>NC_137345.1:39248491-39795991 GCF_965287045.1 Carcharhinus amblyrhynchos | reverse complement strand
AAGGAGGTCATACGACCCATCAATCCTAACCAACAACAATGCCATCCAGATCCTATCCCCATAACCCCATGCATTTACCCCACTACACCCCCCCAACACTAAGGGGCAATTTAGCATGGCCAATCAACTTAACAAGGAACAAACAAAGAAAGTTCAAAGAACCCAGACTACAGACAGACTGACAAAGGTGAGCAAATGCAATCCATTGGGCGGGATTTCATAGCCTCTCTCAACCCAAGACCAGAAGATCCCACCGGAGGTCAACGGATCTTCCCATTGTCCGCCCCTCATCCATTCCAATTCCCGTGACGGGCAGGACGGTAAAATTCCAGCGATTTGTCTACTTTCTACCAAATCTGAGTCTGTGAACAATTCCTCATTCAATGACTATCCGTTAATGCGAATGAATTTGTTATGTATTGTAAACCAATACATCCCGATAAGTCACCTGACACATAGTGATGTTATCAGGGACATTCACTGATTATTCCTCTCTGCCATCCTGGACTATAAGGAGCATCTATCTAATAAAGCTCCACTCACTGCATGACGATATTTTCATCTTTATGCTGTATATGTAGCTAACCACATTAATATATAACAGAGCTAAATAAAGACACCAGACAGAGATAGTAAACTTTTCCTGATGGTGTTTACTTTTCTTTTGTATTTTCCCAGCTTGATTTTCATTCATTAAAGCTCTGGCACAGTTACATACAACATCCTTTATGTTGCAGCTTGTCCACAGCAGTTTGTGTTGCATAAAACTTGGAGATTTTCAGAACACCAGTGTACCAGGCACAGAAAATGTGACTTGAAACAGAGCCCAGTCACTTACCAACAATTCCATTCTCAATTCCTCCTTCACTCTCCTATCTGTTTTAATGCTGCCATCTTCCGCACCAATCTTTCTAATGTGTCTTCACTTTCCCCTCACCATAGAATCTCCTCCACTCTGGTTGACAGAGCCACGGGCCACTAGGAACAGGATGGTTGCCGGATTATTTGCTCTGGCTATAAATGCAATTATCTGTGCTTTTGAAGTTTCTAAAGATTGTGTGGTCCACAGCGAGAGACCTGGTTGAGGTTGGCAGAGCCCATGGCAGTGGCATTCATTGCCAAAAACTGCTACACCTTGTGTGTGACACCAGCAAGTACAGCTCTGTCATCAAACCCTCCAAATAGATACAGAACCAGACCTGGGCATTTATCTTTAAGACAATCTGCAATGGAGATGCCACATCCAGCAGATAATATCCAGGGCAAACAGGGGAAAAATTTACTATTGAAACTAAAATATCAGAATTACAGCTTATCAAACATTTATTAATCCAATCCTGGAGTATATAAATTGTGTATAAGATCCTTACGTGGTGAGCGGTATAAATACCATTGAAGCAAAGCAATTCCTGGCTTGGGTCACTGTCTGTGTGGAATCTGCACATTCTCCCTGTGTCTGCGTGGGTTTCTCACAGGTGCTGCGGTTTCCTCACATAGTCTGAAAGACGTGCTGGTTAGGGTGCATTGGCCATGCTAAATTCTCCCTCAGTGTACCCGAACAGGCACCGGAGTGTGGCTACTAGGGGATTTTCACAGTAACTTCATTGCAGTGTTAATGTAAGTCTACTTGTGACACAGGCGCTGGGCAAAATATACACTACTACAAATAGGTTTGAGATGAAACATCCCGAGGGCTTGTTTATCGTGGCCAGGGACTTCAGTCAGTCCAAGCTCAAGAACAAACTACCAAGTTACCACCAACACGTGTCCTGTTCCATCAGAGGCCCAAACATCTTAGACCACTGCTACACAAATATCAAACATGCCTACTGCTCTATCGCCCTTTAGCAAATCAGATCACAAGGCTGTGCTCCTGCTCCTGGCTTATAAGCAAAAACTGAAGCAGGAGAATCCATCAAAGAAAGTCATGCAATGTTAGTCTGAGGAATCGGATGGTCTACGGAGCTGCTTGGAGTCGGTGGACTGATCAGTATTTAAAAACTCTGTGGCCAGCCTGAACGATACGCCACTACAGTAACTGACTTCATTAGTAAGTGTGTAGAAGACTGTGTGCCAAGGAAGCAAATCCGTGCGTTCCCCAACCGGAAACTATGGATGAACAGGGATATCCACTGCTTGCTGAAGACCGGGTCTGAGGCATTCAAGTCAGCCGACACAAGAAAGCCAGATATGATCTAAGGAGATTTGTCAAGGATGGATGTTTTGGATCAAAAGACAATACCAGACTAAACTAGAATCCCAGGCTAGCCACGCAGACCCCCATCGATTGCGGCAAGGTCTGCAAGACATAACAGGCTACAAGATGAAGGCATGTAAAATCACCGGCTCCAACACACCCCTCCCTGATGAGCTCAGTGCATCCTACGCCTGTTTTGAGCAAGAGGTCAGTGAGGGCATCCCCTCCACCCTGGGAGGCTCAGATGAACCTGTATCTGGGGTCACTATTGCAGATGTCAGAACAACTCTTTCAAAGGTCAACCCAAGGAAAGCCACTGGCCTGGATGGGGTACCGGGACAAGCACTCAGATCCTGTGCGGATCAGCTGGCGGGGATATTCACAGACAACCTCAACCTCTCTTTCCAACAATCTGAGGTCCCTGCCTGCTTCAAGAAGACAACCATCATCCCGGTACCTAAAAAACACCAAGCGGCATGCCTTAATGACTATCAGCTGGTGGCCCCGACATCCATCATTATTAAATGCTTCGAAAGGTTAGTTACGGCATGAATCAATACAGATTGCCTAGCCCGGCGATAGGTCCACAGCAGAAACCATTCCTCTGGCTCTGCACTCAATCCTGGAACACCTAAATAACAAAGACACCTAGATCAGACTCCTATTTATTGACTACAGCTCAGCCTTCAACGTTATGATTCCCACAAAACTCATCTCCAAACTCCTCGGCCTGGGCCTCGGCACCTCCCTCTGCGACTGGATCCTGAACTTCCGAACCCACAGACCACAATCAGTAAGGATAGACAACAACACCTTCTCTACGATCATCCTCAACACCGATGCCCCACAAGGCTGTGTTCTCTGCCCCCTACTATACTCCTTATACACCTATGACTGTGTGGCCAAATTCCCCTCTGGCTCAATTTTCAAGTTTGCTGACAACACCACTGTACTGGGTCAGATCTCAAAAATGAAGAGACAGAGAACAGGAATGAGATGGAGAATCTGGTGAACTGGTGCAGCAACAATATTCCCTCCCTCAATGTCAACAAAACAAAGGAGATTGTCACCGACTTGAGAAGTGTAGAGGAGAACATGTCCCTGTCTAATCACTGAGGATGAAGTAGAAAGAGTTGAGAGCTTCAGGTTTTTAGGCATCCAGATCACCAACAACCTGTCCTGGTTCCCCCCCCCCATGCTGACACTATAGTTAAGAAAGCCGAACCAACGCCTCTACTTTCTCAGAAGACTAAGGAAATTTGGCATGTCAGCTACAACTCTCACCAACTTTTACAGATGCACCATAGAAAGCATTCTTTCTGATTGTATCACAGCTTGGTATGGCTCCTGCTCTGTCCAAGACCAAAACGAACTACAAAAGGTCATGAATGTAGCCCAATCCATCACACAAACCAGCCTCCCATCTACTGAATCTGTCCACAATGGCAGCCGGTACAATTAAGGACCCCGTGCACCATGGACATTCTCTCTTCCATCTTCTTCCATCAGGAAAACGATACAAAAGCCTGAGGTCACTTACCAACCGACTCAAGAACAATTTCTTCCCTGCTGCTGTCGGACTTTTGAATGGACTTACCTTGCATTAAGCTAATCTTTCTCTACATCCTAGCTATGGCTGTAATACTACGTTCTGCACTCTCTCCTTTCCTTCTCTATGTACGTAATGCTTTGCCTGTGTAGTGCACAAGAAACAATACTTTTCACTATATACTAATACATGTGACAATAATAAATCAAATCAAATCAAAAAAGTAATCAGTAAACTTTTAAAACTTTAAACGCTGCATTATTCTGCACCAGTCTGCATTCTGCAGTCAGTGTGGAAAATTTCCATCCTGGACCAAAGATTTGGAATGGGAATCGCTCCAACAAAAGAGGGTCAAAATCTTCTATAGGATATGGAATGGACTATTGGGAATGGATAGAAACAAGTCCTGGTATCTCCCGTGTCCCCCCCCCTGCCCCCACCACTGCCCCTCACCCCGACCCCCCCCTCAGTAATGACAAAACACAAGGTAACCATCCACACAAACTACAAAGAGCATTTGTTTCCAGGACAACGTATCAACAATCCGTCTTCCCAAGGACAATCCCACATTGTAAAATTCAATATGAATACTGGAATCGGAAACAAAAACCAAAAATGCTGGAAAATCTCAGCAAGTCTGCCAGAGACAGGGCATGGAGGGAGAGAGGGGGCGAGGAAGGGAGAAAGAGGGTGACAAAGGGAGAGAGGGGGTGAGGGAGGGAGAGGGGGTGAGGGAGGGTGAGAGGGCGCAAGGGAGGGAGAGAGGGGGTGAGGGAAGGAGAGAGGGGGCAAGGAAGGGGGGGCAAGGGAGGGAGAGGGGGTGAGGAAGAGAGAGAGGGCATGAGGGAGCAAGAGAGGGGGTGAGGGAGGGAGAGAGGGGGCAAGGGAGGAAGACAGGGGGCGAGGAAGAGAGATGGGGGTGAGGGAGGGAGAGAGAGAGAGAGAGTGAGGGAGGCGAGGAGAGACGGGATGGGGGTGGGACGGGGTAGAGTGGCCGGGATTCTCTCCATCAGTGTAGAGAGAGAGAGAGAGAGCAGAAGTAAGGTTTTGAGTCAGGATGAGCCTTTGTCAGAGCCATGATGGGATATTTGCCAAATGGAAATAGTCTCAGTCTCAATATTGGGAATCCTCACAGTCTTTTATTAAATTATTTCCATGATCAGGACTATAATCTCAGCAGTTTGTGACTGTTTTAAGGAACCCTCCCAATATGAATGTTGCCAGGATGTGGATATGAGTCTGTGATATCGACACGCCTACAGCAGAAACTGAAGCACAAGATGAAAGAGTTTTTGGTCATTTTAAATTTTGTGTTGAAATACATCACTTCCCATCCGCCTGGGAGAAAGGTGCTGATCTTCAGTTGAGAAGTTTGCAGGTGTCTGGGGTAGCCCTAGACCCTGAGGGCCCAGCTTCACCCTGGCCTGGCCTGTCTGGGCTGGCTGGCTGGCTGGCTGGCAGACAGCAGCAAGGGCATGGGCAGGGTGCCAGGAGTTGGAGTAGGCAACCATCAATCTGAGAGGGTTCATTGGCTTTCTATTCAGCGAGCAAGTGGGAGGTGTGTGCAATGGATGCAAAGTTTGCAACAATGAGGCGAAGCTTCTGAATGTTCCGGGTCAAGTATTATTGACAGGAATTATTGGTAGGTCAGTGATGGAAGTGTGGTGAATGAGCGATGGATGAAGCTGGTGGTATGCTGTGAACTCGTGCATCTTGATAACTTGTGTTATTGAGCTTCTTCCTGAGTTTTGATCTTGGCAGCGCAGTCCTGGCACAGGTCTCTTCTGTTGGTTTTCCCACTGTCTCCCAAGCATGTGTCTGAAGGCCTGTTTGTGGATATAGGCTGCCTCTTCTTCTCTCCATCTTGCTGCAGGGCATCCCAGTGTTTTGTCACTAAATCTTGGTAATTTCTTTCTCAACCATTACCACAAAATGGGACACTATTCTGGAAGGTGTCCTTGCAGCCGCGATGAACCTCCCCATTGAGATGCAGGCTGCCTTTCAGCAGCTGACGTTACTGAGTGCTCCAGGGCAGCTTGGGTAGCACAGGCCAGAAAGGCTGCTACCATTTTAAAACATGTTTAACTTGGCACAGGATCAGTGAGCACCTCATTCTCCAGGGAGGAAAGGGGGAGTTTATCCAATTGAACCTCTGTACATTTTCAAGCTCTCATCACTGGACAAGAGTTGAGATTGAACATAGAACATAGAACATTACAGCGCGGTACAGGCCCTTCGGCCCTCGATGTTGCGCCGACCAGTGGAACCAATCTAATGACCCTCTAACCTAAACTATTCCAATGTTATCTATACGCCTATCCACTGACCATTTGAATGCCCTTAAAGTTGACGAGTCCACAACTGCTGCAGGCAGGGCATTCCACACCCTTACTACCCTCTGAGTAAAGAACCTACCTCTGACGTCCATCCTATAATTACCACCCCTTAATTTAAAGCTATGTCCCCTCATGTTAGCCGTCACCATCCGAGGAAAAAGGATCTCACTATCCACCCTATCTAACCCTCTGATCATCTTGTATGCCTCAATTAGGTCACCTCTCAACCTTCTTCTTTCTAATGAAAACAACCTCAAGTCCCTCAGCCTTTACTCATAAGACTTTCTCACCAGGCAACATCCTGGTAAACCTCTTCTGCACCCTTTCCAATGCCTCCACATCCTCCTTTATAATGCGGCGACCAGAACTGTACGCAATACTCCAAGTGCGGCCGCACCAGAGTTTTGTACAGTTACAACATGACCTCACGGCTCCAAAATTCAATCCCTCTACCAATAAAAGCTAACACACTGTATGCCTTCTAAACAACCTCATCAACCTGGGTGCCAACTTTCAGGGATCTATGCACATGTATGTTCTTATGTGCTTAGCTGCTGCTTTTCTAATTCATTCAGGTGATGTGGGTATTGCATTTAAGGTTGAGCCAGGTTACCCTTGAATAGAGTGGTTTGTTAGGCCATATCGAAGGTATTATGAGTCAATGATAATGAACCAGATCAGTGTGTTACAGGGGGATCATTCTGTTAGTCTCTGAATCATTGGGTAAGAACTCAACAGGGGCTGACAATGCTCAATACATAAATAAGTCAGTCAGGGTCCACATTAAATTCGAATCAGAGTGGTGTTTAGTAAAGCGCAATGTTGGTGGGCACTTTACAGTCTTTCTGTATTATTTATGCTTCTTGCATTTAATCTATTTTTAATAAAGTAGAGATTGTTGGAGCCGACAGCACCTTAAATATTAAACATAATTACTGCTTTCGGTGTAAGTGCTTCATCAGAGTGAATCTGTTTGAGTTTTGCATTATTTATGTGGATTACAGTCTATTGTGATACCATTTTATTTCATTGTTTCAATGAACAAAGAACAGCACAGGAACAGGCCCTTCGGCCCAGCAAACCTGTACGGCTACCTGGGTCCTATCCCTCTATTCACCTCCCGTTCGTGTGTCGATCAAGACACACCTTGAATGTTGCTAACGTGCCTGCTTCCACTGGCAACACATTCCAGGCACCGACCACCCTCTGTATGAAAAACATTCCCCACACATCTTCCTTAAACTTTCCCCCTTCACCTTGAACCTGTGCTCTTTTGTTGACATTGAGGGAAAAAGCCTCTGACTATCCACCCTATCCATACCTCTCATAATTTTGTAGACCTCTATCAGGTCACTCCTCAGCCTCTGTCTTTCCAGTGAAAACATCTGGTTTTATCCAACCTCTCCTCATAATCAATACCCCCAGACCAGGCAACGTCCTGGTAAACCTTCTTTGCACTCTCTCCAAAGCATCCACATCCTTCTGTTAGTCTGGCAAATCAGAACTGCACGCAATACTCCCTGCACTGATCTATGTGGAACACCACTAGTTACCAATCTCCATTCTGAAAAGCATCCTTCCAGCCTTCTATGACCAAGCCAGTTCTGTATCCATCTGGCCAGCACAGCCTGGATCCCATGGGATCTTACCATTTGTGCCAGCCTGCCATGAAGGACCTTGTCAAATGCCTGACTAAAGCCCATGTAGCCAACATCCACTGCCTTTCCCTTATCAATTATTCCTGTCACCTCCTCAAGAAACTCAATGAATTGGTGAGACATGACCTTTCCCGTACAGAGCCATGCTGCCTGTCATTAACAAGCCCATTCGCTTCCAAATGTGAACAAATCCTGTCTCTCAGTATCTTCTCCAAAAGCTTCCCCACCACTGACATCAGGCTCACCGGCCTATAATTACCCAGATTATCTCTGTTTCCTCTCTTAAAGAAGGGAACAATATTGGCCATTCTCTAATCCTCTGGAACCTCACTTGTAGCCAAAGAGGATGCAAAGCTATCTGTTAAGGCTGCAACTAATTCCTCCCTGGCCTCCCTCAATATCCTGGGATACATCCCATCTGGCACTGGGAACTTGTCTATCTGAATGCATTTTAAGTTACCCAACACTTCCTCCTTTATTATATTGACCTGCCTAAGACTATTTACACACCCTTCCCTAACCTCAACATCCCCCCTACCTCTCTCTCTGGTGAATACTGATGCAAAGTACTCATTAAGGATCTCACCCAGTTCCTATGGCTCCACACATTACCTCTCTCATTTATCCTCAAGTGGGCCTACTTTTTCCCTCTTGCTCCTAATAAATGTATAAAATAGGATTGTCCCTAACCTTGCTGCCCATGGACATTTCATGACCCCATTTAGCCCTCCTAACTCCCCCTTTGAGCTCCTTGCTACTTTCTCCATATTCTTTGAGAGGTTTGTTTGTGTTTAGTTGCCTAGACCTTACTTATGAGTGAGACAGTGAATCTCAGGATTGTGGATCTTTGTGAACCTCCTGGATTTTGGAAATTATTCCAAACCAGTCATCATTCCCTGGTGTTCCATGAGTGGATCACTGTCAGAGATTCCGATAATCCGAGATTTTCCCAGTTACATGCCCGAGTCCAGTTATTTTTGCTAATCTCTGCTGGGATAGTGGGAATGCCAGAACTGATCTCAGTGTCTCACTAAAGAAAGGATTGCATTTATATTGCACCTTTCACCACTTCAGGACGTCCCAAGATGCTTTACAGCCAATGGGGTCCTTTTGACGTGTCGTCACTGTTGTGCTGGGGGATATGGGAGAAGCCATTTTGAGCACAGTAAGATCCCACATAAGTGACCTCAGCACACACTGAGTCGGTGGGTTAACTTTACTGATGTAAGAAAGTGAGATTTACATTCACACAGCAAATTCCAGGGCTTCGGGATTTCCAAAGAACTGTAGAGCCAATAAAATCCTTCAGAAATGTGCTAAATATTGGAATGTAGGAATCATGGCAATATTGTCTATGAATGAGCAGTTGGCTTGCTTTGGCCATGTTGACTGCGGAGAACTACCCTGCTCTCCTCAAAAATGGTGCCAAGACATCTTTTACATCCTCATGATAGGTTGGCCAGGGCCTCAATTTAACATTTGGTCTGAAAGGCAGCACCTCCAACAGTGCAGCATTACCCCAGCACTGCACAGATGTCTCAGGTATGATCGAGTCTCCAGATCAGGGCTTGAACCCACAATGTTTTGACTCAAAGGTAACAGTCTTAGCCAGTGTGCCACAGCATGGCACTGAGGACAATGTCCTGCCAGCGTAAAAAGCAGCAGGATTTTGGAATGTGTTCCTCTCTCCACAGATGCTGCCAGATTTTCTAAATTTTCCCAGTGTTTTTGGGTTTTGTTACAACAAACATTAAGTGTACAATACTTGCCAGTCAATCAGTAACCTATTCTCCTGTGGTATAAACTGTTGTCATCCTTTGAAATTTGGCATTTTAGCATTTGTCCCGGTTTTGGCAAAATGTTTCCTTTTTAAGCAAGATTCACATAGTATTTTTGGACATTCAGTAAAACACTTCTTTTCGTTCTAGAGCCTGCCAGTGAGAAGCCTCTACGCTGAGCTGTCATCAAGTGTTTCAGATTCGAGTGACCTTCCTCAACATCACCGCCTGATTGTGCTCTTCATGGGCACAGATGGTTGCAATTTTGGATCACTCTCACAGTGCGGCAAAAGGAAGTCACTCCCTGCTTCAGAAACTGCTCAGAGTTAAAGCGGTGACTCCGGGTTCCGAGTTAAAGAGGTGACCCCGAGTTCAGACTTAAAGAGGCAACCCCAAGTTTAGAGTTAAAGCGGTGACTCCAGGCTCAGAGTTAAGGAGGTGACCCCAAGTTCAGAGTTAAAGAGGTGACCCAAGTTCAGAGTTAAAAAGGTGAACCCAGGTTCAAAGTTATAAAGCTGTGACCCCTAGTTCAGAGTTAAAGAGGTGACCCCGGGCTCAGAGTTAAAGAGGTTACCCTGGGCTCAGAGTTAAAGAGGTGACTCCAGGTTCAGAGTTAGAGGTGACCCCGGGCTCAGAGTTAAAGAGGTGACCCCCGGTTCAGGGTTAAAGAGGTGACCCCGGGCTCAGGGTTAAAGAGGTGACCCCGGGCTCAGGGTTAAAGAGGTGACCCCGGGCTCAGAGTTAAAGAGGTGACCCCGGGCTCAGGGTTAAAGAGGTGACCCCGGGCTCAGAGTTAAAGAGGTGACCCCGGGCTCAGAGTTAAAGAGGTGACCCCGGGCTCAGGGTTAAAGAGGTGACCCCGGGCTCAGAGTTAAAGAGGTGACCCCGGGCTCAGAGTTAAAGAGGTGACCCCGGGCTCAGAGTTAAAGAGGTGACCCCGGGCTCAGAGTTAAAGAGGTGACCCCCAGTTCAGGGTTAAAGAGGTGACCCCGGGCTCAGAGTTAAAGAGGTGACCCTGGGCTCAGAGTTAAAGAGGTGACCCCGGGCTCAGAGTTAAAGAGGTGACCCCGGGCTCAGGGTTAAAGAGGTGACCCTGGGCTCAGAGTTAAAGAGGTGACCCCGGGCTCAGAGTTAAAGAGGTGACCCCGGGCTCAGAGTTAAAGAGGTGACCCCGGGCTCAGGGTTAAAGAGGTGACCCCGGGCTCAGAGTTAAAGAGGTGACCCCGGGCTCAGAGTTAAAGAGGTGACCCTGGGCTCAGAGTTAAAGAGGTGACCCCGGGCTCAGGGTTAAAGAGGTGACCCCGGGCTCAGGGTTAAAGAGGTGACCCCGGGCTCAGAGTTAAAGAGGTGACCCCGGGCTCAGAGTTAAAGAGGTGACCCCGGGCTCAGAGTTAAAGAGGTGACCCCGGGCTCAGGGTTAAAGAGGTGACCCTGGGCTCAGGGTTAAAGAGGTGACCCCGGGCTCAGAGTTAAAGAGGTGACCCCCAGTTCAGGGTTAAAGAGGTGACCCTGGGCTCAGGGTTAAAGAGGTGACCCCGGGCTCAGGGTTAAAGAGGTGACCCCGGGCTCAGGGTTAAGGAGGAATCCTGAAGTGCAGACAGACTCTGAGATAGACAGCTATAAGCTCAGAGTAAAGGAGGGGCCCAGTCTCCCTGAGCACTCAGGTTATCAGTCTGAGGTACAGTTTGTCTATTTATAAGGACTCATCTCTAATGACCAAGGGATGTGGAGCAGAGAAAGCATAGCTCTTGTCCGGTGCCCCACTCTCAGGGGCAGTGCCGAATAACTAACCAAGACTTGGTTTAATGCTTTAAAATCTGACACTTCTGGGACTTATTCTTTATTTCTCTGCAGAATCCAAGATGAATAGTAATTATCCCAGGTCACTGATAGACAGGAGACCAATGACTGCCCCTAACTGCATGCCAATAGGGATGCCCCTACCCCCTAACCCACCCACACATCAACCTCATGGGGACAGTTTAACACATGTCCCATTTCTGGTCTATCCAACCAATCTGGAGTCCACCTATTACGATAGTTATGGTAGCATGTTTCCCTACATGCCCTTTCATGGGCACTTTGGTGTCTATGACTGCCCCTTTGAACCAGCCTTCATTCAAAAGCGAAATGAGAGGGAGAGGCAGAGGGTTAAGTGCGTGAACGAGGGCTATGCCAGACTCCGCGATCACCTCCCAGGGGCAACGTCGGAAAAACGGTTGAGCAAAGTGGAGACCTTGCGTGCAGCCATCAGATACATTAATTACCTCCAGAACTTACTCAGCCACAACCCCGACAGGACCCCAAAGCTGAGAGAAGAGGCCCAGAAGGACATTAAGGCTCATGATTCTCCCATCGCCAAGAAAGACTGTAACAGTGATGGGGAATCGAAAAACTCTTCACCATACTGCGAATCAGAGATTTCCACCTCGGAGCGAAGCTGACAATACATCTTTCAATAACAACACTGATAAAATACTCCATCACCTCTCCAAAGCACCACGACATAATTCAAGAAACTTCCATTTCTGATTCACTGCAATGAACAATATTGATAATAAAAAAAGATAATTAAGGCGTGTCATTGATTTTATTGTCAATAACACAGTGTCAATGACATTTGATTACAGGGAAAACTATAGGAAAAGAACAGGGGGAATTGTTAACAAAGAGTAACCCCAGCAGAGTTAGACTATAAGACACAGATAAAGAATTAGACCACTCGGGCCATCGCGCCTGCTCCACCATTCAATCATGGCTGATGTTTTCTCGTCCCCATTCTCCTGGCTTTTCCCCATAATGCATGATCCCCTTTTTAATCAAGAACATATCTATCTCTGTCTTAAAGACACTCAATGATCTGGCCTCCACAGCCTTCTGTGGCAAAGAGTTCCACAGATTGACCACTCTCTGGCTGAAGAAATTTCCCTTCATCTCTGTTTTAAAGGATCGTCCCTTTAGCCGAAGGTTGTACCCTCTGGTTCTAGCTCTTCCTACTAGTGGAAACATCCTCTCCCCTCTATCCAGGCCTGGCAGTACCCTGTAAGTTTCAATAAGATCTCCCCCTCATCTTTCTAAACTCCAACAGGTATAGACCCAAAATCCTCAACTGTTCTTCATATAAGTTCTTCATTCCAAGGATCATTCTTGTGAATCTCGTCTGGACCCGTTCCAAGGCTAGCATATCCATCTTTAGATAAGGGACTCAAAACTGCTCACTGTGCTCCAAATGGGATCTGACCAGAGCCTTATACAGCCTCAGAAGTACATCCCTGCCCTTGTATTCTAGCCCTCATGTCATGAATGTGAACGTTACATTTGGCGTCCCTAACTGCCAACTCACCCTACACATAAACCTTAAGAGAATCTTGAACAAGGACTCCCAAGTCCCTTTGTGTTTCTGATTTCCTAAGCATTTCCCCATTGAGAAAATAGTCTAAACCTCCATTGCTCCCAAAGTTCATAACTTCACACTTTTTCACATTGTATTCCATCTGCCATTTCTTTGCCCACTCTCCTAGCATGTCCAAATCCTTCTGTAGCTGCCCTGCATCCTCAATACCTGTCCCTCGATATAATCTTTTATCATCTGCAACTTAGTAACAGTGCCTTCAGTTCCTTCCTCCAAATCATTTATGTATATTGTGAAAAGTTGTGGCCCCAGCACCAAGCCGTGAGGCACACCACCAGTCACCGAATGCCATCTTGAGAAGGGCTCCTTTATCCCCACTCTCTGCCTTTTGCCAGTCAACCAATCAGCCATCCACATCAGGATCTTACCCTTGACACCATGGGCTCTTAACTTACTTAACAATCTCCTATGTAGCACGTTGCCAAAGGGCTTTTAAACATCTAAATAAGTCGTGTCCACTCGTTCTCCATTATCTAAATCCCTTCTTATCTACTCAAAGAACTCTAACAGATTTGTCAGACATGACTTCACCTTGACAAAGCTATACTGAGTCAGTCCTACTTTACCATGCACTTCCAAGCACTTTAAGATCTCATTTCCATAATGGAATGTAAAATTTTGCAAATCACCAAAGTCAGAGGAACTAGCCTATAATTTCCCATGATTACGAATATACAGTAACCACAAGGGAATTGTGGATATACAGTAACCACAGGGGAATTGTGGATATACAGTAACCACAGGGGGATTGTGTATATACAGTAACCACAGGGGGATTGTGGATATACAGTAACCACAGGGGAATTGTGGATATACAGTAACCACAGGGGGATTGTGTATATACAGTAACCACAGGGGGATTGTGGATATACAGTAACCACAGGGGAATTGTGGATATACAGTAACCACAGGGGGATTGTGTATATACAGTAACCACAGGGGGATTGTGGATATACAGTAACCACAGGGGAATTGTGGATATACAGTAACCACAGGGGGATTGTGTATATACAGTAACCACAGGGGGATTGTGGATATACAGTAACCACAGGGGGATTGTGTATATAAAGTAACCACAGGGGGATTGTGGATATACAGTAACCACAGTGGAATTGTGGATATACAATAACCGCAGGGGGAATTGTGGATATACAGTAACCACAGGGGGATTGTGGATACACAGTAACCACAGGGGAATTGTGGATATACAGTAACCACAGGGGGATTGTGTATATACAGTAACCACACGGGGATTGTGGATATACAGTAACCACAGGGGAATTGTGGATATACAGTAACTGCAGGGGAAATGTGGATATACAGTAACCGCAGGGGAATTGTGGATATACAGTAACCGCAGGGGAATTGTGGATATACAGTAACGGCAGGGGAATTGTGGATATACAGTAACCACAGGGGAATTGTGTATATACAGTAACCGCAGGGGAATTGTGTATATACAGTAACCGCGGGGGAATTGTGGATATATAGTAACCGCAGGGGAATTGTGGATATACAGTAACCGCAGGGGAATTGTGGATATACAGTAACCACAGGGGAATCGTGGATATACAGTAACCACGGGGGAATCGTACAGTAACTGCACGGGAATTGTGGATATACAGTAACCATGGGGGGATTGTGGATATACAGAAACCACAGGGGAATTGTGGATATACAGTAACCACAGGAGAATTGTGGATATACAGTAACCACAGGGGGATTGTGGATATACAGTAACCACAGGGGAATTGTGGATATACAGTAACCACGGGGGAATTGTGGATATACAGTAACCACAGGAGAATTGTGGATATACAGTAACCACAGGGGGATTGTGGATATACAGTAACTGTGGGGGAATTGTGGATATACAGTAACCACGGGGGAATTGTGGATATACAGTAACCACGGGGGGATTGTGGATATACAGTAACCACAGGAGAATTGTGGATATACAGTAACCGCAGGGGAATTGTGGATATACAGTAACCACAGGGGGATTGTGGATATACAGTAACTGTGGGGGAATTGTGGATATACAGTAACCACGGGGGAATTGTGGATATACAGTAACCGCAGGAGAATTGTGGATATACAGTAACCACAGGGGGATTGTGTATATACAGTAACCACAGGGGAATTGTGGATATACAGTAACCACGGGGGAATCGTGGATATACAGTAACTGTGGGGGAATTGTGGATATACAGTAACCACAGGGGGATTGTGTATATACAGTAACCACGGGGGAATTGTGGATATACAGTAACTGTGGGGGAATTGTGGATATACAGTAACCACAGGGGAATTGTGGATATACAGTAACCACAGGGGAATTGTGGATATACAGTAACCACGGGGGAATTGTGGATATACAGTAACTGTGGGGGAATTGTGGATATACAGTAACCACGGGGGAATTGGGGATATACAGTAACCACGGGGGAATTGTGGATATACAGTAACCACGGGGGAATTGGGGATATACAGTAACCACGGGGGAATTGTGGATATACAGTAACCACAGGGAAATTGTGGATATACAGTAACCACAGGGGAATTGTGGATATACAGTAACCACGGGGGAATTGGGGATATACAGTAACCACGGGGGAATTGTGGATATACAGTAACCACAGGGAAATTGTGGATATACAGTAACCACAGGGGAATTGTGGATATACAGTAACCACAGGGGAATTGTGGATATACAGTAACCACGGGGGAATTGTGTATATACAGTAACTGCAGGGGAATTGTGTATATACAGTAACCGCAGGGGAATTGTGGATATACAGTAACCACAAGGGAATTGTGGATATACAGTAACCACGGGGGAATTGTGTATATACAGTAACTGCAGGGGAATTGTGTATATACAGTAACCGCAGGGGAATTGTGGATATACAGTAACCACAGGGGGATTGTGGATATACAGTAACCACAGGGGAATCGTGGATATACAGTAACCACAAGGGAATTGTGGATATACAGTAACCACGGGGGAATCGTACAGTAACTGCACGGGAATTGTGGATATACAGTAACCATGGGGGGATTGTGGATATACAGAAACCACAGGGGAATTGTGGATATACAGTAACCACAGGAGAATTGTGGATATACAGTAACCACAGGAGAATTGTGAATATACAGTAACCGCAGGGGAATTGTGGATATACAGTAACCACAGGGGAATTGTGGATATATAGTAACCACAGGGGAATTGTGGATATACAGTAACCACAGGGGGATTGTGGATATACAGTAACCGTGGGGGAATTGTGGATATACAGTAACCACAGGGGAATTGTGGATATACAGTAACCACAGGGGGATTGTGGATATACAGTAACTGTGGGGGAATTGTGGATATACAGTAACCACAGGGGGATTGTGGATATACAGTAACCACGGGGGAATGTGGATATACAGTAACCACGGGGGGATTGTGGATATACAGTAACCGCAGGGGAATTGTGTATATACAGTAACCACAGGGGAATTGTGGATATACAGTAACCGCAGGGGAATTGTGTATATACATTAACCGCAGGGGAATTGTGTATATACAGTAACCACGGGGGAATTGTGGATATACAGTAACTGTGGGGGAATTGTGGATATACAGTAACCACAGGGGAATTGTGGATATATAGTAACCACGGGGTAATTGTGGATATACAGTAACTGTGGGGGAATTGTGGATATACAGTAACCACAGGGGAATTGTGGATATACAGTAACCACGGGGTAATTGTGGATATACAGTAACTGTGGGGGAATTGTGGATATACAGTAACCACGGGGGAATTGTGGATATACAGTAACCGCAGGGGAATTGTGGATATACAGTAACCACAGGGGAATTGTGGATATACAGTAACCGTGGGGAATTGTGGATATACAGTAACCACAGGGGAATTGTGGATATACAGTAACCGCAGGGGAATTGTGGATATACAGTAACCGCAGGGGAATTGTGGATATACAGTAACCGCAGGGGAATTGTGGATATACAGTAACCACAGGAGAATTGTGGATATACAGTAACCACGGGGGAATTGTGGATATACAGTAAGCACGGGGGAATTGTGGATATACAGTAACCGTGGGGAATTGTGGATATACAGTAACCACGGGGGAATTGTGGATATACAGTAACCGCAGGGGAATTGTGGATATACAGTAACCACAGGGGGATTGTGGATATACAGTAACCACGGGGGAATTGTGGATATACAGTAACCACAGGGGGATTGTGGATATACAGTAACCGCAGGGGAATTGTGGATATACAGTAACCACGGGGGAATTGTGGATATACAGTAACTGTGGGGGAATTGTGGATATACAGTAACCACGGGGGAATTGTGGATATACAGTAACCACAGGGGAATTGTGGATATACAGTAACCACGGGGGAATTGTGGATATACAGTAACCACAGGAGAATTGTGGATATACAGTAACCACAGGGGAATTGTGTATATACAGTAACCGCAGGGGAATTGTGTATATACAGTAACCGCAGGGGAATTGTGTATATACAGTAACCACAGGGGAATTGTGGATATACAGTAACCACGGGGGAATTGTGGATATACAGTAACCACGGGGGAATTGTGTATATACAGTAACTGTGGGGGAATTGTGGATATACAGTAACCACAGGGGAATTGTGGATATACAGTAACCACGGGGGAATTGTGGATATACAGTAACTGTGGGGGAATTGTGGATATACAGTAACCACGGGGGGATTGTGGATATACAGTAACCGCAGGGGAATTGTGGATATACAGTAACCACAGGGGAACTGTGTATATACAGTAACCACGGGGGAATTGTGGATATACAGTAACCGTGGGGAATTGTGGATATACAGTAACCACGGGGGAATCGTGGATATACAGTAACCACAGGGGAATTGTGGATATACAGTAACCACGGGGGAATCGTGGATATACAGTAACTGTGGGGGAATTGTGGATATACAGTAACCGCAGGGGAATTGTGGATATACAGTAACCACAGGGGGATTGTGGATATACAGTAACCACGGGGGAATTGTGGATATACAGTAACCACAGGGGGATTGTGGATATACAGTAACCGCAGGGGAATTGTGGATATACAGTAACCACAGGGGGATTGTGTATATACAGTAACCACAGGGGGATTGTGGATATACAGTAACCACAGGGGAATTGTGGATATACAGTAACCACAGGGGGATTGTGTATATACAGTAACCACAGGGGGATTGTGGATATACAGTAACCACAGGGGGATTGTGTATATACAGTGACCACAGGGGGATTGTGGATATACAGTAACCACAGGGGAATTGTGGATATACAATAACCGCAGGGGGAATTGTGGATATACAGTAACCACAGGGGGATTGTGGATATACAGTAACCACAGGGGAATTGTGGATATACAGTAACCACAGGGGGATTGTGTATATACAGTAACCACAGGGGGATTGAGGATATACAGTAACCACAGGGGAATTGTGGATATACAGTAACTGCAGGGGAAATGTGGATATACAGTAACCGCAGGGGAATTGTGGATATACAGTAACGGCAGGGGAATTGTGGATATACAGTAACCACAGGGGAATTGTGTATATACAGTAACCGCAGGGGAATTGTGTATATACAGTAACCGCGGGGGAATTGTGGATATATAGTAACCGCAGGGGAATTGTGGATATACAGTAACTGCAGGGGAATTGTGGATATACAGTAACCACAGGGGAATCGTGGATATACAGTAACCACGGGGGAATCGTACAGTAACTGCACGGGAATTGTGGATATACAGTAACCATGGGGGGATTGTGGATATACAGAAACCACAGGGGAATTCTGGATATACAGTAACCACAGGAGAATTGTGGATATACAGTAACCACAGGAGAATTGTGGATATACAGTAACCACAGGGGGATTGTGGATATACAGTAACTGTGGGGGAATTGTGGATATACAGTAACCACGGGGGAATTGTGGATATACAGTAACCACGGGGGGATTGTGGATATACAGTAACCACAGGAGAATTGTGGATATACAGTAACCGCAGGGGAATTGTGGATATACAGTAACCACAGGGGGATTGTGGATATACAGTAACTGTGGGGGAATTGTGGATATACAGTAACCACGGGGGAATTGTGGATATACAGTAACCGCAGGAGAATTGTGGATATACAGTAACCACAGGGGGATTGTGTATATACAGTAACCACAGGGGAATTGTGGATATACAGTAACCACGGGGGAATCGTGGATATACAGTAACTGTGGGGGAATTGTGGATATACAGTAACCACAGGGGGATTGTGTATATACAGTAACCACGGGGGAATTGTGGATATACAGTAACTGTGGGGGAATTGTGGATATACAGTAACCACAGGGGAATTGTGGATATACAGTAACCACAGGGGAATTGTGTATATACAGTAACCACGGGGGAATTGTGGATATACAGTAACCACAGGGAAATTGTGGATATACAGTAACCACAGGGGAATTGTGGATATACAGTAACCACGGGGGAATTGTGGATATACAGTAACTGTGGGGGAATTGTGGATATACAGTAACCACAGGGGAATTGTGGATATACAGTAACCACGGGGGAATTGTGTATATACAGTAACTGCAGGGGAATTGTGTATATACAGTAACCGCAGGGGAATTGTGGATATACAGTAACCACAGGGGGATTGTGGATATACAGTAACCACAGGGGAATCGTGGATATACAGTAACCACAGGGGAATTGTGGATATACAGTAACCACAGGGGAATCGTGGATATACAGTAACCACAGGGGAATCGTGGATATACAGTAACCACGGGGGAATCGTACAGTAACTGCACGGGAATTGTGGATATACAGTAACCATGGGGGGATTGTGGATATACAGAAACCACAGGGGAATTGTGGATATACAGTAACCACAGGAGAATTGTGGATATACAGTAACCACAGGAGAATTGTGAATATACAGTAACCGCAGGGGAATTGTGGATATACAGTAACCACAGGGGAATTGTGGATATATAGTAACCACAGGGGAATTGTGGATATACAGTAACCACAGGGGAATTGTAGATATACAGTAACCACAGGGGAATTGTGGATATACAGTAACCACAGGGGAATTGTGGATATACAGTAACCACAGGGGAATTGTGGATATACAGTAACCACAGGGGGATTGTGGATATACAGTAACTGTGGGGGAATTGTGGATATACAGTAACCACAGGGGGATTGTGGATATACAGTAACCACAGGGGAATTGTGGATATACAGTAACCACAGGGGAATTGTGGATATATAGTAACCACAGGGGAATTGTGGATATACAGTAACCACAGGAGAATTGTGGATATACAGTAACCACAGGGGAATTGTGGATATACAGTAACCACAGGGGAATTGTGGATATACAGTAACCACAGGGGAATTGTGGATATACAGTAACCACAGGGGAATTGTGGATATTCAGTAACTGTGGGGGAATTGTGGATATACAGTAACCACAGGGGGATTGTGTATATACAGTAACCACGGGGGAATTGTGGATATACAGTAACTGTGGGGGAATTGTGGATATACAGTAACCACAGGGGAATTGTGGATATACAGTAACCACAGGGGAATTGTGGATATACAGTAACCACGGGGGAATTGGGGATATACAGTAACCACGGGGGAATTGTGGATATACAGTAACCACGGGGGGAATTGTGGATATACAGTAACTGTGGGGGAATTGTGGATATACAGTAACCACAGCGGAATTGTGGATATACAGTAACCACAGGGGAATTGTGGATATACAGTAACCACGGGGGAATTGTGGATATACAGTAACTGTGGGGGAATTGTGGATATACAGTAACCACAGGGGAATTGTGGATATACAGTAACCACGGGGGAATTGTGTATATACAGTAACTGCAGGGGAATTGTGTATATACAGTAACCGCAGGGGAATTGTGGATATACAGTAACCACGGGGGAATTGTGAATATACAGTAACCACAGGGAAATTGTGGATATACAGTAACCACAGGGGAATTGTGTATATACAGTAACCACAGGGGAATCGTGGATATACAGTAACCACGGGGGAATTGTGTATATACAGTAACTGCAGGGGAATTGTGGATATACAGTAACCACGGGGGGAATTGTGGATATACAGTAACTGTGGGGGAATTGTGGATATACAGTAACCACAGGGGAATTGTGGATATACAGTAACCACAGGGGAATTGTGGATATACAGTAACCACAGGGGAATTGTGGATATACAGTAACCACGGGGGGAATTGTGGATATACAGTAACTGTGGGGGAATTGTGGATATACAGTAACCACAGGGGAATTGTGGATATACAGTAACCACGGGGGAATTGTGTATATACAGTAACTGCAGGGGAATTGTGTATATACAGTAACCGCAGGGGAATTGTGGATATACAGTAACCACAGGGGGATTGTGGATATACAGTAACCACAGGGGAATCGTGGATATACAGTAACCACAGGGGAATTGTGGATATACAGTAACCACAGGGGAATCGTGGATATACAGTAACCACAGGGGAATCGTGGATATACAGTAACCACGGGGGAATCGTACAGTAACTGCACGGGAATTGTGGATATACAGTAACCATGGGGGGATTGTGGATATACAGAAACCACAGGGGAATTGTGGATATACAGTAACCACAGGAGAATTGTGGATATACAGTAACCACAGGAGAATTGTGAATATACAGTAACCGCAGGGGAATTGTGGATATACAGTAACCACAGGGGAATTGTGGATATATAGTAACCACAGGGGAATTGTGGATATACAGTAACCACAAGGGGATTGTGGATATACAGTAACCGTGGGGGAATTGTGGATATACAGTAACCACAGGGGAATTGTGGATATACAATAACCACAGGGGGATTGTGGATATACAGTAACTGTGGGGGAATTGTGGATATACAGTAACCACAGGGGGATTGTGGATATACAGTAACCACAGGGGAATTGTGGATATACAGTAACCACAGGGGAATTGTGGATATATAGTAACCACATGGGAATTGTGGATATACAGTAACCACAGGAGAATTGTGGATATACAGTAACCACAGGGGAATTGTGGATATACAGTAACCACAGGGGAATTGTGGATATACAGTAACCGTGGGGGAATTGTGGATATACAGTAACCACAGGGGAATCGTGGATATACAGTAACCACAGGGGAATCGTACAGTAACTGCACGGGAATTGTGGATATACAGTAACCATGGGGGGATTGTGGATATACAGAAACCACAGGGGAATTGTGGATATACAGTAACCACAGGAGAATTGTGGATATACAGTAACCACAGGGGGATTGTGGATATTCAGTAACTGTGGGGGAATTGTGGATATATAGTAACCACAGGGGAATTGTGGATATACAGTAACCACAGGGGAATTTTGGATATACAGTAACTGTGGGGGGATTGTGGATATACAGTAACAACAGGAGAATTGTGGATATACAGTAACTGTGGGGGGATTGTGGATATACAGTAACCACGGGGGGATTGTGGATATACAGTAACCACAGGGGAATTGTGTATATACAGTAAATGCAGGGGAATTGTGTATATACAGTAACCGCAGGGGAATTCTGGATATACAGTAACCACAGGGGGATTGTGGATATACAGTAACCACAGGGGAATTGTGGATATACAGTAACCACAGGGGAATCGTGGATATACAGTAACCACAGGGGAATCGTGGATATACAGTAACCACGGGGGAATCGTACAGTAACTGCACGGGAATTGTGGATATACAGTAACCATGGGGGGATTGTGGATATACAGAAACCACAGGGGAATTGTGGATATACAGTAACCACAGGAGAATTGTGGATATACAGTAACCACAGGAGAATTGTGAATATACAGTAACCGCAGGGGAATTGTGGATATACAGTAACCACAGGGGAATTGTGGATATATAGTAACCACAGGGGAATTGTGGATATACAGTAACCACAGGGGGATTGTGGATATACAGTAACTGTGGGGGAATTGTGGATATACAGTAACCACAGGGGAATTGTGGATATACAGTAACCACAGGGGGATTGTGGATATACAGTAACTGTGGGGGAATTGTGGATATACAGTAACCACAGGGGGATTGTGGATATACAGTAACCACAGGGGAATTGTGGATATACAGTAACCACAGGGGAATTGTGGATATATAGTAACCACAGGGGAATTGTGGATATACAGTAACCACAGGAGAATTGTGGATATACAGTAACCACAGGGGAATTGTGGATATACAGTAACCACAGGGGAATTGTGGATATACAGTAACCACAGGGGAATCGTGGATATACAGTAACCGTGGGGGAATTGTGGATATACAGTAACCACAGGGGAATCGTGGATATACAGTAACCACAGGGGAATCGTACAGTAACTGCACGGGAATTGTGGATATACAGTAACCATGGGGGGATTGTGGATATACAGAAACCACAGGGGAATTGTGGATATACAGTAACCACAGGAGAATTGTGGATATACAGTAACCACAGGGGAATTGTGGATATTCAGTAACTGTGGGGGAATTGTGGATATATAGTAACCACAGGGGAATTGTGGATATACAGTAACCACAGGGGAATTGTGGATATACAGTAACTGTGGGGGGATTGTGGATATACAGTAACAACAGGAGAATTGTGGATATACAGTAACTGTGGGGGGATTGTGGATATACAGTAACCACGGGGGGATTGTGGATATACAGTAACCACAGGAGAATTGTGGATATACAGTAACTGTGGGGGAATTGTGGATATACAGTAACCACAGGAGAATTGTGGATATACAGTAACTGTGGGGGAATTGTGGATATACAGTAACCACGGGGGAATGTGGATATACAGTAACCACGGGGGGATTGTGGATATACAGTAACCGCAGGGGAATTGTGTATATACAGTAACCACAGGGGAATTGTGGATATACAGTAACCGCAGGGGAATTGTGTATATACAGTAACCGCAGGGGAATTGTGTATATACAGTAACCACGGGGGAATTGTGGATATACAGTAACTGTGGGGGAATTGTGGATATACAGTAACCACAGGGGAATTGTGGATATACAGTAACCGCAGGGGAATTGTGGATATACAGTAACCACAGGAGAATTGTGGATATACAGTAACCACGGGGTAATTGTGGATATACAGTAACTGTGGGGGAATTGTGGATATACAGTAACCACAGGGGAATTGTGGATCTACAGTAACCACGGGGTAATTGTGGATATACAGTAACTGTGGGGGAATTGTGGATATACAGTAACCGCAGGGGAATTGTGGATATACAGTAACCGCAGGGGAATTGTGGATATACAGTAACCACAGGAGAATTGTGGATATACAGTAACCACGGGGGAATTGTGGATATACAGTAAGCACGGGGGAATTGTGGATATACAGTAACCGTGGGGAATTGTGAATATACAGTAACCACAAGGGGATTGTGGATATACAGTAACCGCAGGGGAATTGTGGATAAACAGTAACCACAGGGGAATTGTGGATATACAGTAACCACAGGGGAATTGTGGATATACAGTAACCACGGGGGAATTGTGGATATACAGTAACCGCAGGGGAATTGTGGATATACAGTAACCACAGGGGGATTGTGGATATACAGTAACCACGGGGGAATTGTGGATATACAGTAACCACAGGGGGACTGTGGATATACAGTAACCGCAGGGGAATTGTGGATATACAGTAACCACGGGGGAATTGTGGATATACAGTAACTGTGGGGGAATTGTGGATATACAGTAACCACAGGGGAATTGTGGATATACAGTAACCACGGGGGAATTGTGGATATACAGTAACCACAGGGGAATTGTGTATATACAGTAACCGCAGGGGAATTGTGTATATACAGTAACCGCAGGGGAATTGTGTATATACAGTAACCACAGGGGAATTGTGGATATACAGTAACCGCAGGGGAATTGTGTATATACAGTAACCACAGGGGAATTGTGGATATACAGTAACCACGGGGGAATTGTGGATATACAGTAACCACAGGGGGACTGTGGATATACAGTAACCGCAGGGGAATTGTGGATATACAGTAACCACGGGGGAATTGTGGATATACAGTAACTGTGGGGGAATTGTGGATATACAGTAACCACAGGGGAATTGTGGATATACAGTAACCACGGGGGAATTGTGGATATACAGTAACCACAGGGGAATTGTGGATATACAGTAACCACGGGGGAATTGTGGATATACAGTAACTGTGGGGGAATTGTGGATGTACAGTAACCACGGGGGGATTGTGGATATACAGTAACCACAGGGGAATTGTGGATATACAGTAACCACAGGGGAATTGTGTATATACAGTAACCACGGGGGAATTGTGGATATACAGTAACCGTGGGGAATTGTGGATATACAGTAACCACGGGGGAATCGTGGATATACAGTAACCACAGGGGAATTGTGGATATACAGTAACCACGGGGGAATTGTGGATATACAGTAACTGTGGGGGAATTGTGGATATACAGTAACCGCAGGGGAATTGTGGATATACAGTAACCACGGGGGGATTGTGGATATACAGTAACCACGGGGGAATTGTGGATATACAGTAACCACAGGGGGATTGTGGATATACAGTAACCACGGGGGGATTGTGGATATACAGTAACCACGGGGGAATTGTGGATATACAGTAACCGCAGGGGAATTGTGGATATACAGTAACCACGGGGGAATTGTGGATATACAGTAACTGTGGGGGAATTGTGGATATACAGTAACCACAGGGGAATTGTGGATATACAGTAACCACGGGGGAATTGTGGATATACAGTAACTGTGGGGGAATTGTGGATATACAGTAACCACAGGGGAATTGTGGATGTACAGTAACCACGGGGTAATTGTGGATATACAGTAACTGTGGGGGAATTGTGGATATACAGTAACCACAGGGGAATTGTGGATATACAGTAACCATGGGGGGATTGTGGATATACAGTAACCACAGGAGAATTGTGGATATACAGTAACCACAGGGGAATTGTGGATATACAGTAACCACGGGGGAATTGTGGATATACAGTAACTGTGGGGGAATTGTGGATATACAGTAACCACAGGGGGATTGTGGATATACAGTAACCACGGGGGAATTGTGGATATACAGTAACCACGGGGTAATTGTGGATATACAGTAACCACGGGGTAATTGTGGATATACAGTAACCACAGGGGAATTGTGGATATACAGTAACCACGGGGTAATTGTGGATATACAGTAACTGTGGGGGAATTGTGGATATACAGTAACCGCAGGGGAATTGTGGATATACAGTAACCGCAGGGGCATTGTGGATATACAGTAACCACAGGAGAATTGTGGATATACAGTAACCACGGGGGAATTGTGGATATACAGTAAGCACGGGGGAATTGTGGATATACAGTAACCGTGGGGAATTGTGAATATACAGTAACCACAAGGGGATTGTGGATATACAGTAACCGCAGGGGAATTGTGGATAAACAGTAACCGCAGGGGAATTGTGGATATACAGTAACCACGGGGGAATTGTGGATATACAGTAACCGCAGGGGAATTGTGGATATACAGTAACCACGGGGGAATTGTGGATATACAGTAACCGCAGGGGAATTGTGGATATACAGTAACCACAGGGGGATTGTGGATATACAGTAACCACAGGGGAATTGTGGATATACAGTAACCACAGGGGAATTGTGGATATACAGTAACCACGGGGGGATTGTGGATATACAGTAACCACAGGGGAATTGTGGATATACAGTAACCACAGGGGGATTGTGGATATACAGTAACCACAGGGGAATTGTGGATATACAGTAACCACAGGGGAATTGTGGTTATACAGTAACCACGGGGGAATTGTGGATATACAGTAACCGTGGGGAATTGTGGATATACAGTAACCACAGGGGGATTGTGGATATACAGTAACCACGGGGGAATTGTGGATATACAGTAACCGCAGGGGAATTGTGGATCTACAGTAACCACAGGAGAATTGTGGATATACAGTAACCACGGGGGAATTGTGGATATACAGTAACCACAGGAGAATTGTGGATACACAGTAACCACAGGGGGATTGTGGATATACAGTAACCACAGGAGAATTGTGGATATACAGTAACCACAGAGGGATTGTGGATACACAGTAACCGCAGGGGAATTGTGGATATACAGTAACCACAGGGGGATTGTGGATATACAGTAACCACAGGAGAATTGTGGATACACAGTAACCACAGGGGGATTGTGGATATACAGTAATCACAGGGGGATTGTGGATAAACAGTAACCACAGGGGAATTGTGGATATACAGTAACCACAGGGGGATTGTGGATATACAGTAACCGCAGGGGAATTGTGGATATACAGTAACCACAGGAGAATTGTGGATATACAGTAATCACAGGGGGATTGTGGATAAACAGTAACCACAGGGGAATTGTGGATATACAGTAATCACAGGGGGATTGTGGATAAACAGTAACCACAGGGGAATTGTGGATATACAGTAACCACAGGGGGATTGTGGATATACAGTAACCGCAGGGGAATTGTGGATATACAGTAACCACAGGGGAATTGTGGATATACTGTAACCACAGGGGAATTGTGGATATTCAGTAACTGTGGGGGAATTGTGGATATACAGTAACCACAGGGGAATTGTGGATATACAGTAACCGCAGGGGAATTGTGGATATACAGTAACCACAGGGGGAATTGTGGATATACAGTAACCACGGGGGAATTGTGGATATACAGTAACCACAGGGGGAATTGTGGATATACAGTAACAGCAGGGGAATTGTGGATATACAGTAACCACAGGGGAATTGTGGATATACAGTAACCACAGGGGGAATTGTGGATATACAGTAACCACAGGGGGAATTGTGGATATACAGTAACAGCAGGGGAATTGTGGATATACAGTAACCACAGGGGAATTGTGGATATACAGTAACCACAGGGGAATTGTGGATATACAGTAACCGCAGGGGAATTGTGGATATACAGTAATGACAGGGGGATTGTGGATATATAGTAACCGCGGGGGAATTGTGGATATACAGTAAATGCAGTGGAATTGTGGATATACAGTAACTGCAGGGATATTGTATATAAATAGTAACAACAGGGAACTGAGAATGAATAGGATCTAAGTGACTGACTGGGAAACTGGTGTCTTCAGGGAAATTCTGAGATGAACAATGTGCAAATGTGGAAATATAGAACATAGTGACTACATACTAATTTGCTATTAGATTTATTAAATATGTATTAAGGAACTGGGAATTTGAAGGGATACACATTACAGATCTATAGTATCTCTGGATGAGTCGTGAATATGAAGGAGAGGTAGAGATGTGAAATGGTTCCCTGGGTTGACACATTGAACGGTCTTTGTTGACACCTGTCCTGTCTTCATGCCTTCTTTGAACTGAGAGTCCAGTCACCACTGGATTCCTGCCCTTCCTATTTATCCCTCAGGAGGACAACACGGGCTACATTTCCAGGAAGAAATCAGATGTGATTGAGTGGAAGGACTAAAGTGATAAATTCTTCCTGTTTATGAAATGAGAATGGGTCAGAGTTCACTGCTCGCTGTGATCTCTCTGGGTGGGATTGTGGAGGTGCAGCAGTGGGTGGGGGGGAGGTAAGTGGGTGTTTGGAAAACAAAATGTAGCTGATCATCTTTGAAAGGTGTTTGAGAGTATTCCACTTAATGACAACCTTTCCTCTGTCTTCAGATGGAACTTCAAAGATAATATAAATAGAGAACTTCAAAAGTGAGGGATCATCAACCTTTCAGGGAGAAAACTCACCCACAGGAACTCAGAAAGCCTCTGTCACCATCATGTCGTATCATTACACTGAACCAGACAGACAGCGAGTTCATCATGCAAATTAAACTCGGCAAAAGCTCAATCTTTGCCACTAGTTTAGGGCAGGTGTACAGAACGTGCAGCTTCCAGTCTGTTTACGGTGCATTTAGCACAAGGGAACTGCAGTCAAATCCCACAGCCATTCCCACTCAGGCTACTTACTGTAAATATATGGCCACTCCAATTATTTTCCACTGGGAAGGAAGGGATTGCCTTTGGCAGCAAGAAATGGACCTGCTGTGATTACAGTCACTGCAGATCAGAGTGTAAGATCTTCAGTGGCTGAAATCACACGCAATGCACCATCTGATTTTTTTCTTTACAGGCCCTGATCACCTGTTTATGTGTCTGGGCCCCTTAAATTTCTCTGGGGGGCGTTGCTTTAAGGTGTTGACTTGTGCAGGACTGTTCTGGTCGCTGCATGGCTGTGATGAACATCGGTCATACCCAGCACAAAGAATGATGGCCGTGGTTTTCGGAGACCAATGAGATCTTTCCCAGGTCATCACTTCAGGAGTTCCTCAGGATAATGTCCTCATCCCAACCATTTTCAGCTGATGCATCAAGAAGCTGCCCTTCATCCTAAGGTCAGAGTGTTTGCCAATGATTGCAGTATTCACAATTAAATAACAAATAGTGATCAGATAATGAACAGAAGGAATACAGGACCCCTCACGCCTGATCCAAGGTGCAATCTGATCATTGACTGACCTTCAGCCTTACCTCCACTTTCCTGTTTACAAAACCCAGACAAGATTCACCCTTGTGACCAGTACATTAGCCCCATACAAGTGTCAGAAATTGACTATCTCCAACAAGAGCCAGGCTAACCACCTCCCCATCACATTCAATAGCTTCACTATTGCCAAGCTCCCCAATTTCGACAGTCTGATGATCACCATTGACCGAAACTCAGCTGAGCCAGCAATACGAACACTCTGCCTACTGGAGCAGGTCATAGGCTGGGTGGTAAATGGCTCAATCTCTCCAAAGCTTCATCACCACTGGGTGGTGAACACTCTCCACTGCAGCAACACACAAGAAGCTTCCAGCCTCAGGTATATGCCGTGTCATTGGTACCACACGCACTAACCCTAAACCTGCACGCCCTCTACAATCGGCATACTATATGAACCATCTGCGTCAAGCCTTCAGCAGCACCTCACACGCTGTGATCTCCAGCACCAAGCAGGATAACAGGAACATCATAATGTGCAAGTCACGGGCTGCCACTAGAGGCAGTGTCGCCAACTGGAGTTGGAAAGCAGGAGTGCCACTAGGGGTGCTGTAGTCAGGCCTCCCACAAGGTGTATCACAGCTGTTTTGGCTAACACCAAGCGTCAAATCAAGCCCAAGATGGAGTGCAATGCCTTTTCATGTTTGGCTGTCTTGTGGCAATCATGAACTGGATTCAATTTTCTTTCAAGGGCAGCACGGTGGCACAGTGGTTAGCACAGATGCCTCACAATGTTGGGGACCCGAATTTGATTCCTGGCTTGGGTCACCGACTGTGCGGAGTCTGCACGTTCTCCCCGTGTCTGCGTGGGTTTCCACCAGGTGCTCCGGTTTCCTCCCACAGTCAAAGATGTGCGGGTTAGGTGGATTGGCCATGCTAAAGTTGTCCATTAGTGACAGTGGAATAGCAGGGCGAATACACGGAGAAAAGGGCAGGTGGGATTGTTGGAAGTGCAGGCTCGATGGGCCGAATGACCTCCTTCTGCACTGTAGGGATTCTATGAGCTGGATTTTGAATTTGGTTTTTGGAGCAAGCAAGGAATGAATTTGGGTTTACCCAAACCATTCTGAACATTGGCGTTGTAATGTGTAATTAGCACTGAAGGAGTAAACAGGTTTAAAAAATGGTACAAAGCCAGTTACCATTAGAGCACCTACAACCAGTGAGTTACTTGAGACCCTATAACCATTTAGAGGAAGGGCTAACATATCCAGTTATCACTTAGGTGATACAGTTAGCTCACTAAAGTCACTCAGTTCAATAATCACGATGAGAGTTACAGCCAGATATAGATATCTTTGCAGACATTACAACAAGTGACCATTAGAGGGCAGCACAATCAGTTACTGCTGGAGCTCCTACAGATAGTCATCCATGGGTGAGACAGTCAGTGCTCGCTGTAGCCAGGTTACCACTAAATGTGCTACAGTAAATACTCTTCAAGACACTACAGACTGTTAAAACCAGGGAAACTACAGTCAGGATCTTATTGGGAACGCTGCCAGTTACCATAAAAGGAAATAAAGCCAGCTATCAGTAGGGATGTCAAGCTTTTAGGGGCAGTATAATCTGGCACCACAACAGGAACTATAGTCAGGTACCACAAGAGATACCACAGATAGTTAACAATTTTACTACAGCCACTGAGTACTGCAAAACGACAACTGATTATTGTTAATATGAGGGTCTTTGTCCCTGTCTACATCAACAGAGACAAAGTAAAAAGGATCGAGAGCTTCAAGTTTTTAGGTGTCCAGATCACCAACAACCTGTCCTGGTCCCCCCCATGCTGACACAATAGAAAGCCATTTCCATCAGAGGGCAGTATTGTAACAGTTTGGTTCTGACATTCACACATTCTGATCTCCTAATGGACACTTTTAGCATCTTCTGTATCCTCATTTACATTCCCTTTTCTCCTTTTATAGCAACTTCCCCCCTCTGCCAACTCCCCCCCCCCCACAGTATAAATCTTTTCTGATTCTCTTTGCCTTCAGCTCTGACAAAGGGTCATCGAAATGACTAGAAATATTGGCTCTATTCTCTCTCCACAGATGCTGTCAGACCTGCTGAGATTTTCCAGCATGTTGTGTTTTTGTAGCTGAGAGTTCAGCATCCTCCCTGGAGCGGAGGTCCAGGCTGCTCTGAGGGGTTGAATGTGGGAGTGTGAGGCTGAGAGCCTGCATGGCCTGACCTCATCTGGTGGAGATCCTGGAAGAGAGAGGACATGGGGTCAGCGTTTGGGAATATCGACAGTGTGGGGAACTGAGAGACTCACTTGAGATCGTTCATGTGGATAAAAGTGCATTGGACACTCACTTCCCTGGGGCATTCATGTTCTGTCACTCTTACTCCAGAGCCTCCTCTGTGATTTGTGGGACCCTCCCCTCAAAGGGATGCGTAGCTCAGGCATGTCCCCACCTATCTTCTGCCGCTCCCTCCTGTTGTGGGCTATCTTCTCCGATGGAGACATAAAGAAGGCATCATGAGACATTGGTACGGCGGGTATGGGAGGGGTGGCATGTGTTGGCACTGTGCCAAGAATATGAGACCTGAATGTTGATTCCAGTAAATTAGGCGCTGCTGGAGCCAGAATAACTGTGAGATTCCTGTAGGGAGTGGGCTGGACCATTAGCACAGACTGAATGGGTTCTGCTGTGCACTGCTAAAGCCAACGGGAAACATTCCAGTTTTCCCACTGGCGCCAGCATTGGGAGTGAAAGGGAGAATGGTGGCCGGTATCACCAACACTACCGCATTCCGATAATATAGCTGGGATAATGCTGGAGATTGAACATCCCAACCCCAGTGGGGATAAACTACCACCCAGCCCCAGCTGAAAGGAGTAGAAAGAGAAATGGAGAAGGATGAGAATAAGACGCCCAGTTCAATGTATTGCTGCCAGTATCTCCCCATGCCCAACTGTACTTCGAGAGGCCCTATAGACTGTGGTGTAACTATTCAATCTCACACCTTAACCCCATTAGGTCTCTTGCTTCACATAAAGAAGTTCATTTTGGTATCTAATTTAAATTTACTTTCGACCAGTGTGTCCCAATGATCTTGAACCCTGTAGCCAGCAAAACAGAGACCATTTAGTGACATTGAGAAGATCAACTATGGCAGGTCTCAGAGGGAATGTGCACTATGGAGCGGTTTATCTGCTAAGCTGACCTGTCCGTCAGGCCACTGTGTAGGGTAACAGTCTGATACACTCTGGGGTCAGTTGTAGGACCATTACTGCCCTGTGTTGAAAGTTTGTTGTTGGTTCCTCACCTGAAAAACAGCTTCTTCCTGGACAGTCTGGCAGAGTGTTGGGGATTAAGTGTTGTCATGTTTTATTGAAAGTATTGGATCAGTCTGTTTAGACACTGAAATCTTATTTAAAAGGTATCCAGACAAATTGATGAGCTGATCCAGCACTGATGAGCGCTGCTGTATAGAGTCTGTCCGGGACAGAGGGATTAGAGATGGAGATTACTAACTGTGACTGCACTGCTGAGTGTTACTGTACACAGTCTGCTGATAACTCACAAACTTCACTGTGTTACAAGCATCACTGAACAGCACAAATATCCCCGCGATGTTCAGATAGTGTGCTAACATTTTCAATTATCGGTGAAGTTGAATGAAATAAATTTGAATTGAGAACAATAGATTATAATCTATTGGATTTAAAATCTGAAATTAGATATTACATCTCACCCATGCTTGTTACTGGAAGAATCTTAAAATAAACATTTCACAGAACTTATTACTGTCAAACTCTCTCACTCTGACAGTCCCTCCCTCACTTGCTCACTGTTCAAAATGTTACATGTCTGTAGAGGAAAAATTCTGGATTTTAGCTGTTAAATTCTCGCTCAAAGGGTGGAATTTTACTGGCACATCCACCCGAGCTCCATATGATCCCGCCTGAGGCCACCAGGACGGGTGTGCCAGTAAAATTCCGGCCAAAATGTCTATTTCGCTCGAAGTCAGCATGTTAAAATCAGGAATTTCCCCTGGAATTGAGTGAGCAGCAATCCTGCCACTCATTCTTGCTCAATGTTAACAATCCCAAACTGGCAGCAATCAAGCAATCAAATTGTTCTGTGAACTGCGTTTCAGACACGGTTTTAATTTTGCCACCATTGTTACAAAATGCAAAAATTTTGCTTTGATTTAAAGTTGGGGTTGTGAGATCCAATTCCTGGTGAGTCTGGGGTCTTCTCCACAGGCAGAAGCCTGGAAGTGGCCTCACACAGAGTGTCTTTAATCACCTTTCGGCCCCGATCCAGCCCTGTGTGTCCAGGCTGTATAAATGATGCAAATACAGGTCCTGGGTGTGGAGGGATTTTCTTGAGGAGAGGTAGAGTGAGTTCAGCCAGCATTCATTGGCGTCTAGGAGAATGAGAGGCGACCTCACGGAGACATGCAGGGAGGAATCTTCTCAAAAAGATTCTAAATGTCGAAAAAGCAAGAACACAGGAGATTTTCTTGCCTTTTTTTCAGCAAGTTAAGTTGTGGAAATTTAGGCACTCTGTGTGTAACAGGAGTCATAATGCGAATCGCAGCAGTAGAGGCAGGGTGGGGGGGTATGGAGTCTCAGCTCGCCTGTGAAGCCAGCTGCTGAGCTTTAGGGGCGCCATTGTGTACACAATATACTGGGAGGTCTGTCACCCCTCGTCCCCCACAAACATCAGCCCACCATCCACCCCCCATCACCACCCAGACATCACCCCCACCACCACCACCATACCCCCCTTCCCACTCCCGCCACACCATCCCCTTCCTCCCTTCCACTCGCACCCCCCTTGGTCACCACCCAGCCAATTGCCATCCCACCTTTGGCCCTGACAGGTGGGCATCAACCAGGTGCCCAGTGAGCACTGTCAGGGTGAGTGCTAGGCTGGCATTGTCCCCATGGGAACGGCCCAGACGTTTTCCCAACCACCCAAAGGTCTCAATGGTGGGGGAGGGGGGTAAGGGGGGAGCGTGGTGAGTGTGATGGGGCAGTGGTGTGGTGGCGGACAGTGGGAGTGGTGGAGGAGGAGGGAGGTCAGCAAGGGGAGTTGAGGTGTGGAGGCAGAGAGTGGGGATAAAGGTGTATGTTTCAGAATGCCAGCCGGTGACCAGTGGTGTGCCTCAGGGCTCAGTGCTGGGACCATAACATTTCACAATATACATTAACAATTTAGATGAAGGAACTGAAGGCACTGTTGCTAAGTTTGCAAATGATACAAAGATATGTAGAAGAACAGATAATATTGAGGAAGTGGTGAGGGGAAAGCTGCAGAAGGACTTGGACAGGTTAGGAGTGTGGGCAAAGTAGTAGCAGATGGAATACAATGGTGAAAAAGTTTGAATTTATGCACTTTGGAAGGAGGAATGGAGGCATGGATTATTTTCTAAATGGGAAAATGCTTAGGAAATCAGAAGCGCAAAGGGACTTGGGAGTCATTGTTCAAGATTCTCTTAAGGTTAATGTGTAGGTTTAGTTGGCGATTAGGAAGGCATTCATGTCGAGAGGGCTAGAAAACAAGGGCAGGGATGTACTTCTGAGGCTGTATAAGGCTCTGATCAGACCCCTTTTGGAGTCTTGTGAGCAGTTTTGGGCCCTGTTTCTAAGGAAGGTGTTGGAAAGGGTCCAGAGGAGATCCATAAGAATGATCCCTGGAATGAAGATCTTGTCATATGAGGAATGGTTGAGGACTCTGGGTCTGTACTCACTGGAGTTTTGAAGGATGAGAGGGAGATCTTATTGAAACTTACAGGATACAGCGAGGCTGGATAGAGTCGACATGTAGAAGATGTTTCCACTATGTAGGAAATATTAGAACCAGAGGTGACAACCTCAAGCTAAAGGGACGATTCTTTAAAACAGTGATGAGAAGAAATTTCTTCAGCTGGGGAGTGTAATGAATCTGTGGAATCTTTGCTGCAGAAGACTGTGGAGGCCAGGTCATTGAGTGTCTTTAAGACAGAGATAGATAGGTTCTTGATTAATAAGGGGATCAGGGGTTATGGGGAAATGGCAGGAGAATGGGGATGAGAAAAATATCAGCCATGATTGAATGGAGGAGCAGACTCGATGGGCCGAGTAGCCTAATTCTGCTCCTATGGTCTTATGGTGGAGTAAAATTGGTCCGTTCTGTCAAGGTGCCAACACTGGGTGATAAACCAAATGGCTCCTTTTTCATGTTGTCAGATTCTGTGGTGTTACTTGAGTGGTTTCTGCAGTAGAGTAATTCCTTACCTAAAGTGATATCGGATTCTTCATTGAGAACGAATGTATTAGCCAGAGTTCGCTTCGATTAACATTTAAACTAGACGCAAAATAGAACCAAGCAACAGTGAGAATTGAACCCTATACACAGGACTGGCAAACTAACTGGATATAGGGATAAAATTAGATGGGAGAAGGATCATTGACAATGAGATTACAGGGAATGGCTATTCCAGTCAGAGGGAGAAAACGACTCTGAGAGGGATGGAAGGAGCAAGCATGAATGATTCATGAGGATAGATTGCTGAAGTGGCTGGTTGTTGAGCTGAAACAGTTAATTGTGAGTTTGGCTGAGTTTTATTGTTGGACTCGCTGCATGTGTCGTTGTCTCTGTCAGATTCTCAGTGTGTTTTGGAGAATGTTCCCTTTCTTTACTTGTAAACTGAATAAATAACCATAGAATCAGTAGTTCATTAATTCATTAAATACTGTGCTTTAAAATGGCTGTGACCTTTAAATTCAATAGAGAATGAAGCTGATTTCATCAATAAATTTAAATATATTTCATTGTGGCTCATTGGCAAACAACGTAATAGTGAATGTCACCGAGTTAAAAGATTAGATATTTCCTATTCTACCAGTTATGTTGGGATGGCTTGGTAGCACAGTGGATGGCACTGCTGCCTCACACAGCCAGGGTTCCAGGTTCAATTCCAGCCTCGGGTCACTGTCTGTATGGAGTTTGCACATTCTCCCCGTGTCTGCGTGGGTTTGCTCCGGGTGCTCTGGTTTCCTCCCTCACTCCAAAGATATGCGGATTAGACTGATTGGCCATGATAAATTGCCCCTTAGCGTCAGGACAATTGGCAGGGTAAATATATGGGGATAGGGCCTGAGTGGGATTGTTGTTGGTACAGACTGGATGGGTTGAATGATCTCCTATTGAGGGATTCTATATGATAACAATGTTGACCAAACTAAGGTTAAGTGAGGGAATTCCCTATATTGAGTTGGGAGACTGTAGTAAAGTTGCCAGTTTTAGATAGATATGTCATCATTGCTGTTCTGATGTGGGTATGCCGGCGTTGGACTGGCGTAAACACAGTAAAAAGTCTGACAACAGGACTAAAACCTGGTGTTGTCAGACTTTTTACTGTATCATTGCTGTTCCCCAGGCTCTAATCCAACCCCTCCTTCAAGACAAAGCCTTAGCTTAGAAAGTGAACAGACTCCCTGTGATCCAACTGGATCATTCCTGTTTCTATCAAGCCCCCACACATGCCCACATCCCCCCCACCCCAAGCTCCAATATTATTGTAATTAATCATGACGTTGACTCACCTGATGAAGGGACAGTGCTCCAAAAGCTCGTGCTACCAAATAAACCTGTTGGACTTTAACCTAATGTAACCTAACTCATTGTAATTAATCAACCGAAGTCTTTAAAGAAAATTAACCAAAAAATATATCATTTTATTTAATACTCCAGTGATGTTTCTCCCTGTTAGTTCACAGCTATGTCCTGGATATTAATCTTTTTATTTCTGGGTGGTTGAAGAACAATGCTGACGGGGTTAGAAACCATACTCTGTGGATCAAAGCATGTTGGACAAGGTGTTTATTTAAATCCACAAACTCCTGCAAATAAGCTTCTGTTTTGCTTTATTCTCATTTGGACAGTCAAATGCAAGTTGTTTTTAATTTTATTATTGTCACGAGTAGGCTTACATTAACACTGTAAAGAAGTTACTGTGAAAATCCCCTTGTTGCCACACTCTGGCACTTGTTCGGGTACACTGAGGGAGAATTTAGCATGGCCAATGCACCTAACAGCACGTCTTTCAGACTGTAGGAGGGAATCAGAGCACACAGAGGAAACGCACTCAGACACAGGGAGAATGTGCAAACTCCACACAGACAGTGACCCAAGCCAGGAATCGAACCCGGGTCCCTGGCGTTGTGAGGTAGCAGTGCCAAGCACTCTGCCTCCGTGCTGGCCCTACGTTACTCTATTACTTCATAGTAATGATTTGCAAAATATAAAGGAGGTATCGGAGAGATTTGGATTAAGTAAGTTGGGCCAACATTCTCCAGAGTTTAGAAGAATGAGAGGCAATCTCATTGAAAGCTATCAGACTGTGAAGGGGTTTGATAGAGTGGACACTGAGAGATTGTTTCTGCTGTTCAAAATATCTAAAACACAAGGACACAGTCTCAGGATAAAGGGGCTGATCATTTAGGACTGAGCTGAGGAAAAATTACTTACTCAAAAGCTTGTGAATCTTTCAAATTTTCTCCCCCAGAGGATGCTCTGTTGTTGGATATACTGAAGGTCTGGATAGATATATATTTGTTTAAGTTTAAATTATTTATTTATTAGTGTCACAGAAAGGCTTACATTAACACTGCAATGAAGTTACTGTGAATGTTCCCTAGTCACCACACTCCAATGCCTGTTTGAGTACACTGAGGGAGAATTTAGCATGGCCAATGCACCTAACCGGCACATCTTTCAGACTGTGGGGGGAAACCCAGGCAAACACAGGGAGAACGTGCAGACTCCACACTGATAGTGACCCAAGCTGGGAATCGAACCCGGCTCCTTGGGGCTGTGAGACAGGAGTGCTAACCACTCCGCCAGTGCGCCAGCCCTTTGGTCCCTTTCAGGGAATTAAGGGATATGGGGAGTGGGTGGGAAAACATAGTTGAAGCCGTGACCCAGCCATGATAGTATTGAATGGTGGAGCGGGACTGACGGGCTGAATGAACTATTCCTGTTATTATTTCTTGTGTTATTGTGGTTGGATTAAATATTCTTATTGTAGGAGCTGGTCCCACTCCAGGGCAGTAGGTGGCACACTTGCTATTCAGTGTGATAGTTACCCTGTGAGGCTGCATCCAACTGAAAGGGGTGACAACACAGGGAGTCGTGTGTGACCACACAGAGTCGCTGAGCAGAAACTGATAGCCAGGTTCCACACACATGAGGACGGCCTCAACTGGGATCTTGGGTTCATTTCACATTATCTGTAACCCCCACGACTTGCCTGAGCTTGCAAAATCTCACTAACTGTCCTGTCTGGAGACAATACACATCTCTTTAACCTGTGCTTAACGCTCTTCCACTCACATTGTCTGTACCTTTAAGACTTGATTACCTGTCAAGACTCACATTCCAACTATTATTTTGTAAATTGAGTTTGTGTCTTTATGTGTCCTGTTTGTGAACAGAACTCCCATTCACCTGACGAAGGAGCAGCGCTCCGAAAGCTAGTGGCTGTTGTTACCAAATAAACCTGTTGGACTTTAACCTGGTGTTGTGAGACTTACTGTGTTTATCACAGTCCAACACCAGCATCTCCACATATTGGGTTTTAACATCATAGTGAATAACAGTACAGCCTCAAGTATAGCAAGGATTGAATAAACTCTGGAAAAGAAAACTTTGGACCTGCTGCCAGAGAATCATAGAAAAGTTACAGCACAGAAAGAGGCCATTCAGCACATCTTGTCTATGCCAGCCCGAAGACATCCAGGTGTCCTTTCTAATCCCACCTTACTGCATCTGGCCCATTGCCCTGTAGCTTACAGCACTTAAGGTTCAGATCCAGGTACTTTGTAAAGGAGTTTAGAGTTTCTGCCTCCAGCACCAACTCAGCCAGCAACTTCCAGACACCCACCACCCTTTATGTAAAAAAGTTCTTCCTCATGTCCCTTCTACACCTTCTGCCTCTGATAGAACAAAGAAAAAAGAAAATGACAGCACAGGAACAGGCCCTTCAGCCCTCTAAGCCTGCACTGACCATGCTGCCCGACTGAACTAAAACCCCTACCCTTCCAGGGACCATATCCCTCTATATCCATCTTATTCATGTGTTTGTCCAGACGCCTCTTAAAAGTCACTATCATATCTGCTTCCACTATCTCCCCCTGCGACAAGTTCCAGGCACCCACCACCCTCTGTGTAAAAAACTTGCCTCGTACATCTTCTTTAAACCTTGCCCCTTGCATCTTAAACCTGTGCCCCCTGGTAATTGACTCTTCCACCCTGGGAAAAAGCTTCTGACTATCCATTCTGTCCATGGTCCTCACAATTTTGTAGACTTTTATCAGGTCTCTCCTCAATCTCTGTTGTTCCAGTGAGAACAGACCAAGCTTCTCCAACCTCTCCTCATAGCTAATATCCTCCATATCAGGCAACGTCCTGGTTAATCTTTTCTGTACCCTCTCCAAAGCCTCCACATCCTCTGGTAGAGTGGCGACCAGAATTGAACACTATATTCCAAATGCGGCCTAACTAAGGTTCTATAAAGTTGTAACATAACTTGCCAATTTTTAAACGCAATGCCCCGTCCGATGAAGGCAAGCATGCCATATGCCTTCTTGACTACCTTCTCCACCTGCATTGCCACTTTCAGTGACCTGTGTAGCCATACACCCAGATCCCTTTGCCTATCAATATCCTTAAGGGTTCTGCCATTTACTGTATATTTCCTATCTTTATTAGACCTTCCAAAATGTATTACCTCACATTTGTCCGGATCAAATACCATCTGCCATCTCTCTGTCCAAGTCTCCAACCAATCTATATCCTGCTGTTTCCTCTGACAGTTCTCATCATTATCTGCAAATCCACCAACCATTGTGTGGTCCACAAACTTACTAATCAAACCAGTTACATTTTCCTCCAAATCATTTAATATATATTACCAACAGCAAAGGTCCCAGCACTGATCCCTGAGGAACGCCACTTATCACAGCCCTCCATTCAGAAACGCACCCTTCCACTGGTACCCTCTGTCTTCTATGGCTGAGTAAGAAGTCTCACAACACCAGGTTAAAATCCAACAGGTTTATTTGATAGTAAATGCCACAAGCTTTCAGAACGCTGTTCCTTCGTCAGACCTTCTCCACATTATGGCTTCTACGAATGAGCCAGTTCTGTGTCCATCTTGCCAGCTTACCTCTGGTTCCATGCACCTTCACCTTCTGCACCAATGTGCCATGAGACACCTTGTCAAAGGCCTCACTGGAGTGCATGTAGACAACATCCACTGCCCTACCCTCAATCATCTTTGTCATTTCCATGAAAAACTCAATCAAGTTAGCAAGACAGAATCTCCCCTTTACAAAACCATGTTGCCTCTCGTTAATACGTCCACTTATTTCCAAATGGGAATAAATCCTGTCTCGAAGAATCCTCTCCAATAATTCCCCTACCACTGATGTAAGGGCCTGTAATTACCTGGATTATTCTTGCTACCCTTCTTAAACAAAGGAACAACATTGGCTATTCTCCAATCTTCTGGGACCTCCCCTGTATCCAGTGAGGATACAAAGATTTCTCTCAAGGCCCCAGCAATTTCTTTCTTTGCCTCTCTCAGTATCCTGGGGTATATCCCATCTACCTTAATGTTTCTTGGAGCTATTTCCCCTGGCTCTAGAATTCTCCACCAAGGGAAACAGTTTTATCCTGCCCTTGTTCTTTAGGCAGCAGAGGTTGCAAGTTTGGAAAGTGAGGTCTAAGGTGACTTGGTGAGTCAGTGCAGTGCATCTTGAATCTAGTGTGCACTAGATTCACCTGGGTATTGGAGGTAGATGGAGAGAATGTTTAAGGTGGTGAATGGGGTACTAATCAATGGGGCTATTGGTTATTGTCGAACTTCTTGAGCATTGTTGGAGCTACATCCATCCAGGCACATGGAGAGTATTCCATCACAGTCCTGACTATGCCTTGTAGATGATGGACCAGGCTTTGAGGAGTCAGGAGGCGAGTTACTCTCTGCAGGATTCCTAGCCTCTGACTTGCGCTTGTAGCCATAATTTTTCCCTGCTGTGTGTGGGCAATGATCCTTGAAATCTCTTCATGCTGCTGCACACATGTGCTAACTTAAAACAGCTGATATCTGCCTAGCTTGCACTAACTACCAGGTTATCCTGCGGTCATGCAGCTTAAAGCACGTAGCAGATCGATGGTAACTATCAGGATGTTGATAGTAAGGATTTGCCAATGGCAATGCCATTGAATTTCAAGAGGAGATGATGTCTCACAGCCTCTATTGCTCTTTGTCTGTTGTCTGGCACCTGTTGGTATGAATATCTAGGTTTGTGAAGGCAGAGGCTGTTTACTTGTTTCTTCATTGAGGCACATCACATTCCGTTAACCCATTTGATGCTGGGTGATAAGGTGCTGACTGAACATGGCAAATGTCATTTGATTTTACAAATTACTGAAATTCCTACATTGTGTAAGATGTGCCGTTAAGACCTCCAGAATGCCAAAGATTTTTCTCAATTTATCAACTGTTGAGAATTTCTTCAATTGGACCTTCAGCCGTTTTGAGTGTGCGTTCACTACAATCAGAAACATATGGCCCATAAAAGGGTCCTGCAAAGTTGATGTGTATTCCTGACTAGGGTCTCCCTCGTCACTGCCAAGGGTGCAGATTAGCCAGCGGTGGCAGGGCCTGTTGAGCTTGACACCTGGGACATTGACTAACCATCCTCTCTATCTGTGTGTCAAGGCCTGGCCACCACACAACTTCTGACTAGTGATTTCATTCTGCTTTGTCCTGGATGTGAGTCACACAGCTCTTGCAACAATAGCTGTCTTCTTTGGGGTGGGACTATAACCCTAGCCCCCACCATAACAACACTCCGTCTTTACAAATTATCTCCATCCTCTATTGCCAATAGGGCTTTAACAGCTCAGGCTTCTCATATACCCCCCCTTGCAATATCATTTTGTTGACCTTCGATAATACTGATCTCTTTCTGTCCCTATCCTCCTGTGTTTCACTGTGACTGGCAAGGTAGTGCCAGCACTACCTCTTGTGGAACAAGTGGTGATGCCACTGTCTGTGGCAGGGAGAACCTACACAGTGCATCTGCATTAGATATCCGTGTCCCTGGGAGATGCTGAAAGTATAATTGTATACGAGCAATAAGAAAGCTCACCCCTGCACACTTTGCAAAGCTATTGGTGGCATTGTCTTCTCTGATTAAGCCCAGCAATGGCTTGCAGTCCAAAATAATTGTAAAATTCTGAACATAAATGTACTGATGGAACCTTTTAACTGTGTTTTATGGTCACCAAGCGTTCCTGATCGATTTGGGAATATTTATTTTCCATCTCAGACGATCTTGAGGCAAAGGCCTCTCTGCTCCATCGGGCAGTCTGTGGGATAAAACTGCTCCTGCTCCAGAAGGTGATGCATCGCAAGTTACCACCAAGAGCTTGGTTGGATTGTAGAGAACCAATAACACCAATGATTGCAAAGCCTGTTTAAGTTTTGTGAATGCCTCTTCCTGGTCTTCTCCCACCTCCATCGTTGATATTTTGTTAACAATTGCTGGAGTGGGATTAAGGTGCCAGATACATTTTTATAGAAACTTATCAGAATAGTTTACCATTCGGAGAAATGATTTTAATTCAGAGACATTTGTTGGCTGTGGAACCTCTTTTATGACTTTTACTTTGTCTGCCAATGGCTGCAAACATTTTGCATCCACCCTGAGATCTAAATAGGCAATTTTGTCTGCTTGGAAGGTACGTTTCTCCCATTCAGCCTAACCCCTGCTGCTTTAAATCACGTCAAAACTGACTCCAAGTTTGTCCTGTGTTCTTCAGGTGCGGCTTCTGTAATTAGAACATCGTCGAAATAAACCACTACATTCAGGATGTATTGTAATAGATTTTCCGGTATGTTAGAAAATAGCACAGGCTGATGAGGTTCCAAAAGGCAGGCGTGTATATTGATATAAACCCTTGTGAGTATTGATGTTACCAATTTCTGTGAGTCCTCATCCAATTCCAACTGCTGAGAGAATGAGGTCCAATTTTGGTATGTTTTAAACCTAGTTTTGTGTACAGTCTTCAATTTCAGGAATGAGGTCTCTGTCTATTTGAGCTCCTCTATTAACTGTCAATTTATAATCAACACAAATTCTTACAGTCTGATCTGGTTTCTAGGATAGGAACTATGGGTACGGCCCACTCTGAGAATTGAACAGGTTTTACGATACCCAAATCTCCCAGACCCTTGAAGCTTGATTTCAATCTTATGATGAAGCCCTTAAAGCACGGGACGGCCCTGAAAAATATTAGTGTTGCCTCTGGATTCAGATATATTTTAGCTTTAGCTGCCCTTATATGTTCTAATTTGGAATGTTCATATAGCAGCTCCTGAAAACATCCATCTTGCAGATTTAATCTCTAACCAATTCAATTTAATCTGTTTAAGCCAATCAGGCACCATTAAAGAAGGCCTATGCTCCTTAATTACCAAAACAGGTAACTGTAACCACTGATCCTTGTGGGACACTATGACCATTCTTGCACCTACAGATTAGTAATATAACTCCAGACTAATTTAATCTCGATGGTCTGAAGCTTTTTTAAAGGTAATGAAATGCCTGTTCTCCTATGACTGTAGCCGTAACCCCTGCGCTTTTTATGAGCTCTACCATTCACCATCGAGGCTATCTCTATAGGGCCACTTGGACCTGGTCTGGGGTAAACGACTTGAGTCCCTTGATTGGTTCCTCAGCCCATTTCTTCACATTCTGCCCTGACAGCTTTATTCTGCAGCAGGCTTGTACATTATTCTTTTACATCTGAAACACACATAACTTTTACATCGGCTGGCTTCTCGGGAGTGACCTCCCCCTACACTGATAACAAGCTCCTGGCCTCAATGCTGTTTCCCTTGAATTGGACTTTTCAGCACCCACATTCGGGTTGCCCTTCCCTAACAGCCATTTTCTGTCACAAGCAGTTCACTTTGTTTAGTAACAAGGTGTAAGCAACTCGCTGACACCTTGTTCTGCACATTCTGTTGCCTGGGCCACCTCCATGACTTTCTCTAGAGAAATATTGGTCTTTGCCGATAGTTTATGTAATCAATCTGTTTGTACCACAGACCAAACAGTCTCTTAACATTTCTCCTAAAACTGTGCTGAATTTGCGGTGTCTACTAATCCCTTCAATCTGGCCACAAAGCCTGAGACTGTCTCCCCTGGTTCCCAAACTGTTGAGTGAAATTAGTACCTCAACATCATGATTGAGGCTTGGGAATTGAAATGATTGTTAACTAGCTCAAATATCTGATCAGAAGATTGGGTATCTGGAGCATCAGGCGATGCTAAACTTCTGATTAAACTGTAAGTCTGGTGGCCACAAATTATGAGCAGAATAATAAAGAAAGGACAAAGAACAGTACAGGAACAGGCCCATCAGCCCTCCAAGACTGCGCCGATCATGATACCTGCCTAAAACCATATGAACTTATGGAATCCGCATCCTTCCATTCCTACCCATTTCATGTAATTTCATAAGTTCATCAGTATTCCTCTAGTTGCCCCTTAAATGCCACTATCATACCTGCTTCCACTACCTCCCCAGGCAGCATATTCCAGACATTCACCACCTTCTGTATAAAAAACTTGCCTTGCGTATCTCCTCTAAACTTTTTCCCACACACCTTAAACCTATGTCCCGAAGTAGTTGACTTTTCTACCCTAGGAAAGAGCACCTGTCTATCTGCTCTGCCTATCCTGCATATCCCACCCATAATGTTCCACTTTTTTCCAGTTGTTATCACATTCATTACCAAAGTGTAACATAGTCTCTCAGTATGCTGTCCCCAGTTTTCTATCTTGGGGTTGAAATGTTCTAAATGATCAAAGGCATTTTAACATGTTCCTGTACCTTGCTTTATCTTCGACGCTCCAGTATCTTCTCCCTCTAGCTGTGAATTGCAATCCCCAAAGAACTTGGAAATATGTCCTCATTGCCAGTGTTATAAATCAAGGGCAACGCGATTAAACTTAAGAACAAACAGATCTTATTGCTAAAGCAACGATTAACTATATGTACATATAGGGTGTAACAGAATACGCAACTGTACACAACACCTCCCTGGCTCCAACTTTTGATCCTTCCCAACCTGGGGTACTTTCCCTAGCACTCAATTCATAGAATCACAGAATCTTTACAGTGCAGAAGGAGGCCATTTGGGCTATTGGGTCTGCACCAAAAGCAGTCCCACCCAGGTCCTATCCCTGTAATCCACATATTTACCATTCTAATTGTCCTAACACTAGGGGCAATTTAGCCTGGCCAATCAACCAAACCCACATATCTTTGGAGTGCAGGAGGAAACCAGAGCACCCAGAGGAAACCCAAGCAGACATGAGGAGAACGTGCAACTCCATGCACACACAGTGACCCAAGACTGGAATCGAACCCAGGTCCCTGGCACTTTGAGGCTGAGTGCTAACCACTGTGCCACCATGCCACCCAGCTCAACACAGTTTCCCATCTCGACACACCAAAGGGTCTGGCCTGACCTTGTGGCTCTCAAGGATCGCTCCCTTAAAGGGGCCATGCTACCACTTTAGATTTTTTTTCTGCTCCCATCTTTAATGTCACATTAGAATTTAGGTCTGGTTGTCCTCACCAGTTGTCTCTCCCTCTCTTGATTGTTACAATCGGTGAATGGCTGAGGTGGAGGTGGGTGAAGGGCTGTCCTTTATTGGAATATAAGTGGCTCTGTGCAGTCAGTTGCAGCGAGATGCATTTATATAGCACCTGTTCCAAAGTGCTTCACGGGAGAATTATCAAACAAATTCTGGCCACATAATAGGAGATATCTGATGTCATTCACTTGGTCAGAGATAGCCTTTAAGGACCATCTTAATGGGAAAAAGTGTAGAGAGAGATCAGTGGAGGGAACTGCAGAGCTTAGGGCCTGGCAGATAAAGGCATGCCCAGAACGGAAGGACAGGAAATCAGAGATAGATAAGGGGCCAGAAATAAGAACTAAAAGACTTTCAAGTGAGAATTGTGCCATGGCTAAAGAATTTAATCTCAAAAGAGCAGTTGTAAACTTTAAAGAGTTCCCTGATTGAACTGATAAGCTCCAACATTTACAGCAACATACCCTGTCTTCCAGAGGAATGGCTGTGAACCGAGAAAGAAGTCGTTACCTATACTGGAGTGGGGTTTTATAATATGGGTGCGATCTTACTGCTGATTGGTCAGTTTGTACTAAGTCAGTATACATTAACATCCTTGTTGCTGATTGGTGGATAGGGTAGAATGGATGGGACTATGCTTCTTGAGGAAGGATTGTCAGCTGTCACTGATGTCTTGGGGGCTGGTGAGGCGTTGGTAGATATCCATAGTCTCTCTGATATGTCATCTATGTCAGTGCATGATGGATGAGATATGTTTTGAGGTGCGAGGATTGAGGTGAGTGGGTTTGACAACTGCTGACTTGTCCCATTCACTGAGTTTGAAGCAGGTTTGATGTTCCTTGAGTCTGGTGTGTAGGCCTGTTTCCCCAGTGATGCTGAGTCCTTAGTTGTATGGTATGCTGTCAGATCCTGGTTTATTGGCCCCTTGTCTTTGTGGCTATGAAGAATGGAGTGGGGAGTCTTAGATGAGTCGTGTCAGACTTCTATAACTACTGACTTGAGTATATGTTGTATTCTGTGTGATTGATGGAACTAATTTCCAGGGGTGACTCATGTCTTGTAGGCATTATGGAGTAATTAACAATTTAATTCAGTAAACTTTATTGTACTTATGAAAATTCACTGAGAGTCCATTGGATTTCCAACAACGGAGTGGCAGGAAGAATTACATAGCAATATAAAAGTAAAGTCACCCTAATCCCAGGTGCACATAGGCTGCTCTCACCTTCAAGGAGAGAGGTGGCTGGTACTGATTTAACCTGAGGATCACCACAGCTCAGGTGAGGGGCAAGGCTGAGAGGCCAGGGTCTTCATGAATAACCTCAGCCGATACAGGAATTGAACCCATTGTTGGCGTCTCCCCTCATCACTAACAATCTGTCCATTCAACTGAGCTAAACAGACCCATGTTGGTGGAGTGCAGTGCCAACATTACAGTCAAAGAGAATAAAAAGATAAAGATAGAAAAGGTGAGTCTAAGGTCTTCATGTTCCCTCTCAGCATCAGTACATCCAATAACCATGTCTGGATTGGTGATATGATTGTGTCCTACAGACCATATTCTATACCTGACATTGACAGGGTGGAGGTGAGGCACATTCGGAATTTTAGGAAGCTCTCCGATCCCAGGTGGTCCCAGGTGGAGAGAGAATAAAGCCAATGTTTCGAGTCTGGATGACCCTCCATCAGAACAGACACTCCAGGTGATCCTGAAGACATGGATATCGAGGAATCAGTCGTGCTAATCTATTCTTTTTCAAATCATGACTTCCCTTCTCCTCTGAACTTTTAGGCACCTCCTGAAATCCAGCTCCACTGGGCACCAGCTGGAAATTATTTAAGTCTGTTTGTCTCTCAGCCATTTTGTATGGACAGGTTCTGGCGAATACCCATTGTATATAATGCTATCGTGGCTTTCGGGTGTCAGAGATCCTCCCTGTTTAGTGTCGCTCCTGCCAGAGCTCCATTGCTGCTCTGAGTGATTCCAGTCACTGTACAATGACGCAACTTCGGCAAGCGTCAATAACTGGGTGGATAAGCTGGAATTCCCTAATGTCATGGTGGGAGCACTGGACCTGCAACACATCAAACAGGCCCAACACCACCTACTCAGGGCAACTTGGGATCCCACACAATCCCATTGAGTTGCCTTTACCACAGGTCAGGAACAAAACTAAAAGACAGCAATTTGGAACGTGTCAAATGTCCCAAGCATTGACCATATTTAATTTACATAATCTTCTATCTCTGACTGATTGGGGGTGGGGGGGACTGAACACCATCATTTCACACTACCCTCAGCATTGCCTCTTTAATACCAGTTAGACAGTGTGATCCAAGCGGTGGAATAACACAGGCCACACTCTACCCTGGTAGATGGATGTAGAAAGGGAACTATTTCTCCCTGGTCACCCCAGTGTTTAGTGCATTAACCAATGAAAACCCTGGTCCATTATCTCAGTGGTTGTTGAGTTTTGGGATCGTGCTGTGCACAGACTGCCTGCCACCTTTCTCACATTTACAAAGATTATTTATTAGTGTCACAAGTGTTACATTAACACTGCAATGAAGTTACTTGGAAAATCCCCTAGTTGTCACACTCCAGTGTCTGTTCAGGTACACTGAGGGAGAATTTAGCATGGCACCTAACCAGCACATCCTTCGGACTGTGGGAGGGTACCCAAGCACCCATTAATGAAGTACATTAAGTATTTCATTGGGTTTAAACCTTTTGAGGATGCAAATGTGAGTTATTTCTAGTATACAGTGTGCAAGAGACCATTTGGCCCCTCGTGCATGTACTAGCTCTCTGCAAGAGCTATCTAATTAGTTCCATTGTTCTGCTTCCTCCCCATTATTCCGTTTCAAAGTTTATTCCTCATTTAAAATGCCTCCTTTAGGGTAGTTAGAACCATAGAAAACGTACAGTGCAGAAAGAGGCCATTTGGCCCATCGAGTCTGCACTGACCACAATCCCACCCAGGCCCTACCCCCATTTCCCTACGTAATTACTCGCTAATCCTTCTAACCTACACTTCTCAGGACACTAAGGGGCAATTTTAGCATTGCCAAGCAATCTAACCCACACATCTTTGGACTGTGGGAGGAAACCAAGGCACCTGGAGGAAACCCACACAGACATGTGGAGAATGTGCAAATTCCGCACAGTGACCCAAGCTTAGAATCAAACCCAGGTCCCTGGAGCTGTGAAGCAGCAGTGCTAACCATTATGTCACCGTGCCGCCCAAGTTCAGGAACGAACAGGAATATTGGGGAAGATTATGTCTCAGTGAGCTGAGTTAAGTGTGTTAAAGCAGTCTCTCTCTCTCTCTCCCAGTGTGTGAAGGAGGCCTGCAGGGTTCTCATTGATATGCATGCACACCACTTCCGCCAGAGCCTCATCCAGCCAGGATCTGAACTCACTCTGCACACACACACACAGTGCGGTGGAGCAGACTGCACTCCGGTTCTGTTCATTCAGCTGGCCCCAGTGTAATGCTCTCATTCACAAGGCTGGGATGTAAAAGAAATTGCAGGAGAGAAATCCCCTGAAATTCCCCAGGATGGAAGCTGACAACAGCCGTGAAGGGCTGGTAAGAATTGGGAATTTTGTATCAACTTCTCCGTAAAGAAAAAGAGAAACTTTTCAGGCGACTTGAGCAGTGTTTGTGGCCCTGGCTCTGGAGAGTTGAAATGCTTAGTAACAGTTTGCCTTGTGCACATTAAGAGGCGTGAGCTTACTCCGGCTTTATTGATTTCCCCTGTGGTCAAACCGGTCGGAAACCTGCTCTTTTCCCCCGCTGGGACCTGTCATTCTGCCGAATATATTTAACCCAAAGGAGAAGGGAGTGCGGGATAGAGAGATCTCAGTGGGGTTTCAGCTGGTGAGTCTGGCTGGAGACGTGCACAAGTTTGTTGGAACGGGTGATGGGCGCCCGGGATGTCTGGGGCTAGTGTTAGCGCCCCTCCGGGGGGGGAGAGCATGTGTGTGGATTGGAAATACCAGAGACAAGTCAGCCAGCGCAGTGAGTGCCTCTCACCGCGGGGCCAGGGTCTCCCAGTCTGTTTAAATGCCTCATAGAATTGTGTGGAAGGGTGTGGTTCACTTTCTAAGACGAGTTTCTTCCTTTTTATTTCACTCCAGTGTGTATTACACCACCCCTGGAGCAGGATTGTAGTTTAAACTTGTTGACGGAGTCGTTGGTTTAAGGGTTTCCTCCGTCCCCCGGCACCTTCCCCTGGGTGAGACTCGGCTCTCTGTCTCCCCAGTGACAGGCAAGCTCAGGAACAAAACACACGCCTTTCTGTGTGTGAGCACAACTTTATCCCGAAGATTCACACCCACACAGTTAACATTTCACTGGGGTTTCTGCACTCAACTAGTGCAATGTATCACTGAGTCTGCGATATAACGTCTCCTTTATATCGAGTGGGCTTACATTAACACTGCATTGAAGTTACTTTGAAAGTTCCCTAGTCGCCACACTCCGCCGTCTGTCTGGGTACACTGAGGGAGAATTAAGCGTGGCCAATGTAGCTGACCAGCATGTCTATCGGACTGTGGGACGAAACCCGTGCAGACACAGGGAGAGCGTGCAAACTCCGCACAACTACCCCAAGCCTGGAATCGAGGCCAGGTCCCTGGTGCTGTGAAGCAGCAGTGCTAACCACTGTGCCATCGTGTCGCCCTGGCAGATCTGGTAGGGGTTACAAGCCCATCTTCTTTATGGGATGTAGGCATTGCTGCAAGATCTGTACTTGTTGCCCATCCCCAATTACCCTTGCTCAGTGGTTTGCCCCTGGCATTTGAGACAACCTGTGCTATGGGTCTGGAGTCATACACAGTGGGTAAGGATGGTAGGTTTCCTTCCCAAAGGAAGGCACTAAGTGGGTTTTTACAACAATCGATGATAGTTTCATGGTTGCTATTACTTAGACTGACTTCCAATTGCAGATTTGATTAATTTAATTTACATTCCATCAGCTGCTGTGATGGGATTTGAACACATGTCCCTAGGTTTGCCTGAGCCTCTGGATTACTAGTTCAGTGACACTACAACTTTGTCACCATCAGTTCTCAGAGGGTGTAAAAATGAAGCTTAATCTCCAAGAATTGCAAGCAAACTAGGAGAGTATTAAAGAAAACTGTATTTTTCATAATATTTCAACACTTTGGGGAAAACAGGTTTGGTAACAGCCCAGGTTAATCTAACTGAGTCTGTTCCAATTGTTATAGAAGGACAGTGTACAGAGAATAGACCAATAGTAGAGGGAGGGGGGATTGATCATGTGAGACAGATGGGTTTGTTTTGAATGGATGCCCAACCACATTGGCAACTGGATGCATTTGAGAATAAACCAAGGGAATAAGTTGTATTGGCACCAAATCATTAAACAAACACAGCACGTGTTCACACAGCAAGATCCCACAAACAACAATATGAAAATGAACAGTGTTTTTATACTGAGCTGTTTGAGGGATAAGTATTGGCCAGGGTACCAGGGAGGACTCTGTGCTGTTCAGCTTTTACATTTATTTGAGAGAACAGATGCGGCATCGATCTCCCATCTCATCCACACTGGAATTTCAGCCAAGATAATGCGCTCAGCTCTCTGGAGTGGAACTTAAACGTACACCTTCTGAAGATGAGGAAAGTGCAGCCACCATGTCACAGGATGGCTGTTAAATGAGGAGCAGCTGGGAGGGGTGTTTACAGATAATACCCAATGTAACATTTAAGCTGGGAGGTGGTAAACATGAATTGTACAGACAGCATCATGTGTAGCTCCTCCAAGGCTGTTCATTCAGTTTAACAGGAGATTACAGGGATGGAGAGTACTGGCGGTATTGCTTGCATTCATTTGATAGTTGTAGCGGCAAGACCCGGACTGTGAGAATTACAGTGGAGAAGACAAATGAGCTGAAATCTGAGCACATTGCAACAGTCCCAAAGCAAAAGTCAGAGTGTTAAATTTGCTGCTCTAGTGGTAGCCACCTCTGTCAGGCCCTGCTACACACTGCAACTATTTCAGCCTAGTAACATTGTCAGCCATGACTGGACATATTCCTGAGGTTTCATCATATGACTTTTTAATGCCAAACTCCCCACTCCACTCTTCTACCATTGCTCCCAGAGAGACAGAGTGCCCCCCCGTGCCAATTGGATTACAGACAAACTCTTCAGCAGGAGGGTGACTCCTATTCCTGGAATGTGTGTGTCACTGGCCAGTGCTTACTGTCCTTGAGAAGGTCGTGCTGGTGAGCTGCTTTTTGAGTTTTAATTTTGGTAGTTTGTTAGTGTCACAAGTAGGCTTACATTAACACTGCATTGAAGTTACTGTGAAAATTCCCTAGTCACCACACTCCGGCACCTGTTCGGGTACACTGAGGGAGAATTTAGCATGGCCAATGCGCCTAACCAGCACATCTTTCAGATCGTGGGAGGAAATCAGAGTACCTGGAGGAAACACATGCAGACGCAACAAGAATGTGCAGACTCCACGCTGACCCAAGCCGAGAATCAAACCCAAGTCCCTGGCACTGAGTCAGCAGTGCTAACCACTGTGCCAATGTGCTGCTTAGTTAATGGTTGTGCATTATTACTGGTTCAGCAACATAGCCCCTATATAACCATCCTGATTCATGACAATCTGTCAAAAAGTCTTTTCCCCACATCCAGTACCCCTCTACCTACCACATCCAAAAGGAAACGGAGCATAGGTCATTCTCCTCATTGCTATTAGTGCCACAATTAATGTGGGCAAATTGCCTGTTGTGTTTGTCTGCATTCCCACTACCTCTGTACTGGGCAGTGGAATCCTTCCCAATCCTTGGAGAGTGTTCAGGATGCACTGATAGGCTTCTAAAATTCATTTAAAGCTCCAGTCATTGCTGAGCATTTTGAGACACTCCAAGTTTGTAGTGTAGTGTGGTATAAATGCACAGAGGTTTTGTTTGATCATCTGGGTGTGGACGCACACCAGACAATGGGTGGAGTTAATCTCCACTATGGTCTCCTTTGTTGCTGTTTGCCACAACTTCATTGAATTATTCAACATGAGTGAATGGCCACTGGGCCCATCGAACTGTGCTGGCTCTTTGAAGCAATTATCCAGTTAGTTCCGATTTCCCCGTAGCCTTGCAAGTTTATTTTTCCTTTTTGAATGTATATCTGATTATTTTTGTAAGTTAGCTATTGAATCTCCCTCCACTATTTTTTATCCCAGACCATCGTAATGTTCTTGTATAAAAGCATTGCCCCTCATTTCCCCTGTCAGTTTCTCAATTGTCTTTAATCGATGAACCCCAACTGTTTCTCCTCCTTAATTCAATCAAAAGCCTCTAACAATTATGAACATTTCTGTTAAATCTTTCCTTAACCTTCTCTGCTCTGAGGAGAACCATTATAACTTCTCTCATCCCTCCACGTAACTGAAGTCTCTCATTCCTGTTGCTTTTCTCGCAGTTACACAAGGAAACAGATGGTTTTAATGCGAATATCCTCTTTGCATTAAGTTGAACCTCTGGGGTTTATGTACTATAGGCAGCAGAATCCGAACTGCCAATGACTCCCTAAACACACCCAGTTCACACTGTAAAAGCGCTGAACATGTATTCACCTTTCTCTCTCTCTCTCTTTATCCCCAGCCTGTCAGGACTTGAGGGGATTAATGGAATTAAGTTTTCATTTTGTACGTGGGGGTTTTTAGGTTTTGTTTGAAGTAAAATGGAAATGAGCTTGCTTTCTGAAGAAGTGAAAGATGCTTTTCTCATTTGCCTTCTACCTTTGCATTTGAAATGAAACAAGTCCCATTGTAGGTCGGGAACAGCTGTGAGTGAAATGGAGTCGATATCAGCTGTTCTAACGTACTCTTTTTGTGTGAGAACAGTGCTTTACTGGAAAATAACATTCTCCCCTCAAGAGCCTGTGTTTATCATACTTGCTGTTTTTAAGTTATGGTGCTGTGTGATGTGACATGTTCACTCCAGTACTCAGTCTGTAGTGCTATTCCTGCCTTCACCTGGGTTTTGTTAGCTCCACCATTGAAGATCTCCCTGTTCTCGTTCTCATCCTCCTCAACATCTTTTGGCTGTTCACGTGCCCAACTTGTTTCTGATGTAATCCTGTTAATTTTCTTTTCCATTCTTCCCATCCTCATTAATATTGTACTGATCAACGTGGCACCTACCAAGCACGTTTCAGACAAACTGGCACTCCTTGGGGGGGGCGCGGTGGGGGGCGGGGGGTGGGGGGGGAGGTGTGACACTTTGGTCCAGCCAACTCTTACCAGAAGGCACAACTGCAAAGCCCTTTGTTTTCTTTCCACTTTGGTTCTTGAATAGTGCCAGCCATGGCCCAGTGGGTGCTATACCCACTTATTGCAAGAAGATCATGAGTTGGAAGATCCAATCCAATGACATAAGCGCAAAGTCTAGGCATGGTGGCACAGTGGTTAGCACTGCTGCTTCACAGCACCAGGGATCCGGGTTCATTTCCAGTCTTGGGTTACTGGCTGTATATTCTCCTCGTGTCTGTGCAGGTTTCCTCTAGGTGCTCTGGTAACCCCACCCTCCAAAGGTGTGCAGGTTAGGTGGATTGGCCTTGCTAAATTGCCCCTTGGTGTCAGGCAGGTTAACAGAGTAAATAACTGGAGCTACAGGCTAGGGCCTGGGTGAGATTGTTGTCAGTGCAGGTTTGATGGGTTGAATGGCCTCTTGCTGCACTGTAGGGATTCTATGATGCAGAAGGAGTATTGCACTGCCATATTGTGTCAAACAATATTATTTAAAGTTGAATACGTTTGTGTGTGTGTGTGAGGAAGGTTAAGTGGTTCTGTTTCACTTGTGGTCTGGATGGACCTGTGGTTTAAAGATGGGTCTTTGTGTTTGTTTATTTGCATGTACATTTTAATGAGATTTTTACAACCCTTAAAGTAAAAGATGGCTTAAAAAAGGGGTTAGAAGTTTAGTGTTCTTTTGGGGGGAGGGGGGGCGGTAGGGGAATGTGGGAGAACATGTCTCCTGTCCAGTAACAGTGGTCAAGTGACATGGAGAAGGACAGGGAACAGTTCAGTGTGTGTCAGAGTGAAGATGGGGATTGTTCAGATCTGAGAAAAGTACAAGGTTAGCGGAACAGCAGGTAACAATAGTCAGTTCTCTAGGACTCAGCAACCTGGTCTGTTTGGTGGTGTTGCTGCAGAAACAGAATTTAAAGTGCAGTTATTTTTGGGTGTCTCGGAGAGATACAAGTTGGGCAAGAAGCATCAGAGTGAATGCTCAAGAATGAATTGGAAGAAAACCGTTGGCATGTGTAACATAGTGGTAACTCTTCACTGGTTTGGATGTATGTAAAGATACTGCTGACTAAAGAAATACTGGGAAATTGAACATCGTTTCGTGCTTGTATTGAAATCTTTCCAGCCGTCTTTGTCTGGTGTAATATAGTTTAATTTTTCTTGTTTAATATTTTATACGTTGTGTTAAAAGCTGATCAGCAGAGTCCTGTGAATTTGTTCAGTAACATTCACGGTTTTAAAAGTAAGTTATAATCTATTTGAGCCAAGTTTCACACTCAGATCTGTAACATTAGCTGGAATCATAACACAATGAGACTATAGACTCCCCGGGCAGGATTTTCCACCCATTCATGCCAGAGGGATTTGGTTGAGTGCCAAATTCTCCATCCGCTGTCTTGCAGAGGTAGAGCGTGAATGACCAGAGAATTCCAGCCACTATCCGTCCCTGTCAAATGGGCATGAAAGATCCCACAGCTGGGTCGTTTCCACAACCATTCTAACCAGATAATATGATCATTTATCCCCCCTATTCTTAGATCTTGTGTACGAGTTAGTCTGTTTGAAGACAACAGTGACTCAAAACCACTTCATTGGCTGTCCAGTCTTTGGGACACCCCTGAGGACATGACGGGCACTATTACAAATGCTGAATTCTCTTCTCCCCTGCTTAAAAATTTGACTTTACTAAAACCCCCCAAAATGTACTAATGCGTAACGCATACACATTCTCAGATAATTCCACCCTTCTGGCTACTGTTAAAGCACCAAGCGACATGCTCTTGTTGGCTGTCTTAATTTCAACTTTGTTTTTAAAGTCTTTGAACAAGGTGTCGGCCGCAGCCATCATCACCACCTTGATCACTTCACCATCAGTGAACAGCTTATGTTTTGCCAGCAGATGGTTCATGTGGAAAGGTGCCTCTTTGCCGCAGGTTTTCTTTAGCCACAGGTTTTGAAAAGATGATTGTTGGGCTTCGACATTCCTTTAACTCCCTGACTTTCTTTGCCTGAATGGCGCTGTTTAAAGAGAACTAAAGAGCAAAGAAAACTACAGCACAGGAACAGGCCCTTTGGCCCTCTGAGCCTGCATCGACCATGCTGCCCGACTCAACTAAAACCCTTCCGTAAAGAGAAAAGGAGTATTTTCGGGAAATTTTGCACACGATGTCTAGTGATGCCATTCCAAATTACCTCTTTTACTCAAAACTAACTTGACAGTGGCACGGTAGCACAGTGGTCAGCACTGCTGCTTCACAGCTCCAGGGTCCTGGGTTCGATTCCCGGCTCGAGTCACTGTCTGTGTGGAGTTTGCACATTCTCCTCGTATCTGCATGGGTTTCCTCCGGGTGCTGTGGTTTCCTCCCACAGTCCAAAGATGTGTGGGTTAGTTTGATTGACCATGCTAAGAAATTGCCCCTTAGTGTCCAGGGATGTGTAGGTTAGAGGGATTAGTGGGTATAATATGTAGGGATATGAGGATAGGACCTGGGTGGGATTGTGTTCGGTGCAGACTCAATGGGCCAAAGGGCCTCTTTCTGTACTGTAGGGTTCTATGGCTCTATGACAAAAGAGACAAATGGTCTTACCTTTGACACTTGTAAAAAGACATTAATTTTCACCTTCCTGGTGGAAATGATAGGTTTATGCCTCTTGGAGGTTCTTCACCTAACTTACTCCACATTTTGGCGTCTGTGGTTTGGCAGCCAATGAACTGATTTGCTCATCACCACGAGAAGTCAGAGTTCTGTGCATTTTTGGCAAGTTTCGGCAGCCAATGACAATCAACCCTTTGAGACTCCAGGGTCGACCTGTCGGTCGCGATTGACTATTTGGAGACTGCTGATCTCTGAGTTGTGTGACTGTGAATTAGTTTAGTATGAGTGGATTGCTTTCTACAACAGCCAGTGCTGGAATGGATTAACAGAGGGCCATTTTCCTGTTTGGGGAGGTTCAGGTGAATGTTGAAACCCTGGATATTTGATAAGAGCCGTGAGTTCTCCTGAAGCCTGGTCCAACATTCCTCCTGCAACCAGCAGAACAATAGAATATTGCAACACAGGCCATTTGGCCTATCAGTTCTGTGCTAGGTTTTTGACAGGCATCCAATGAGTCCCTCTGCTGCCCCCGCCCACAATGACCGTGAATGTTTTCCAGTATTTATGCAGTTCCCCTTTGAAAGTTATTATTGAATCCCTTTCTATCACCCTTCAGGATGGATATTAAAAAACCGTTAAAGTTTCTTTACTAGTGTCACAAGTAAATTTACATCAACATTGCAATAAGTTACCGTGAAAATCCCTCAGTCGCCACACTCCAGCACCTGTTCAGGTACACTGAGGGAGAATTTAGCACGGCCATTGCACCTAACCCGCACACCTTTCAGACTGTGGAAGGAAACCGGAGGAGACCCATGCAGACATGGGGAGAATGTGCAGACTCTGCACAGACAGTGACCCAAGCCTGGAATTGAACCTGAGTCCCTGGCGCTGTGAGGCAGCAGTGTTAACTACTGTGTCGCCATGCCGCCCTACCTGCACTCCTACCCCTTGGTTTTTTTTTTGCAGATTATCTGTAATCTGTGTCCTTTAATTACTCACCCTCCCAAAAATAGAAACAGTTTCTCCTATCAGCAAAACTCTTCGTAATTTAAACACTTCTCCAAAACCTCTCCTTAACCTTCTCTGCTCTGAGTAGAACTCCAGCTTCTTTTGAAAAATTCCTCATCCTGAGCATGATTCCAGCAAATCTCCGTAGCACCTTCTCCAAGAAACCTTAGCTACTCGTTTGTCTAATTTACTGTTTTGTGAGATGTTGTGTGCGATGCTTTGGTGAGGGAGGCACTTTATAAACCAGGCTGTTTAAATGCAGGAGTTCGGAGTGGTGCTGGAATAACATGAGATAATTTAACTTGCAGAATTAAAGGAGTTCTGCAGTAATTATATGGAGATGGATATAAATAAATACATCAATGGTGAAATTGCACAGATTGTTTTGACTGCTTAGACATGTATTTATTTTTGTTCACAGTTTAATTATTAGTGTAAGCTTGTATTAACACTGAAAATCCCCTAGTCGCCACACTCTGGCACCTGTTTGGGTACACTGAGGGAGAATTTAGCACAGCCAGTGCACCCTAACCCGCACGTCTTTCAGATTGTGGGAGGAAGCCGGACAAAACCCGTGAGGATGCGGGGAGAATGTGCAGACTCCGCATGCAGTAGCCCAAACTGGGAATCAAACCCAGGCACTGTGAGGCAGCAATGCTAATCACTGTGCCACCCTGCACTGTGCCTTGTACCTAGGTGTAAAATGTTAAACAAGTGTTAATGTCTGTCAACTTGTTATGAATGATAAAAGTAGACTTCCCCTCCTGGAAACCCTCAGCTTGCCTCAAGCAAGAATTTTCGAGAGGGTGAGAGGTACTCTTAATAGTAATATTTTTCAGGTGTATTTCCTCATACCCTTTGCTCTGGACCTGTTCAGTGTAGTGTCAGCGAGTGGTGTCTTTCACACACACACAGGCTGCGTTATGTTTCAGCAGCCGCACTGCTCCTTTCAGTCCCTTGAACTAGTCCCATTGTTCAGTTAGATCATGGCTGATCCGTATCTTAACTGAATCCACCAACACTCAATCTTACTGATCAACAATCTATCATTCTCAACTCTGAAATTTTCAATTGATTCCTCCTCTGAGGCATCTTGTGGGACAGCGTTCCAATTTCCACAGTCCTCCATGTGGAAAAATGCTTTATCCATGCCATCCCCAATTTAATTTTGGAATTGTGTGGCTGGGTACCAGATTTCCAGGTTTGTGGTGAATCTGCTTCTGCCTTTGTGATTGACCCTATTGGATAAGAACAACAATGTTTGATGCCCATGATGATCGAGTGGAACCGGGAATTTGGTAGTGTTGGGTTCTGTGTAGAAAAACCATTGTCCCCAGTGCTGTGTGTTGATTCTCTGTTGGGAACAGTTGACTGGAGTGGTACAGTGGTTAGCACAGCTGCCTCTCAGCACCAGCGACATGGGTTTGATTCTGGCCGTGGGTGAGTGTATGGAGTTTGCACATTCTCCCTGTGTCTGTGTGGGTTTCCTCCCACACCAAAGATGTGTGGGTTAGGTAGGTTGATCATGCTAATTTGCCCCTTAGTGTCCCAAAATATGAAGGTTAAAGGGATTGATGGGGTTAATATGTGGGGTTATGCTGACAGCGCAAGGGGCATGGTGGGCCCGGGTGGGATGCTCTGTCGGACTCGGTGCAGAGTCGATGGGCTGAATGGTCTCATCCCGCATTGTAGTGATTCTATGAATCTATTTAACCTAGAAACCCTACAGTACAGAAAGAGGCCATTCGGCCCATCGAATCTGCACCGACCACAATCCCACTCAGGCCCTACCCCCGTATCCCCACACATTTTACCCACTAATCCCTCTAACTTACGCATTTCAGGACACTAAGGGCAATTTTTAGCACGGCCCATCAACCTAACCTGGGATAGACGCATTGCTGGTGAGGCCCAGCATTTGTTGTCTATCCTTAATTGTACTTGAGAGATGAATGCTGGACTATTTTCTTGAAGGGGTGCAGCCTGCCTGGTGTAGTATTTCCATGATATGGAAATGCCGGCGTTGGACTGGGGTAAACTCAGTAAGAAGTCTTACAACACCAGGTTTTAAGTCCAACCGATTTATTTGATAGTAATAAATCGGTTGTAGTATTTCCACACAGCTTTCCGGAAGAGAGTTCTAGGCTATTGTTCCAACGACAGTGAAGAAACAGTGATATGGTTTCAATTCGGGGTGGCGTGTAACTTGGAGTTGTTTTTCCATGCACCTGCTGTCTCTGTCCTTCTAGACAGCAGAGACTGTTGAAGGAACCTTGGACAAGTTGTTGCATTGAGTAATAGTGAGACACAGTAGCAGAGTGTGTACTGAGGGTGGGGAGAGTGTTAAAGGTGGTGGATGATGTGTTCTTCAAGCAGGCAGCTTTATCCTGGATGAGAGTCATAGAGGTTTACAGCATGGAAACAGGCCCTTCGGCCCCATTTGTCCATGCTGCCTTTTTTTGAAACCCCAAAGCTAGTCCCAGTGGCCCGCATTTGGCCCGTTTCCCTCTATACTCGTCATATTCTGGTCCCCACATTACAGGAAGGATGTGGAGGCTTTGGAGAGGGTGCAGAGGAGGTTTACCAGGATGTTGCCTGGTATGCAGGGGAGGTCCTATGAGGAGAGACTGAGGGATTTGGGATTGTTTTCACTGGAAAGAAGGCGGCTAAGAGGGGATCTTATAGAAACATATAAGATGATTAGAGGTTTAGATAGGGTGGATGGTGATAGCCTGTTTCCTCGGATGGAGAAATCTAGCACGAGGGGGCATGGCTTTAAATTAAGGGGGGGTAGTTATAGGACGGATGTCAGGGGCAGGTTCTTTACCCAGAGGGTGGTGAGGGACTGGAATGCCCTGCCTGCTGCAGTTGTAAATGCGCCTAGTTTGGGGGCGTTTAAGAGATTGGTGGATAGGTTTATGGACGAAAAGGGATTGGTTTAGATTAGTGGGTCAATGTTTTTTTTTTAAAATAAGACTGGTCGGCGCAACATTGTGGGCCGAAGGGCCTGTTCCGCGCTGTAATGTTCTATGTTCTATGCCCATGTAATTATCTAAATGCTTTTTAAAAGACAAAATTGTACCCGCCTCTACTGCTACCTCTGGCAACTTGTTCCAGACATTCACCACCCTTTATTGAAAAAATTGCCCCTCTGGACACTTCTGTATCTCTCCCCTCTCACCTTAAACCTATGCCCTCTAGCTTTAGACTCTTCTACCTTTGGGAAAAGATATTGACTATCTAGCTGATCTGTGCCCCTCATTATTTTATAGACCTTTATAAGATCACCCCTCAACCTCCTACGCTCCAGAGAAAAAAGTCCCAATCTATCCAGCCTCTCCTTATAATTCAATCCATCAAGTCTCAGTAGCATCTTAGTAAATCTTTTCTGTGCTCTTTCTAGTTTAATAATATCCTTTCTATAGGGTGACCAGAACTGTACACAGTATTCCAAGTGTGGCCTTACCAATGTCTTGTACGACTTCAACAAGACGTCCCAACTGGTGTTGAGCTGCTCGAAGGTTCTTTGAATAAAATTGGGGTCGGTGTGAAAATACCATAGCTGTTGGTATTCGGGGTTCCAGCTAGACGTGGAGAGGCTCCCCTATGGATTACTGGGTGGATGTGAATAGCTCAGGACTATTATTCAGACCAGAATCTGTAGCTTTGATCGTGATCAGTGTTGAGTTGAAGGATCGCTGCTGGAATGTTAGTGTTAGAGTTGGTTCCCAATCCCACCAGAGCTCTGGGTTAGTGAAGTGAAAAATTTCAGGGACTCCTGCTGGAAAGGGCATACGTTGGGTGTCAGCATTGAGTTTGACTGTGAAACCCTCTCTGATGAAATTATCTAGTGGCACTTGCACACTTGGTTCAGGGATGAAGAACAGTCATTTCGATATCGTATGGGCAATTGTCCATTGCCGCGTTCCCCAGTGAAAGCAGGAAAGGCATGTCCATAACTGTGCCACAGGCAGGGGTTAATGCTACAGGATAGCCAAAAGATGGGAACCAGTTTCTCAGTGCATTTTATAACTGTGACTAATCCAGCTTCCTTCCTGAAGTGACTGTATTGCAGAGGCTCCCTGCACAAGGTAAAGGGAAGTGTTTCCCATTTGTGTTGTTCTCTGTGGTCAGTGACAGTCTGTTAGCAAGTTGTCATGAAACCTAGCTGTACCTCTCCCTTGACCTGAGGATTATACAAGTCTGAGTTGGTGTTCAGTCAGCCTCCCCACACCGTCCGTTTCTGCAGATTGTTCTCGGTCGGAAAATCTAAAATGTAACTTCATCTGTTTTCAATCACTGTGCTGAACTTAACAAATCAGCTCGTATCAGAACGGCCCCTCACTTCAGCTCTGTCCCGTTGTACTGGAACAAGTCAGTACAAATAATGCCAAGTGTCAGCCCATCTGCCGTTTTCTGAAAACCATAAATGACATTTACTTTGATCCAATCTTTAGGCTGTGCTCAGCACAGCTATCGAGAGTGACTTTAGATTACAGCCTGTGTCTCAGCACTGCTGTTGTGCTCAAATGATGTCATTGGGGAACTGTCACACAGACAGTGGGAGTGGGAAAGAATTAGGCGGTTTAAACTGGTAAAAGCTACTGATCACTGCTTTGTCAGCAGCTTTGCACCCCTGACTTTTTATAAGGTGAACACCTATTGCCAAGTGAATTAACATCCTGCGGGTTACCATCGACCAGAAATTGAACTGGACTAGCCATGTAAACACTGATGAATAACTCACCTCCTGACACCCCAAAGCCTGTCCACCATCCACAAGGTTCAAGTCAGGAGTGTGATGGAATACTCCCCTTTTGCCTGGATGAGTGCAGCTTCAACAACACTCATCCAGGACGAAGCAGCTCACTTGATTATTTCCCATTCCACAAATTTGCAATCCCTGCTCCACTGATGCACAGTGTGTAGCATCTACAAAATGCACTGCAGGAACTCACTAAGATTCCTTAGGCAGCACCTTCTAAACCCATGATGACCACCTTCTAGAAGGACAAGAACAGCAGATACCTGGGGACACCGCTACCCAGACGTTCCTCTCCAAGGTACCCACTATCTTCACTTGGAAATATATCGCCGTTCCTTCACTGTTGCTGAGTCAGAATCCTGGAACAGCACTGAATGTACCTACATCTCCTAGACTGCAGCAGTTCAAGTAGGCAACTCACCACCACCTCGTCGTGGGACAGTTAGGGTGGGTGATAAATGCGGGTCTAACCAGCTAGACCCATACCCTGTGCATGAATAGAAACATGTCCCAAATGAGGTACGGGGGAGGACGGGTGGGGGGAATCATTGTCAGGTGGTGTGGGGGTGGATCATGGCTGGGTTGGGTGGTGATCACAGCCAGGTGAGATCATGGCAGGTGAGTGGCAAAGATGGTAATGGTCAGTCAGTGAGAGAGAGGTGGCAAGTTGCTTCCTCTGTTGATTAAAGAAAATGAACAAACCTCCAGCAGCTGGGTTATGGAAGTTTTCAAAATGGGCCTTTATTTTGGCGGATCGTTCGGGAATCTTGGGAAAACTTGGACTTAAATTGACACCTTCCCAAAACGACCAGGGGTCTACCAGAACCAACACAGACCACTGCTGGAGGTCATAGACTACAATCCAGATTTTAACCAAATCATCCCTATAATTAATTGTCAGCAAAGAAGGGGAAGAAACTCCTATTGTACCATCATGAGACGTTGCAACAAAGTCAGATCACATCCAGCACAGCGCCCTCCAATCAGACTCACAGCTTAAACCAAAACCCCCAGGAGAATCCCAGTTGGCTGGGGTTTCAGCCAGTTGTGTTAGGGTTGGTGTGGTGTGAATTTTGTTGAGGGATCAGGCATGAGCAATGAGTGTTGGTCCAACTGACAAGTGAGAGTTTTGGGGGGGGGGGGGAGGGTATTGAATCAGTTCATTTAATTACAACACAAAGCTGGAGAGAAAGTAATTTCTCTTTTACTTCTGTTTGTTTGAATGGCATTGGATCTTGCGCTTAGACCACTTAAGAATGAAGAAAAAGGTTTTTTCCTCTAATCATTATTCACCTTCATGGTCAAACTTGGCCCATTTGTCTAATTAAAGCTGGTTTACACGCTTCCCCGCACCCCCCCCCCCCCCCCCCCCCAAACCCACCAGACTCCTTTAGAAACCTGCTAGTGCTGTCACTGCCTTTCTGTGACGTGACTGCCAGCTATGGACACGTTCCAGAAGACAACCAGAGTTGGCAACCCCTGGAACTGAACAGAGGGCAGTGTTGACCTGAATTACAGAAACCATGTGGTGTAAAGGGTTGCACCTGTTGGGGTGAAATATGTGTATTTGCTGTTGTTTCTCTTCCCACACCTACTGGTGCACAAGGCAAGGTTTTTGTTGGATCGCATCTGTCACCAAGGGGTGATAGCTTGAGGCATTGTGCCACATCAGGTGTGTCTGACCAGGAATCTCGCCCACTCTCACCGTGAGTCATTGGTCCTTGGAAGGATTTTGCAGGTTGACGCTCAAATTGTTTGGCCGCATTATGAACACACCTTCCTTGGCTATCAGGCCCTGGAATGGGACTCCAGCCAGACAGGCAGGGATGCTACCCACTGCATCACAAGACTTCCAACCTGAAACAAGAGAGAGAACACAGGACATTCTGTATGGATCGAGGTAGCATGAGGGAACTAAGATGGCCACTTCAGCCTGGTCCATTGTCTTTATGGGGGTGTAGGGTGGATTGCTCCATTGTCTCTATGGGGGTGTAGGGTGGATCGCTCCATTGTCTCTATGGGGGGTGTGAGTGCTCTCTTGGTCGCACAGAATTGTAGATGGTGATACTGGGATTGGTGCACAATACTGAGTTGAGGTGTGACATTTAATGGTACCCCTCTCTCTTTGTCTGAGGGGTTCGTCTTCATTTGGGAGCCTGGATTCCCTGACTTGTAAACCTGTTGATTCGATGATGTTAAAAGTCATATTTGTGGCTGCATGGTTCTGGCCAGTGATTGCCCTCTGGAATCTGGCTGGGAGAGGGGACCAGTTCTCTGGCAGGGCAGGCTGAGGAGCGCCCACGGGGTTCAGGCTGAACCTGGAGGATGTGGGGGGCCTAGAGGCAACTTGCCTACGGTCGGAACCAAATGGCTGCCGTGCCAGAAGTTCTGCAGGAAGAAGTGAGGGTAATAGCACCATAAATTCATCTATCATTCCATGCAACTTTCTCAGTCTTGGTTTTCTCCAAGAACAACTTGCATTTGTTTTAGCACCTTTATGTAGTAAAACATAAAATGTTATAAGGTGCTTCACAGGAATGTCATCAGCTAAAAGTTGGCACTGAGGCACATTAGGACATGTTCAGATTGGTCAGTTAGGCAAGTTTTGAGGAGGAGAGAGAAGGGTGGAATCCCTAAGTGAATTAAAGATTGCTGAAATTGTTGCGGTTCACATTTACATATTACACTCTGGTTACACTTGTATAATAAAAATGCAATAGATTTACAGTTGTTCAGGGCATGTTAGGCTCTGATTTGTTGTGGTTTTCTGTTGTGTCCTAAGGATTGCTGGAACATACACTCTCCTGTCCCTTGATGCCTTCTCCTCATTAACTTCTGAAGTGAGCGACTTCACCTGTCTGAGGTGTGGAAACTACTGTCAGTTTCGGAATTATAGCTGGGAAAGTGACTAAATGCCAGGACGAATGTTGGAATATTCCGAAAGGTGTGGTTAATTGGGTAGCGCTGTGCTCACACAGGGTTTACAAGGTGGTATAAGGTAACACTTTCTGTTGCCTGGCTCATGGTCTGGACTGTTGGAAGAGCGAGGTAACAAACGAGTTAGGCAGGAGGTGGGGACACTTGGGTACACCACCTGGTGACCAGGTGAAGCATGTATAAGGGACCGAATGGCCTCGTTGCACTTCTAATTTGAATGTTCGCAGTGGTGGTGGGGGTAGCACAGCAGTAATAGTTTCCACCTCTGGGATCTTGGCCTAGGCAAGGTATAAAGAAGGTCTGACTTGCTGGCTATGAAGGTTTCATACCTGGACTAAATGCCAGGGCTGATGTTGGAATATTCTGGAAGGAATAGTCTGTCCTGGGTCTCAGTCTGGTTGCTTGCAGGCAACTGACCACAGCAGAAGCTGACAGAGTGAGGGAACCTTGAAGGTTGAGAGGAAAATATCAGAGTTGGGGTTTAATCCTCTGGAGGGGGAGGGGGAGGCACAGTCGAGATACAGTTGAAAGAGCTTTACCCAGTAGGAGGGTGAGTTTGTTACTGGACATTAACAACCAGAGAAAGTGAATTCAAATCCCACCATGCCCACCTGAGAACTTGAATTCGGTTTTGAGCATTTGTAAACATTTGGTGTTTGCAAACTGATCTCAACTCAAGTGACCATGAAGCTAATTCCAGCTGCTTAATGAGTGTCCTTCAGAGATGGGAGTTTGCTGTTGTTAGAATTGTAAAATTGTTACAGTACAGGAGAAGGCCATTCAGCCTGTCATGTGTGTTGGTTCTCTGCAGGAGAAATTCTAATGACCCCTCTCTCTGTGGATCTGCATTTTCTTTCTTCCTGAGATGTTTATCCAGCTCCCTGATGAAAGCCATGATTGAATTTGCTTCCCCTGCACCCCCCCACGCTCGAGCAGCGCATTCCACATCCTGAGCACCCGCTGCATGCAAATAATTTCCCTCATTTCACATCTTTAAGTTTAAAGTTAATTTGTTACCATTGACCAGAAACTCGATGGGACTAGCCACGTAAATACTGTGCCTATATGAACAGGTTGGAGGCTAGGAATCCTTGGGATGTAAAGTATCTCCCACCACTCCAAAGCCTGCTCACCATCCGTAAGGCAGAAATCAGGAGTGTGCTGGAATATTTTCTGCTTGCCTGGATATGCGCAGCTCCAACAACACAAAATTCAACACCATTCAGGGCAAAGCAGCCCGTTAGACTGGCATCCCACCCACCATCAATGCATAGTGATAGCTGTGTGTATCATATAAAAGTTTAAACTATATTTATTAATGTCACAAGTAGGCTTACATTAACACTGCAATGAAGTTACTATGCAAATCCCCTAGTTTTTGCCAATCACCTTAAACCGGCTTCTTGATCCTTTCACCCACAGGAACGGTTTCTCCCTGTCTGCTGTGTCCAGACCCCCTCATGATTTTCAGCGTCACTCTTAAATCTCTAACTTCTGTAAGGATGTCAGTCTCAGTTCTCCATTCTGTCTGTGTAACTGAAATCCCGGAGCCATTCATGTGCACCCTCCCTGAAGCTTCCACATCCTCTTATGGTGCGACGCCCAGTGTTGGACACACTGACCCCAGCTGAAGTCAAGTAGTGTTTCGGAAAAGATACGTCGGAAGTTCCTTGCCTCTATTTATAAAGTCCAGGATACTGCATGCTTTTTTATTACTGCTCTCTCAATCTGCCCTGTCACCTTCAAAGATTATTGTGAGTGTAGCCCTGGCTCCCTCTGCTCCTCCAGTCCATTCTGAATTTAGAATCCTTTATTTTCTATTGTGTCTCCTTGTTCTTCCCACCAAAGTGAATCACTTTACACATTTCTGTCTGCCATGTATCCGTCCATTCAACCAGTCTGTCTGTGTTCTCTCGCAATCTATTACAATCCTCCTTCTCATAATTTACAGTTTTTTCACCTACGTATTTTGAAATTGAGCCCTGTACATTTGGGTGTCTTTAAGACAGAGATAGATAGGTTCTTTATTTAATAAAGGTTATGGGGAAATGGCAGGAGAACGGGGATGAGAAAAGTATCAGCTGTGGTTGAATGGCGGAGCAGACTCGATGGGCCGAGTGGCCTAATTCTGCTCCTGTATCTTATGATCTTGAGTGACACAGTAGCTAGCACTGCTGCCTCTCGGTGCCAGGGACCCGTGTTTAATTCCGGCCTCGGGTGATTCTTCTCTGTGTGATTGGTACGTTCTTCCCATGTTTGCATGGGTTTCCTCCGAGTGCTCAGGTTTCTTCCCACAGTCCAAAGATGTGCAGGTAGGTAGATCGGCCATGCTAAATTGCCCCTTTGTGTCCAAAGATGTGTGGGTTAAGGGGATTGGGCCATGGTAGATACACTGGTTAGTTGGTAAATAACCAGTCCCCTCGCTGTGTCATCTTTTACCAGGACTTGGGCAGCATTTTTGTTCTTGGTAAAGACAAATGCAAAACACTTAATGAAGAAAATTACAGCACAGGAACAGGCCCTGCAAGCCTGCACCAATGTGCTGCCCGACTAAACTACCTTTCCGGGGACGATTTCCTTCCATTCCTATCCTACTCACGTATTTGTCAAGACGCCCCTTAAAACTCACTATCATATCTCATTTCTCACCAAAACACTGCAATGAAGTTACTGTGCAAATCCCCTCGTTTTTGCTAACCATCTTAAACCTGCTTCTCTAAATTAACTATCTGAAAAACAGAAATGGCTAAACCTGGGCATTTTTTGTAAGCTGCCATGTCGGAATTTTATTTCTTAAATGAGTGAAACATCTGAGCAGCTGGTTGGGCCAAGTGCTGCATTGGCATGGTGACAACACCAAACTCATTACCAGCTTCGCTTGCTGGTCTTTCCCATGATCCAAGTAGTTTGAGTGACTTTTGACCTCATCCAACCCAGCCCTGTTGGAGCTGACCCGGCTCTGCTGAATATAACCTGACCCAAAAACTGGCGAAATCCGTCACGAACCTGATTGCGAGGTGGCATTGAGATTGTGTACCTACACCTCAGTCATACCCTCTGCCTCCATACATCTGTTCTCCAGTTGGCCCCACTCCTCCCCTTGTCAGTAGTTGTATGCCTTGGAAGACTTTTAGAACCCCTTTTATGTTAGTTGCCATTCTCTTCTCATGCTCTCTCTTCCATTCTCGTGTTTTTTTCCATAGCCTCTCTGAATCTCTGCCTTTAGTTTGATTGTCACTTACATTATCACCCTGACGTCGATCCTGTGCCATATTGCGTGTGCTTCATCCTTTTTTTTTGTTTTGTCAGGCAGGGGGCTCTGGCTTCATTCACAATCCTTTTGCAACCCCCCACCCCCCCGATGCTACAGGGTTGAGAAGGTGGTGGCATTGGCATAGTGCTGATATGCGGATGATGGAGGTGTAAAAGGAATGGAATGCATGTGGCTTGAGGGATGGGATGGGGACTTAAAGAAGTGTTGTTGCAGTAAATACTTTCTGCAAATGTTTTGCAGACCTCAGAATATGTTATTATTTCTTACTCTAGTACTCTGTACTTCTCCCAATCCTTGTGTGCACCTTGTCTATCCTGACTAATGCTCCATCCTGGTGCCCATCTCTTGCCAAGTTAGGTAAAACCCTCCCCAAGTAGCACCAGTGACTTCACACGAGCATGTTGATCCTGGTTATGTTCAGATGAAGCTCAGCCAGCCTCTATGTCCTGTCAGCCCCAGAACCCGGTCCCAAAGCCATCAAACCCTTCCTCTTGCATCATATCCCCAGCCATTCATTTATCTTCCTATTTCTACACTCCAGCACGTGGCATTAGGAATAATCTGGCAATTCTGCCCTTTGAGATCATGCCTGCCAGCCTCTCTCCTGGTTCTCTAAAGACTGCCTGCAGCTTCTCATTCTTCTTTCTACCTGTCATGGTACTGAGCCAGGCTATGACATCTGGCAGTTCACCCTGTACAGCCCCTTCCCTCTAGGTGTCCTGTGACATCTTTGAACCCAATATCAGAGAGGCAGCGTATCACCCTGGGTTCATGTCTGTGCCAACAGAAATGCCTGCCTGTTTCCCTAACTGTTGAATACTGTTATTACCATCACTTTTCCAACCTTTGTCCTCCTCTCCTCTGCAGCTGAGCCCTCTGTTGGCCTTGGTTCTCCCTGCATTCCCCAGAGGAACCATCGCTCAGGGGTACTGAGAAGTGAAGTGGTTTGAGAGCATGGTGTGCTTCCTGCACTATCTGCCAGCCCCTCCTCCGGTGTCTGATGCTCACCTGTCCCTTTGCCTGCCTGCGCACCATTAAACCGCAAGGTTATCAGCTGCAGAAACGTGCCCTCCACGTAGCTTTCAATCTGTGGATGTGCCACAGTGATGCCAGTTACTGCTCAAGCTCCAACATCCCGAGCTAGCACTTCTCCAGCTGATAATGCTTCCTGTGTCATGAGATGTGACCTGGGATTCCACATCTGATGGGACAAAGTGGAAAGTCTGACAACACCAGGTTTTAGTCCAACCGATTTATTTGATAATACTCACAAGCTTTTGAGGTTTCCCTCTTTGTCAGGTGAATGGAGAGTTGGACTAAAACCTGGTGTTGTCAGACTTTTTACTGTGTTTACGCCAGTCCAACGCCGGCATACCCACATCGGGACAAAGTGGCCCAGCTTTATTAAACCAACTAAATTATAACAGGAAAAGGTTAATGACTTGTTAAAAATTCACCAGTTAGCATCTTCCCTTGCGCTGATGTCACTTGTAATCCTTTTGAATCGGATTTAATGATGTTCACATGTTTTGCTTTACTGAACTCTTCAATCCTCTCTCCCCTCCTCCTGTACTGCTCTTCCACCCACCCACTCCCCTGTGCACGTGCTTCCTCCACCCCCCAGTCCATCCCTCTGCCTGGTGCTCTCTCTCCCACTCACATTTCCACAACCCACCCACCCTCCACCCTCCACCCTCCACCCTCCACCCTCCACCCTCCACCCTCCACCCTCCACCCTCCACCCTCCACCCTCCACCCTCCACCCTCCACCCTCCACCCTCCACCCTCCACCCAGTGCTCTCTTTGTCCCACCTCGCCCACGCTCTCTCACCCACCCACCCACCCCCTGCCTGGTGCATGTTCTCATGCCCCTCCTTCTGCCCCCCCCCCCCCCCCCCCCCCGCCCCACTGTGCTGTCTCCCATCCCCACCCTGCAGTGTTCTCTCTCACACCCCTCACTACCCCCCTCCCACCCGAAACATTGCTCTCTCTCCCTTCCACCCTCAGTATGCACTGTCCCCCGCTCTCTGTCCCACAAACTCCCTCCCATTCCCAGTGCTTGCTCTACCCCCAAGGTGTGCTCCACTCCCCCCAACCCCAGTGCGCTTTCTCTCTCACCCACCCCCCTGCCTGATGCTTGCTCGCTCTCTCTCTCTCCCCCTCCCCCCACCCCCCACTCCCCCTCCCCCCACCCCCCACTCCCCCTGGGTGCTCTTTCCCATTCTCCTTCACTGATTCAGACTCTGATGTTTACTCACTCTGAGTTCCACTTGCTGCTTCTCTGTAACGTTAATGTTGCCATCAGGCTTTCTGAATTTCATGAATCCTCCTATCTTTGTAGAATTCATAGAATCCCTACAGTGTATTCAGCCCATCGAGCCTGCACCGACCACAATTTTACCCAGGCCCTGTCCCTGTAACCCTTTCATTTATCCTAGCTAATCCCCCTGACACTATGGGGCAATTTAGCACGGCCAATCCACCTAACCCGCACATCTTTGTGAGGCAGCGGTGCTCACCACCGTGCCACAGGACTTATTCTCCCTCATTCAGCCTGGGCACACAGGGCTGGATCGGGGCTGAAAGGTGATTTAAAGACACTCTGTGTGAGGCCGCTTCCAGGCTTCTGCCTGTGGAGAAGGCCCCAGACTCACCTGGAATTGGATCTCACAACCCCAACTTTAAATCAAAGGGAAGCCTTTCTGTTTTGTAACAATGGCGGCAAAATTAAAACCGCGCCTGAAATGGAATTCACAGAATGATTTGGTTTATTGCTGTCAGTTTGGGATTGTTAACTTTGAACAGGAATGAGCGGCTGGATTGCTGCTCACTCAATTCCCGGGGCCATTCCTGACTGGTTTTAACTTGCTGACTTTGAGTGGAACAGACATCCTGAGTGAGAATTTAACAGCCAAAATCCAGAATGTTCTCCCTACAAACGTATAATATGTAGAATAGTGAACAAGTGGGAGCGGGTGGGAGACCTGTCAGAGTGAGGGGAGAGGTGGGGGAGCCCTGTCAGAGTGGGGAGGGGAGGGGGGGGTGGGTGGGTGGGGATGGGGGCCCTGTCAGAGTGGGGGAGGGGGGGGGGGTGGGTGGGGATGGGGGCCCTGTCAGAGTGGGGGAGGGGGGTGGTGGGGATGGGGGCCCTGTCAGAGTGGGGGAGGGGAGGGGGGTGGTGGGGATGGGGGCCCTGTCAGAGTGGGGGAGGGGAGGGGGGGTGGTGGGGATGGGGGCCCTGTCAGAGTGGGGGAGGGGAGGGGGGCTGGGGATGGGGGCCCTGTCAGAGTTGGGGGGGGCGGTGGTGGTGGGGGCGGCCCTGTCGGAGTGAAGGATGGGGGGCCTGTCAGAGTGAGGGGCTGGTGGGGGGAGACTGTCAGAATGAGGGAGGAAATCCACACAGGCACGGGGAGAATGTGCAAACTCCACGTAGGTAGTTATCGAGGCATGAATTGAACCCAGGTCCCTGGCGTTGTGAAGCAGCAGTGCTTGCCACTGTGCAACCGTGCTGCCCTGTTATCTCTTGGAACTGCACACAGAATATAGAGTCCACCCACGTTGCCATTCCTTTTCAACACCATTCCCTCAAAGCTTGGCCCAGTATGACTGTACGTGATCAGTAAGATTAACTCTTAACTCCATGCTGATGTGTCTGAGCAGAGCTCCTTTGGTTCACAAAGCCCCGCCGTCGCCTCAGGGAAATTCAGGATGAGCAATGAAATCTTACCCAATGGTTCTGTGCCAGACTTGGCAACAGCACCCATCTCCTGAGCCTGATTCTGAAAGATGAGTCTGACCTGGAAATGCTTGACAACTGCACTGATACCGTGGTACACGAGCTACTCCATTCCCTGCTTGAAAAGCGCTCTCATTCAGCTCAAGAAAACCTCAAAGAAACATCTTGACTGAGGAAGTGGTTAGAATGTGGAACTCTCACCTGCAATAAATGGTTGAAGTGAGGAGCACGGATGTTTTTAAATGGAAGCTAGATGGGGGAAGAGATAGAAGGATGGGTTGATGGAGTGAGATGAAGGTCGTAGGAGGCTGAAGTGGAACATTAACCCTGGCCCAGATCTTTCAGACCTAATGGCCTCTACCTGTGCTGTAAAGGGAAAGGAATGACACCAAGTCACGAGGCGTAATTGGTCAGTGCACACATGATGGGCCAAATGGCCACCTTCTGCACTGGAACAGTTCCCTGATGCTTGCTGCCTCTCTAATAGATGTGAGATGTGAACAGTAGCAGCATTGAGAGGCCTGGGAATGAAATACGTGGCCCTTCTTTGCCAAGGATTCATTTTTAATTTCAAAAATAACTGAAGGCACCAGAGACACAACACCAATAAGAAATGATTGCTGCAGAACTAATCATATTGAAACTGGGATGAGATTTCATGCAGGTTTTGCAAGTCTGTTTCCTAACTTGTCATGACTGAGCTCACCTATAACCACACCCAGCTGTCTGATTCCAGTCGCACCATGTTGTACTGCTTATGTTGCTGAATCTCAGCTTGTCAGATAGACAGACCCAATACTCAGAGCTCTCTGCTTCATTCTCTCTGCTAAGGATATTATCACATCCTCTGGAAATTGCGAAGAATTTTGCAGTGAGTAGTTTAACGTACAGCCGTTATTTAGACAAGTGAAAGCTTTAGCTGAGAACGAAATGAATTGATGTTGGTGGGGTTTTTTTTGGTATTGATTCAGGGAGAAATGTTGGCCAGGGCAACCCTACTAAAAGTACCATTAGATTCTGCTTCAGTTCTGATAAGTTAGTTAGTTTTATATCTGAGGCAGCTGCTGGGTACAATTTATTTCCCCAATACCCCTGGGTTAGTGAACTGGGTGCTCAGTACCCGATCATTCTCCTGGCTGCAAGGTGCATTTTTACGGCAGTTATGCCCACCTCCCTGCCCCCCGGCTCCTCCTCCTGCCCTGGCTTGTCCACCCACCCACCACCACCACCCACCCCCCCCCCCCCCCCCCACCCCACACACACCAGTGGTTGAACTGTTTGTTATCACTAGTTTTTGGCTTTGTCATGGTTGGAGTGTGAGGAGATGAAGTGGCAGTGCCAATATATCTCTCTCCTGCCAATCTGCACCACACCCACTAACCTAGCACCTCTGTCCAACATAAACTGTCCTCAAGGCGATCAGATGAAAGTGATATTGGGATGGTTAAGGAGCATCGTAATGGAAGAAACAGAGTTAGAGAGGCAGCAAGCATCACAGAACTGTTAGTGTGCAGAAGGAGGCCATTTACCCCATCATGTATGCACTGACCCTCCAATTATGCCTCATGACTTTAGTATCATTCCCCTGCCTTTTCACCATACCCCAGTACATTGTTTCTATTCAAATAATCATTTAATGCCTTCTTGACTGCCTCAATTAAACCTGCCTCCACCACACTTGCAAGTAGAGCATTCCAGACCCCAACTATTCGCTGTGATTTTTCTTGCATCATATTTGTTTCTTTTGCAAATCACTTTAAACCTGTTGCTTCTTGTTCTCAATCCTTTTATAAGTAGGAACAGTTTATCCCTATCTACTCTGTCCAACACCTTCATAATTTTAAACATCTCTATTAAATCTCCCCTTAGCTGCCTTCTTTCCAAGGAGAACAGTCCCAACCTCTCCACTCTATCCTCATATAAATGAAGTTTCTCATCGTTGGAACTATCCTTGTAAACTTCTTCTACGCTGTGGCACAGTGATTAGTACTGCTGCTTTGCAGCACCAGGGTCCCAGGTTCAATTCCGGTCTCGGGTCACTGATTGTGTGGAGTTTGCACTTTCTCCCCGTGTCTGCGTATGTTTCCTCTGGGTGCTCCAGTTTCCTCCCACAGTCCAAAGATGTGTGGGTTAGGTTGATTGGCCATGCTAAAATTGACACTAGTGTCAGTGGTACTAACAGGGTAAATATGTGTGGTTGCGGGGCTAGGGCCTGAGTGGGATTGTGTTTGGTACAGACTTGATGGGCCGAATGGCCTCCTTCTGTACTGTATGGATTCTATGATTCAGTCTCTCCAATGCATTCACATCCTCCCTGTAGGGAATTTCACAGCTTGGGGTCTTGGGAGCTGAAGGAAGGCATGGCTTTCAATGTTAGAATAAGAGAAATGAGTGGTGAACAAACTAGAGTTGGAGGCGTGTAGAAAAGCTGGAGGTTGTTGGACTCAAAGGTTTTACTGATATGGGGGAGATCCATGGAGGCTCTGAAAATAAGGAAGAGGATTTTAAATAGGTGGGATTGCTGAACCGGGAGCTACTCCAGCTTAGTGAGCTCGGTGCATTGGTAAATCTCACTCAAAGCCCCTGCGATGTAGACCGTGCTGTATGATGTCTGATGCAGTCAGGCCAGACACACACAGACAGTAAGCTGAACGTGACTGGAGGCTGAGTGTATCCTGTGACTGGTCTCAACTGCTGATTGGAAAACTGTTTCACAAACTGGGGGAGAAAGCAGCTGAAGCCAAGGACGTGGATGGACTGAGGCTGGGAAGCCTGAACCAAAGCTCTGGCAGAATAACAGGAAATGCAGTCAGTTCCTGTGAAGAGGAAAACTTCAACAAATATTCACTTTGCTCACCAGGAATGTTTGTACAGTACACGTGGAATGATCCTGAGTGAAGCCCTGGCCAGCTTCGAATATCCCTTTAGAAAGAAGATGCTTGAATAAAACATGAGTGTTTTTAAAATTCTTTATTCCCGGTGGACTGACAAGCAACCAGCAAGTTTAAAGTCCAAATACTGGGTCAAAGGTTACATGACCTTGTGGAATCAATACCACCCTGTCTTGTGAATGACAATAGGAATGTTTGTATTAAACTGCAGTTTTTTTGATAATTCAATGTGATTGGCAAATATATCCATGATTACAGTGTACTTGAGAAGATAAAAAGTTCAAACGCCGTGATAGAATATTTAAATTCAGCAAAATAGAAGGAGTGATTGATAAACTTTTAGAGTGGATGTGTAGTTAACAATATGAATTAAAGAAAGTTAAGTGTGAATGTATTACATTGGGAGAGAAAAGGAGGCAACATAAAATGTTTAAATGCAGTAAGAGTGTGGAATCTCTGGATACAGTTACACAAATCATTAAAATAACATGCAAGCAAGCAACTGCAGTCTATTTCCAGAGGGAAAGAATTGAAAAGCACACATATTATGTTAAATTTGTATTCATAGAATCCCTACAGTGCAGAAGGGAGACCATTTGGCCCATCAAGTTGCACTGACAATCCCATCCAGTCCCTATACCCGTAATCCCATGTATTTATTCTGTTAAATCCCCCTGACACCAAGGGTCAATTTAGCATGACCAATCAACCTAACCTGCACTATTTTGGGAGGAAATCTGAGCACCCGGAGGAGACCCATGTAGACATCGGGAGAATGTGCAAACTCCACATAGTCAGTGACCCGAGGCTAGAATTGAGCCTGGATCCCTGGCGCTGTGAGGCAGCAGTGCTAACCACTGCGCCACTATACTGCCCTATTTTTGCGCCTTGGTTGGACCAAACCTGGAGCTTGGAGTGCTCTGTGCACAATTCCATTATAGAATGGCACTGGTGAAGATGCAGAAAGGATTTACGAGGATGTTCCCAGGACCGAGGGATCAGGGGACTGGCACTAGCTGATTTGCTCTTGCAAAAGGGCCCAATAACTTTTCTCCCTCCCTCCCTCCCTCCCTGTGTGTGCCGAAACCTTCTTATCAAGAAGGTTTTTTTCTTGCGGAAGGAGATTGAAGGGGGAAGCTAATTGACCTTTCAGTTACAAAGGTGTGTTTCCATTTGTGGAAGAAACTAAAACTAGAGATTATAGATCCAAAGTATCTATATAAAGGCAGATAATCAATTACTTATAAAGCCTAATACAGATTTTGGATGAATCATCTTTACTCGAGGAAAGGTTAAAAGGAGTAGTCAGATAAACCTGTTGGGCAATTAACTCAAGGATAGCAAATGATCATTGTTATAAAGCTGTTAGCACACTCGGGCTTGTTGAGCCAATGCTGCCCATTCGCAGAATCACATCTAGCATCAAGCGTTTGGATTGTGATTTGGTGAGTATGGGCTGCTGGAGTCCAGTCTGTACCCTAATGTACTTGACCAATTCTGTGTAGTGTCCTTCTTGCCTACTGAACCTTGGCCCTTTTCCACAGTGGAAGGAAAGTGACTAGTTTGCCACTTTGCCACTGTGTCACAGAGCCAGATTTGCCGGATTGTGTTTAGTGAGTGTGAAAATATGTAGGTTTGTACAGTCATTGCTTTAACCACTCTGCCTTGCTTAGTAGCTGCAGCCAGGGTTGGTTCCGAGGCCTTGTGTGACTGATTCCCTGGTACGTTAGCTGCACCGTGTCACTGATCAGAATGGCTTGAAGCAGAACTGCTGCTTTGTTCTGGATAAGCTCATCTGAACTGGTTATTGTCCAGTCACAGGAGGAGTGAGGAAAAGGTTCTGTGATCTATGCTGACCTTGTGGTCCTCTGCTGTTTAATCATCCTCAAATTCTATTGTCCCTGAAATTGAATCCACTTTATAGATGCTGGGTGTGCTGGGTCTCCAGAAGTAATAAATCAAACCACAAAGTAGACAGAAACCAGTTAAGAAACAGGAATGGAGAGAGCCTGGCTATATTGGTATTTCTGAATCAATCAACAATAAGTTTCTGCCATTTTAAATGGGGTTGGCTGTGATTGGGTGCAGGGAGTTCTGGGCCTCTGGCTGGCTGAGGGCAGAAGGGATCTGGGGCTCTGCCATTGGCTGGCTGAGGACAGAGGGTTTTTTGAGCTCTGTGATTGGGTGGGACCAGAGGGAGAGCTGGGGCTCTGTGATTGCTGAAGGGGGAGGGGCTGGGGGAGATAGCTAGGAGTGTGTGATTGGCTGGCAGAGGGGATCTGGGGCTCTGTGATCTGATGAGACCTGTAGGGAGTTGGGGCTCTGCGAAGGGTAGTCAGGACCATGTGATTGGCTGGCTGAGGACAGAAGTGATCTGATGCTCTGTAATTTGCTGGGGACAGAGATGATCTGAGACTCTGCGATTGGCTGGGTGCACGGGGGGGGGGGTGTGGTGGTTCTGGGGCTCTGCCTTGGGGCCCGGGGGGGGGAGTCAGGGAGTTGGTGTAGGTGTTGGGGTTGAGTTAGTGTGTTTTATGATTGGAATCCTCTCCATTAATTCGGTAGGGGAAGGAAGATGATTAATTTTCCTCAATGTTTCTGTTTACTATCTCTCCCCCTGCGCAAGCTGGTGAAACATAATGGCAAGGCCTTGAGGTTAATGCAGATTATTTTGGAAAGAGGAAGTTGACAGTGGAATTTGAAGGCCAGTTTGACTCCTATCTCCTGACTTTCCCAGCCTCAGTTCAACTCTCACTTCCTGACAGTCAGTAGTTTTGAAAAACACAAGTAACTTGTGCAAGGAAATGAGTTTGCATTTTAAATACGTAATGAAAACGTGAAGAGCACAGACAGAGTCTGAAAAACATATCGCTCCTCTGATTCCAAATCTGGATTCTAGATAGATGTGAGTGAGAGAAACATCTCTCCCCACGGCATGGAGAACTCTTCCTCAGAGCAGAGAACACACTCCTCCACAATTACTTCATTATGTTAGGGTGCTGAATGGGGGAATGGTACAATCTGTGATCATGGATTGTTCTGAGGAAATGGAAGAAATCTCTGCGTAAAACTCAGCGGTTAAACCCAAAACATGTGAAATATCTGTAAAATCACTAACACACTGGGGGTGGGGGCCGGGAGGGTGGGTGGGTGAGGGGCAGAGTGGAGGTGTTGGGTGGGTAGGTGCTGTGTGTTTAGTGACAGGTTGGAACTTTAAGCTTAATCAATGATACACAGCGCTGCCACTGTGCATGGTGGTGGATGAGATGCCAGGCTAATGGGCTGCTTTGCCCTGGATGGTGTTGAGCTTCATGTTGTTGGAGCTGCGCACATCCAGGCAAGCGGAGAGTATTCCAGCACACTCCTGACTTGTACCTTATAAATGGGTAGATTTTGGGGTGTGTTTCCTGACAAAGGATTCCTAGCCTCTGACCTGTTCTTGAAGGTACGGCATTTATGTGGCTAGTACAGTTCAGTTTCTGGTCAACGGTAATCCCCAGGATGTTGATAGTGATGGTAATGCCATTGAATGTCAAGGGACGATGCTTAGATTCTCTCCTGTTGGAGATGGTCATTGCCCAGCACTTGTGTGGCGAGAATGTTACATGCATGTGGTGAAAAGTCCAGAGATGGACCCACTTGGCGTCACCAGGGATCCAGCCATGGTAATTAATTACTGGACCCCGTAGCATTGAAATTTACAACACAGGAGGCCATTCAGTCCATGGCAGACCACAAACAGCTGTCCAGCCAAATCCTATTTTCCAGCTCTCAGTCTGTAGCCTTGAAGCTTCTGACAAATGTTTATTCTAGCACTTAAATGTTGGAAATACTTAACAGATGAGGCAGTATCTATCGAGAAACACTGTTATCCTTTCAAATTGAATAACCTTCAGATTTCTGTTATCTGCCGCATTTTGTTTTGTGCGTCTCAAATATGATGACGGTTTCCGCCTCTACTGAGGCCCAGACTCCCACCAGCCTCTGGGTGAAAATAAGTTCTTTCAAACTCCCTCTCCACTAAGAGAACTGCATCTCTCCCAGCCACTCTGTCCAAACCCCATACAATTTTATATATACACAAACCCACACCGCACCCCCCACCGCCCCCCCCCCAGCGTTCTCTACTCCCGTACAAGCCTATTCAATCTTTCCTCCCTGCTCGTACTCTCTGCCTTGCAGTATGTTTGTAAATCTCTTCTGTAGCCTCATGAATAGGTAGGGACCACGTAGAGGCAAGAAAACGTTGGATTGGAGAGGTATCTGTGTGGGCAGACTTGATGAGCCAACGAGTCTATCCCTGTGCTGTATTGTTCTTTGTTCTCTCCCGTGCGATTGTTTCCTTCCTGTAACAGAGTGACCAGGAATGTACTCAGCTCTATAGCTGCAATCTAACTAGTGCTTTTTTCTAGCATAACCTCCCAAATGTTGAATATGCCTCAGCTAATCAAATGTCCCATGTGGTTTCTAACCACCTTATTTACCTATCCTGCTACCTTCTGTAGCATTCCAATATACACACTGTTCCTCTACATTTCCCTTTTTTCTCTAATGTGCTCACCAACAAGGTTAGGGAGAACGGTCTGTGATTACAATCCCTGTCTTCCTTTTCAAACAATGGTATAGCATCAGCAGTAATCCAGCCCTCCAGCGTCATTCCTGTAGCCAGAGAGGATTAGAAAATAATAGCAGTCTTTCTGTTGTTTCCGCTGTTTTTTTTTCTCGCTCTGTCTGAAAGATTTTCATCTGAGCTTGATATTTGAGGCTCACGTACTTTCAGTGAGGCTGGTTGGTACAATGCAGGGAGTATTAAAGGTCAATCATCTATACAAGAGGAACACAATGAAAAAGGTGCCACAATGTGGGGCTGTTTACTGCCACAATGTTTTTTTTATTCATTCATTGGAGATGGGTGTTGCTGACTATAAGGGTATCTTGCAGCGTCTGGAGGAGTTTGTTGCGATCCTCCTCATCCGAGCAGATCCTGTGTATACGGAGGGCTTAAGATACCCTCCTAAGAACAGGATATGATGCTCGACTCTTCGATCAACAGTTCCAACGCGCCACAGCGAAAAACCGCATCGATGACCTCAGAAGACAAACACGGGACACAGTGGACAGAGTACCCTTCGTCGTCCAGCACTTCCCCGGAGCGGAGAAGCTACAACATCTTCTCCGAAGTCTTCAACATATCTTTAATGAAGACAAACATCTAGCCAAGGCCATCCCCACACCCCCATTTCTTGCCTTCAAACAACCGCACAACCTCGAACAGACCATTGTCCACAGCAAACTACCCAGCTTCAGGAGAACAGTGACCACAACACTGCCACAGCAACCTCTGCAAGACATGCCGGATCATCGACACGGATGCCATCATCTCACGTGAGAACACCATCCACCAGGTACATGGTACATACTCTTGCAACTCGGCCAACATTGTCTACCTGATAGACTGCAGGAAAGGATGTCCTGAGGCCTGGTATGTTGGGGAGACCATACAGACGCTACGACAACGGATGAATGAACACCACTGGAGAATCACCAGGCAAGACTGTTCTCTTCCTGTTGGTTCCTGACTTCAGCGGTCACGGGCATTTGGCCTCTGATCTTTGGGTAAGCGTTCTCCAAGGTGGCCTTCACGACACACGACAGCTCAGAGTTGCTGAGCAGAGACTGATAGCCAAGTTCCGCACACATGAGGACGGCTTCAACCAGGATCTTGGGTTCATGTCACACTATCTGTAACCCCCACGGCTTGCCTGGGCTTGCAAAATCTCACTAACTGTCCTGTCTGGAGACAATACACATCTCTTTAACCTGTGCTTAACGCTTGCTCCACTCACATTGTCTGTAACTATAAGACTTGATTATCTGTAAAGATTCGCATTCCAACCATTATTTTGTGAATTGAGTTTGTGTCTTCATATGCCCTGTTTGTGAAAGAACTCCCACTCATCTGATGAAGGAGCAATGCTTCGAAAGCTAATGGCTTTTGCCACCAAATAAACCTGTTGGACTTTAACCTGGTGTTGTGAGACTTCTTACTGGGTTTACCCCAACACCAGCATCTCCACATCGGATGTGGAGTCACACACAAGCCAGACCAGGCAAATTTCATTCGTGAACCAGATGGGTTGTTATAACAAACTGGGCGGCACAGTGGCTACTACTGCTGCCTCACAGCGCCAGGGAACCAGGTTCAAAATTGGCCTTAAGTCACTGACTGTATGGAGTTTGCATATTCTCCCTATGTCTGCATGGGTTTCCTCTGGGTGCTGTAGTTTCCTCCCACAGTTCAAAGATGTGTGGGTTAGGTTGACTTGCCATGCTAAATTGCCCCTAGTGTTGGGGATTAGCAGGGTAAATGGGTGCAGTTACGGGAATAGGGCCAAGGTGGGATCGTGGTTGATGCATTCTCGATGGCCTCCTTCTGCATGTAGGGATTCTATGAATAATTGACAGTGGGTTTATGGTCATCATTAGGCTTTTAATTCCAGATTTTTATTTATGGATTCAAATTTTACCATTTGACATGACGGGATAAGAACTATCCAGTGATAATATCGCTGTACTACTGCCTTTGTCTCTCATGCTTCCTCCTCCTGCACAGCAGGATGTGAATATTACCATCGCTGTCCCACTTGCTTCTGCTAATGAACAACTTCTGTAACCTGCTTCTTGCAGTCCCAGTGATACATTCTGCAAAAGCGACTACTTTGCATCCAGTTTCTGAATGGAAACTGTACTGGTCCTATCCGTGAGGCCTGGGCCGCTCCTTTCACACGTTAATGTTGTTTCCCCAGTGCATGCTTGTCTTCTATCTTTCTGCCAGCCTTTTATCTATTCCCGGGGTTATCCATTTACCTAGTCCATATTTGTGTGAAATGTTATTAAAAATCCCTTTGTAGCGAGCTTACACTGCCACATCGGGTGTTCCGCACTCCACTTGCTTTGTGACTTCTTTGAAGACAAGTGGGTTAGTAAAACAGGATCTTCACCTCCTGAACTCATGCTAATTACCGTTTAACCAGATTACTCGTATACTGATAACCTTTTCTCTTTGAGATGGCTGGGAATAGATAGAGTGCTGTTTGCATCTTCCTGCCTTGTGACTATTTGGGAGAATGAATCATTCATCATGTTTATAATTTTGCCTGACATCTTTTAGAATTTGTCTTTTGTTTTAATTTCACTTTTTGATCTATTTAGTGTCTTGCTTGTTCTGAGTTAATTGATATTAGTCAGGAAAGTATTTGTTTGGCAGACCCAGTTTTATTCCTTTAAAGGTGACCCTCGTTACCTCTGCCAGTCTTTTGTTGAGTATCCTAACCTCATCTGCTGTGTTGAAGTTCAGTGCTTTTAAAGTTGTTTGCCATTATTACTGACCTTGTCCCCACCCCCACCCCCCAAGACCATGTTCAACTTGAATATTCCATGGTTGTACTTTCTAGGGAGTGTAGGGATTTCAATCTCCTCGGAATTGTGTGGAGGACATTGACAAACAACCAGATGAAGATGAATATTGTCTCTGGCGTTCTGACTGCACTAAGATCATAAAAGATTCAGGCACCATATCCACGCTAAATCATTTGTTTATCCAATTTACGTTTGGTTGGTTTGGAGTCTCCTATTCTATTAAAAGCATGTTTTATTGTGTTGGTATATCTAAGATATGGTATCAGTGTTAGGGCAGCACATTGGTTAGCACTGTTGCCTCAGTGCCAGGGGCCTGGGTTCGACTCCCAGCTTGGGTCACTGTGTGGAGTCTGCACCTTCTCCCCGTGTCTGCGTGGGTTTCCTCTGGACGTTCCAGTTTTGTCCCACAATCCGAAAGATGTGCTGGTTAGGTGCATTGACCATGCTAAATTCTCCCTCAGAACAGGCACCGGAGTGTGGTGGCTAGAGGATTTTCACAGTAACTTCATTGCAGTGTTAATGTAAGTCTACTTGTGATGGACAAATAAACTTTAATTTCGACTGTGATCTCCAGTTATCCTAAAAGAAAATATGGAATGTCAGAGGTTGAGTCCAAGTATTGAAGAGGTGTAGCTTTAATGTAAGATTTACAATTGATATTAAAAAGAAGTGTGATATTAATGTAAAGAACCACTGTCGGTACTGAAGGCAATGATGGCAACTTTTATACTGAGGATTTTCTTTATATGTTCATGGGGTGTGGGCACTGCTGGCTGGGCTATCATTTATTACCCACCTCTCATTTAAGAGTCACCCACATTGCTGTGTGGATCTTGACTCCAGTGTGGGCTATACTTGGTAAGGACAGCAGATTTCCTTCCCTAAAGGACATTAGTAAACCGGTGGGTTTTTCAGGTGATGGTTTCATGAACATCCTGAGACTTTTAATTCTAGATTTTTATTGCATTCACATTTCACCACCTACCATGGTTGGATTCGAACCCGGGTCCTCAGAGCATTACCCTGAGTCTCTGGATTACCAGTCCACCGACATACCACTTTCATTGCCTGCCTGAAAATTGGTTAACTTGGCAGCACTGCCACATATGAGTAACAATCATGAGTTGAAGGCTGGCTGCAGAGATTTCAGCACATAGTCCAGGCTGTCATGGTGTGTAGTCATAAGGGGATGTTGCACTGTTGGAAGGTACCAGCTGCTGTCTCAGGGATGAGATGATAAACTGAGATCCTTTGAAGTGGAAGGCTAAGATTATAAGGCAGCATTAAACATGAATCCGTGGAGGTATACTCCTGGTGGCCTGATCCCTGTTTATTACTCAACACAGCCAGACCTTCCCCTGAATAGTGACCCCTAACATTGTGGATGGGCTTCCCAAAAAAGTGAATGTGTGAATATTAAAATAGGCCCCCAACTGCCAAACCTCCTCCACCACCTCGTCATATCATGACTGATCCTCCACTCATGTTGTTTTTCCTGTCTCAATTATTCCTTCACTCTTTTGCAGTTCAGAACTCTAGATTTCAGCCCTGAATATGTTCAATGATTAAATATTTCCACCCATCATAAGTAAAGATTTCGAAATGTTACAGGCAGGGCAGCAATGAGCAAGTCTACTATATTTCACAAAAATATACATCGTCTCTCAAACCACAATGAAGAAGTGTCTCCTAATCGCTGTAAATGTCTGACCCCAATCCTCTCCAGCCTGAGACTAAGCCTCCTTGTTCTATATTCTCAAACCTCCTGAAACACCTCCCCTCTTGAGCCCTCATGGCCACCTTTTAAATAAGAGAGAGAGTTTGGGCAGTGCCAAGGTATATTCCCATAAAGGACAAATAAATTCCGAGATAACAAAAAGGATAGGGATTGAGATGAAGGCAACAAAATGTGCTCGAGACATTTGGTGTCAGTGGGGTTAATGGTCAAGAAACCGACTTCCCGTGGAAGATTCAGAGGGAACTGAAAAAGCAAATAAGAGAAACAAAGACTAAGAAAAGAGACCAGCATAAAAAGGAACCCAAAAATTGCCTGCCGGCCTATGAATAATCAAATGATGGTAAAAGGAGGCAGACATGGGACCAAAAATGGGATTTACACATGGAAGCAAGGGGCAAGGCTGAGGTATTAAAGAAATACTTTGCGTCTGTCTTTACCAAGGAAGATGATGTTATCCAGGTTATGGTGACAAAGGAGGTAGTTCATAGAACATTTACAGTGCAGAATGAGGCCATTCAGCCCATTGGGTCTGCACTGACTCTCTGAAAGAGAATCTTGCCCAGGTACAATCCAGTTAGGAACGAGTTTGTTTAAAGTAGATGATGTTTATGATTCAAGATATTTGCTCAGCGATGAAAGCCACAGGACTGCATCAACAAAAATAAACTTGTTTTCAGCGAGACAACACAATTTAGAATATCGATCTTAAACTTGGGGTTAATATGAGATAAATGTGAATTATCTGGCACACCATTTGAATAGAATAAACGGCACACAAAATGGCAAATGCAACCAAGACAGATCCCATGGATTTCTCAGCCAGACTTCAGTGTTCACTTGAATTACACAGTCTCATTAAAACTTTGCCTCCCTTTGGAAAAGTAGCAGCTCACAATTCTTCAAATGTGGAAATGAGGCCACAAACAGCTATGACCTGACTAAATGGCAGAGCAGGCTGAGGGGCCAAATGGCCCCTACGTCTGATGTTATGGGCTCTTAATGGCATAGAGAATACAAGTAAATAGGCTATACTAAACTTGTTTCAAACAGTGGTTTGTGGGGAATATAGTGTTCCATTCTGGGCATCATATTTTAGGAAAGGTGTGAAGCCACTGGTGGCAATGCAGAAAAGATTCATGTGTGCTTCCAGGTATGAGGAACATCTGTGATGAAGATAGATGGAAGAAGTTGGGACTGTTTGCCTTGGGAAAGAGAAAATTGAGTGGAAATTTGACAGAAATATTCAAAATCGTGGGAATAGAGTTGATGGGGAAAATGTGTTCCAATGAATGGAAGGATTGAGAAAAAGAAGGCAAAGATTTAAGATAATCGGCAGAAGAAGCAATGGCAGCATTTTATGCTGAGATTAGGGTGTGGAATGCACTGCCCATGTATATGTGGTGGAGGCAGATTCAGTTGAATCTATCAGTTGGGATGACAGTGGTTAGCACCGCTGCCCCTCAGCGCCAGGAACTTGGGTTCGATTCCCAGCTTGGGTCACTGTCTGTGTGGAGTTTGCACATTCTCCCCATTTCTGTGTGGGTTTCCTCCAGGTGCTCTGGTTTCCTCCCATCACCCAAAGTTGTGCTGATTAGGTGGATTGGCCATGATAAATTGACCTTAATGTCGGGGATTAGTGGAGTAAATATGTGGGGTGACAGGAATAGGTCCTGGGCAGGATTGTAGTCGGTGCAGATTCAGTGGGACGTATAAGATGATGAATGGGATGGATAGGATAGAGGTGGAGAGACTCTTCCCGCTCAGAAAGGATAGTAGGACTAGGGGGCACAGCCTCAAGATAAAGGGGGGGGGGTGGTTTAGAACGGAGTTGAGGAGGAACTTCTTCACTCAAAGGGTGGTGAATCTCTGGAATTCTCTGCCCGTTGAGGTGGTGGAGGCTGCCTCGCTAAATATTTTTAAGATGCGGGTTGATGGGTTTTTGATAAGAGAGGGGATTAAGGGTTATGGGGAGAGGGCGGGAATGTGGAACTGAGCCACGACAGATCAGCCATGATCTTATTGAATGGCGGGGCAGGCTCGAAGGGCTAGATGGCCTACTCCTGCTCCTATTTCTCACGTTCTTATGAATGGTTTCGTGCACGTAGGGATTCTATGAAGAGGGAATTGGGTTATTAGTTGAAGCGTAGTGGGGGAGGGAGGGGTGGTGGAGTGAGAACAGGTAGACTGTACCTTTGGAAAGCTAAATGGCCTGTGATTCAGTACGCTCTCTGATTCTGTGAGCATTTTACTGTGTTCCGGTTTAGGGATTGCAAACCATTCCCAAGGCTTGCACAGCAAGTGGCTTTGACAGTGAATAGTTCAGTTTATGCACGTCTCCCCTTTTGTCCGTTTATTCGCCTGCCGGTCTGTTTGCCAGATCTTGTCTCTGTCATTGTTGAAAACACTGACCTGCTTCCTTCCATGGGTGATGGGAGACAATGTGCTGTTATTGACCATTGTATTGTGGAGCAGAGAACTGCCAAAGATACAGAGACTCCTGGCTCCTTTCCAATCCAGCAGTTTGTGAGTATGTCATTGTTTTCTCTATTTGCTGAGCAGATGCTTGATTTGAGAAGATGGCATTCTTCCTGTTTATATGGTCTGTTAACTTATCACATTTGCTGCTATTATTGCCTTTATTACTGCCGCAGGTTGTGACACAGTTTTGGAATCCAGTTTACCTGGAACAAAACGTAATGACCAATACGTACTACCTGGGAATGTTGCTAGTGATCACCTCATTTTCCTGATTAATAAATGTTATTAAATCCTCTAATTTATCTGTTAATCTGACCAAAACTGTAATCACGTAACTGGGAATCTTACCTTTAACTGGCTAGTTTATGATTGTATCTTTTCTGACTGTTTTTCCTAGTTCGTTGTATTTACTTTCTCCTTCACTTTTTTTCTCTCTCTCCTCCCCAGCTTTCAGATTCCATGGCCCATGTTGGTGACTCCATTATAGCATTCACACTCTCCCCTTCCCAGCTCGCTCGCTCTCTCTCTCTCTCTGTGTTCCTTTGCCCTTTCATCAGACATCTGACTTTGCCTCAGATTGGAAATCATTCTCTGGGAAGCAGATGTATTCTGTGGATTAACTGCAGCCCATGACCCTTGTCCATCCCCCCTCTTGAGGAGTTTTCACGGAGGTAGTCTGGAGGCGTCTGTCTGTGCTGTCCTACTCGCTGAGCTCCTGTAAGTCCCACCTTCTCAGATCCTGCGTGTGAAAGGTGTGGGGGTGGGGGGGGGGGTGATGCTGGTGTTGTTGCAGCTCAGGACGAAGGAGATCTTTACCCATTGTAAAACCATGGTATCAAATCCCACTCCAAACGCAAAATCCAGACCGGCACTTTGGTGCAGTTCTGAGGGAGTGCAGCCTAGTCTGAGGCACTCAACCAATGCTGAGACCTACCTCAAGTGGACACAAGTTCCTGCAATTAGTATTATGAAGAAGAGCAGGGATATTCTCCCGGGTGGGGGAGGGGTGGGTGGTGTCTTCATGTCTCCCTTAGCCAGCATTACTAAAATGCAGATTATTTGGCCCAATGTCACTCAGCTGTCTGTGGGAGTAGGCTGTGCACAGAGTGACTGTCACATTATATTCCAACATTTCAAAGGTACTTCTGGCTGTAAAGCTCTGTGTGATGTCCCAGGGTTGGGAATGTAAATTGCAAGTCTTTCCCTGTTAGATATTTAGGACTGAGATGAAAAATTATTTCACTCAAATAGTTTTGAATCTTTTGGAATTCCCAACCTGGAGGGTTCATAGAATCACAGAAACCCTACAGTGCAGAAGGAGGCCATTCAGCCCATTGTATCTGCTCTGACCACAATCCCACCCAGATCCCTATTTCTGTAATTCCTCACATTTACCCTAGCTAACCCCCCCGCTGACACTAAGGGGCAATTTATCATGGCCAATCAACCTAACCCACACATCTTTGGACTGTGGGAGGAAACTGGAGCACCCGGAGGAAACCCACACAGATATTGGGTGAATGTGCAAACTCCACACAGTGACCCGAGGCCAGAATTAAACCCAGGTCCCTGGTGCTGAGAGGCAGGAGTGCTAATCACTGTGTCGCCAACGTGAATTCTTGAAACATGTTTGAGGCTGAAGTAGACAGATGTTTGGTGTCTCAGGGATATGGGGAATGGGTGGGAAAGTGGAGTTGAAGCCCAAGGCCAGCTGTGATAGTGTTGAATGGCAAGCAGACTTGATGGGCCGAATGGTCTACTCCTGCTCCCATTTCTCATGTTCTTGTGGCTGTTGTGATTGCACCAGTAGGATAGGGTACAGGATGAAGAACAGTGGGATTGAAGGTAGAGAGGAGATAAGCTCATGGTCATCGACAATGAATATCCTCTGGGCGTGGGTTGGAATAGGGGCAGGATTGGTGAAGAGGCACTCTTGACCCCTTCTATAACCTTGTCTGATCGCTGCCAGCAACCCAACGAGCTTTGGGGTATAGATGGAGCAAGTATTGTGGAAGAATGATGGGGAGAGAGGGATTCTTCCCCACCCTCCTGTAAAGAGTCTCTTTTGTATTATGGAATTGTGTGGGAGATTAACGTCAGTTGCAAGAGTGCTTTACCCGACAGATACATGGTCCACAGTAACACCTCAATGAGATTTCACGCAGTTAATCTAGCTCCAGGTCATAAACTGCTCTTGTGATGTCTGTAAACACTGTAGATTAGATTTCAAGCTGGGTTCCCTCACCCACTCCCCTTTGCCTGATGTCGACACAGAGACTAACTCGAATTCAGCAATAACGCTTTGAAACCAAATATGAAGAAATTGTGATCAGAACTTTACAGTGACGTAGCTTAATGTTCTTGTTCCAGGGAAGGTTGAAATTCATATCTGTGTCCATTAGACCCTGAAACAGGGTAGGCAATCGCCCAGAACCTGAGAAAGATTTACGTAACCTACACACAACAGGCGGGCAGAGAGACTGTGAACTACACACACACACAACAGGTGGCCAGGGAGACTGTGAAATGCAACAGGTGGACAGGGAGGCTGTGTGAACTACACACGCGCAACATGTGGGCAGGGAGACGGTGTGAACTACATAAACAGGTGGGCAGGGAGACTGTGTGAACTACACCTGCAACAGGCAGGCAGGGAGACTGTGGGAACCACACACACACACACACACACACACACACACACAGACACAACAGGTGCGCAGGGAGACTGTGGGAACTACAACAGCAACAGGGAGACTATGAAATACACACACACACAATAGGTGGGTAGGGAGACTGTGAACTACACCTGCATTGGGCGGGCAGGGAGACTGTGGGAACTGCGTGCACACGCACAACAGGTGGGCAGGGAGACTGTGTGAACTACACCTGCAACAGGCGGGCAGGGAGACTGTGGGAACCACACACACACACAACAGGTGCGCAGGGAGACTGGGAACTACAACAGCAACAGGGAGACTGAACTACACACAAACAAGTGGGCAGGGAGACTGTGTGAACTATACACACACAGGTTGGCAGGGAGACTGGGAACTACACCTGCAACAGATGGGCATGGAGACTGTGGGAACTGCATGCTCTCACACACAGAAAACAGGTGGGCAGGGAGACTGTGGGAACTACACACACAACAGGTGGGCAGGAAAACTATGAACTGTTTACAACAGGCGGGCAGGGGGACTGAGAATTATATACAACAGGGAGACAGTGTGAACTACGTACAACAGGTGGGCAGGGAGACTGTGGGAACCCCACACACACACACACACACACACACAACAGGTGGGCAGGGAGACTGTGGGAACCCCACACACACACACACACAAAACAGGTGGGTAGGGAGACTGTGAGAACTACACACACACACAACAGGTGGGCAGGGAGACTGTGGGAACTACAACAGCAACAGGGAGACTGTGAACTACACGCACACAGTAGATGGGCAGGGAGACTGTGTTAACTAACACACACACACACACACACACACATATGCAGCAGGTGGACTGGGGGACTGGGAGACTGTGTCCAGCCCCCTGTTCAGGCTGGACAGATGGTGATGCTAAATTAATCAATTCCTGAAGCTTAAAAATGTAAAGATTTGAAACCCTGAGGCCTTGACTAACTTTAGGGTAAAATCGTGCATGTTCTCTGTCAGTCACAGCTCATCAGAGATCACGGGGATAACACAAAACTGTGAGAATGTGAACATTTCTGGAAGAAACGCTGGCATTAGAGGAAGTGGCAGTGCCCAGGAGAGAATCCCATCCTCAGGGCAAACCCACCCCAGCCTCTGCCTCCACCCAGCACACCGCTACCTGTCTCTGCCGGATTGTTTTGCTGTCTTTCTCCTCTGCGGTGCTGGCAGCTATTTGCGCAGCGGTTATTAGCCTGTTATTACAGGATTACCAGGGGAGCTTCAGAGCGAGGCTGTGACTGCGCTGAGGCTGGCGAGGATGTGAAACGAGGAATGTTGGCCCTGGCTGAATCAGCCTGGGTACGTTGCTGCACATTCTCATCACTGTTCACAAAGCAACCATCGACTCCGACACTGGGCCAAAACAACCACAAAGCGTATTGGTTAGGTTCTGCCGGTGATGTCAGTGTCTATTCTAATCCAACACGATCCGGTTCCCCTGCCCCTCTGACAGCACGCAGCACTGAGTGAGCTGGGCGGCTCTCCAGAAAGGGGTTGTTTTCCTCACAGACGGATTCCAGATGAGTGTGTTTGGAAGAAACACATTGTGCGAGTCAGCAGTCCCGTGTCTCTGCTCACTGCTGATGTGGTTTGTTGGGGAGAGTTTGATTGCCCTGGCTCTCCGGAGGGAGCCGCTTTTGTGCGAGAGGATTGTGTTTGGAAAATGTGATGGGAAAACACATGTGAATGGAGTGAAGCAGGCCTGAAACATTGGATAGATTTGGGACTGGCTTTTGAGAGATCAGAGTGCACTGGGTCACTCAGTGACCTTAGCCTCACTACACAGTAACTTGAGGAGCAAGAAAAATCATTGCCTCAAGCAGTAGCTGTTTACAAAGAACAAAGAAAATTACAGCACAGGAACAGGCCCTTCGGCCCTCCAAGCCTGCACCGACCATGCTGTCCGACTTAACTAAAACCCCCAACCCTTCCAGGCACCTCTATTCCCATCCTAATCATTGTATTTGTCAAGATGCCCCTCTTAAAAGCCACTACCATATCTGCTTCCACTAACTCTCCCAGCAGAGAGTTCTGGGCACCCACCACCCTCTACCTCATACATCCCCTTGAACCTTGCCCCTCGCACCTTAAACCTGTGCTGCCTAGAAACTGACTCTTCCACCCTGGGAAAAAGCTTCTGGCTATCCATTCTGTTCATGCCTCTCATAATCTTGCAGATTTCTATCAGGTCACCCCTCGACCTCCGTCGCTCCAGTGAGAACAAACCAAGTTTCTCCAACCTCTCCTCCTAGCTAATGCCCTCCATACCAGGCAACACCCTGGTAAATCTTTTCTGTACCCTCTCCAAAGCCTCCACGTCTTGCAGTGCGGCGACCAGAATTTATGTCTGCTATCACTGTGCAATGATTAATCCATAATGTAAGATGGTGTGTGATGAGGTGTGCCCTCCCCCGCCATTGACTGCAGTTTTGTTAGGGCTCCTTGATGCCACACTCGGTCAAATGCTGCTTTGATGTCACTGTCACCTCACCTCTGGAGTTTCAGCTCTTTTGTCCATGTTTGAACCAAGGCTGTAAAAGAGGTCGGGAGCTGAGTGACCCTGGCAGACTGAGCATCCGTGAGTAGGTTATTGCTGAGTAAGTGCTGCTTGATAGCTCTGTTGACGACCCTTTCCAATATTTTACTGATGATGGATGTGGGTGTCACTGGCTGGGCCTGCATTCATTGCCCATCCCTAACTGTCCTTGAACTGAGTGACTTGGTCATTTCAGAGGGAAATTGGGAGTCAACCACATTGCGGTTAATCTGGAGTCACATGTAGACCTGACCAGGTAAGGACATTAGTGAACCCAGATGGGTTTTTACAAAAATGATAGTTTATTTATTGAGACTATAGTTTTTGATTCCCAACTTATCAATTGAGTTTTTTAATTCTCGATTCTTCCACTCTAAATTGCCAAATTACTTGTTGGACGTCCAGTACTGGATGAACAGAGATTTTTGTCCAGCTAAATGTTGGAATATCAACGCTGATGTCTGATACGGGCTGTTCAGCAGCAGTGATGGGATTTGAGCTCGTGTAATCCAAGTTTTCACCCTGCCATTTGGATTGTTAGTCCAGTAAATAACCCCTGTTACTGTAGGTGTAGCCTGTGTGGTGTATAATATTACAGTATTGTGCATTGCGAGGTGTATAGTAACCGCACTGTAATACATATTCAGCAGAAGTAAGTAGAACTATCACCAATGTCTGTGAGTCTCTGATCTCCTATCTGAGCTTTACAACAGTCCTTGTATTAACTCACCTACCGTTTATCACTTTGCCCTGGCAACTAATAATGAAACAAATCCTTTTTGGAATAACTTACTCAGTATGAATGATATGCAACAAATCAGCTGCTGTTGAGATCAAACTGTCACTTAATCTGGCATCCCTGTGGATTTTCCTGAGCTATTTCCCTGGGCAAGTGTGATGTAGTCATAACTCACTGACTGAGTTACAACCTACTTACTATTGCCAGGCAACAGTTGTCTATAATTGAGTTGAAATGCACCTGAACCTCAGCAGATTAGTCTCTATGGACATATCAGTTGTGATTAGGGGCAACACAGTGGTTAGCACTACTACCTTACAGCACCAGGGACCCAGGTTCAATTCTGGCCTTAGGTGGCTGTATGGAGTTGGCATGTTCTCCCCATGTCTGCGTGGGTTTTCTCCGAGTACTTTGGTCTCCTCCCGTACTCCAAAGATGTGCAGATTAGGTGGAATGGCCATGCTAAATTGCCCCTTAGTGGCAGGGGGGGTCTCGCTAGGGTAACTTCATGAGGTTATGGGGATAGGACACGTGTGAGCTTGTGGTAGGTGCAGATTCGAAGGGCCAAATGGCCTCCTTCTGCACTGTAGGGATTCTGTGGTTGTGCAATCTTCCTCTCTTGCCCAGTATTACAGAGGGGATGTGGTGGCGATATTTACAGTTCTGGAACAAATTAGATGAGTTTTTTTTGCCATGTACGCAAGGAGCCATGTTATATGTTAAAGACAACATGAGGAAATGCAGGAGGTGACACTCTTACTGCAGTAAAGGTCAGGGAATGCCAGAGAGAGACAGTGACTCATGCTGTGTCTGTGAAGAGAGACAGTTGCCGTTTCAGATTGAGTGACCTCTCAGTTAAACTTAAAGACCATGTGGGACGGGGGCTTGATCTGAAATCACTGCATCTTTACGGTGCTGAAGGAGGCCATTTGGCCCATCGAGACAGTGTAACTTTTTTCCCCAGATGCTGCTTGGCCAGCTGAGTTTTTTGAGCATTTTCTGTTTGTTCGTTCTGATAGGCCGCGGCACGGTGGCCTTTTAAGTTTGAATTTATTTATTAGAGTCAGAAGTAGGCTTACATTAACACTGCAACGAAGTTACTGTGAGAATCCCCTCATCGCCACACTCTAGTGCCTGTTCGGGTACATGGAGGGAGAATTTAGCATGGCCAATGCACCGAACCAGCATGTCTTTTGGGCTGTGGGTGAAACCCACGCAGACACAGGGAGAACGTGCAGATTCCACACAGGCAGTGACCCAAGTTAGGAATTGAACCTAGGCCCCTGGTGCTGTGAGGCAGCAGTGCTAACCACAATCTCTGCACTGTTGGCCTTGGCCACAGTCTGTGTGGTGCTTGCACATTCTCCCCGTGTCTGCAGATTGTATCAGCACAAGTGATGGAACAAGAAATGTCAATGTGTTTCAAAGTGACAGTTTGGATCTTGGGTTATGAGAAATGCACCAAGGGAAACTGTGAAGGATAGGATTTGTTAGACTGATGGTCATTTCCTTGTAGACACTGGGACACTGATGTACAGTCGTTCTGGATAGCATCTCGTGACTATGCAGTAATGTAATCCTAGCAATGAAATAAAATCCCTGAACACTCATTTTCAAGACTCCCTTTCACAGCCAGGTGCCTAATCCTGCTTTCCTTCATTCTTTCCAGTCTTTTTTTTGTAGTGGCTCATTACCGGAATCTTCAGGTTGCATTTTAATAATGTAACTGCACCAATCACGCTTAAAGGATGTGATAAACATGTTGCAGATTCGTTTCTTGGAACTGACAGCAATTAAAGATAGAAGGTTCAAGGACATCAGCAGCAAAGCTGTATTTCTGTGCTCAAAAGTGAAACTAAAATTCGGTTTCACGACAATCTTCCCTTCTAGTGATGTCATACTGCAACCCCGAGATGTTGGTTGAGCCATTCCTAGGAGAAGGGATTTCTCCACAAGAGGGTGGTGAATATAGGCTGGCAGGCTCCTGAATGTTACAGAGTCTTAGAATTTTACAGTGCTGTTTAGTGCTCATCTAAATGCTGCTTAAATGTTATGAGGGTTCTTACCTCTACCACCCTTTCAGACAGTGAGTTCCAGATTCCCAACACCCCCTGGGTGAAAAAAGTTTTTCCTCAAGTCCCCTCTAAATCTCTTTGCCTGACCGTAAATCTTTGCCGCTGGTTGTTGCCCCCTCTACTAAGGCAGAATGTTCTTTCCTATCTGCCCTAATGTCCCTCATAATTTTGTACATCTGTCAAGCCCCCCATCGGCCTTCTGTGCTCTAAGGAGAATAACCCCAGCCTAACCGGCCTCTCTCCATCGTCGAAATGCTCCAACCCAGGCAACATCCTGGTGACTCTCTTTTTGCACCATTTCTCATGCAATTGCATCCTTCTGCTAGTGTGGTTACCAGAACTGCCCACAGTATCTAGCTGTGGCCTAATGAGCGTTTAATACTGCTCCATCCTAACCTTCCTGCTCTTGTATTCTATGCTCCAGCCAATAACGGCAAATACCCATATGGCTTCATAACCTCCTAATCTACCTGTTCTGCTGTCTTCAGGGATCCTCGGACATGCACCCCAAGGTCCCTCCAGTTCTCTACTTCCTGGGTGTCCTGCCATTCATTGTGTGTTCCCTTGTTAGTCCTCCCAAAATTCATCACCTCACTCTTTTCAGGGTTAAATTCCATTTGGCGCTGTTCTGCCCATCTGACTATCCCATTTATATCAGCCTGTAGTCTAGTGATTGCAGTAGGTAAGCACAGTGGAAGTTCTGATACTGGGCTGTACCGGCCCAGTCTGAATCTTGGCCAAACATAAAAGTGCCTCATTTGACCTGTGACCCAGGAAGGATGGGGCTACAACAGCCAGGGATCCAGCTCCAAATCTTAGTTTGGCAGCCTGTGTTAGATATGTAGCCACCGACTGGGAGTTGGGTTCAGCATTAGTATCCCATATTCTGACTTGTACCCGGGCTAAAGGAATTAAATAATGAGGATACGTAGCATAGGGTAAGGATGGTATTGCTGGTGTATAGATGATTGTAGATTGGCCTCTTCCTATTCCTATGCAGTTAAATAGCTTCACCAACCCGAGTTGTATATTAAACAACAATGAGAGTTGAAAGGCGTAGTGATGTTAATGTAATATTAACTTATTATCAAAGTTAAGTATTTACGGGTCAAGGGCAACGATTAATTATTGTGAGTGTGTAAATCTCGTCATTAACCTGCTCCTGGGCTTCGCCAGGCTGGTCTTAGCAGATCCAGGCAGCGGGGAGTTGAAGAGGTTGTTTGATCCGAGCCGACCCTCCCTCTCTCTTTCGTTATATCTGTGACTGGGTGCCCTTGGAGAGAGAGACCCTTTCAGAGGCTGTCAATGTGATATTTTGTTTAATTGATATATAATGGAGTATGAAGAGAACTGGAGGAATCTACATTCCACACACCCACACTCAGCGTATATGTAGGCTGTGCAAGTCCCTATTTCATTGAATGGATTGCTTCTCAAATTCGAGCTACCCTTCCACCCCTCATTCCTGATATCTGACCTAGTTCAGAGGTGAGGGGCCAGAGTGGAGGAGGATCTCCTTGTTAGCTTGCTCTTGGCCCTGTCTAAGGTGGCCATCAACAGATCCAGGCAGCAGGCGGTTGAGGGGATCACTTGACCCAACTGGCTGCTCCTCATCAGCAGTCATGTCGGAGCCTGTGGTGTCCAGCGATGTGTTTGAGGCCTTCCCGGACTGGTGGACAGCTCAGAGGCTGGAGTATATCATCTTCCCTTCTATATTATTCGAATTTAAAAGTTTCCATTGAACTTTTAGGAAGTTTTATTGGCATTCCTACCTCAAAGCCAGGAGCTCCAGGTTCGAGTCCTGTTCTGACTTGTTGGCCACAGAAGGAGCATCCACTCCGTGGTTCAAGAGGCTGCTGATAAGCTGAGGAATCTCCGTCCACTTTCCCCCTCCACTCTTCCCCAAAGGAGAAAAACAGCATTTGTGAAGACACCCAAAAATAACTTTCTGCTTTTAGTGACTGTGCCCTTTTTGGGGCTGTCAGTTCATTAATTAGTTAATGAATTTAACTGATGTACTCTAAGCAGTGTGGAGAAAAGCTTCCAAAGGTCTTGTGGTGCAGTGGGTTAGTGGCCCTGTCTCTAGACCAGTAACTCTGGGTTCGAGTCCCTCCCCAGCACTTGATGATCTCGAAAGGTGCGTTCATAACTGATTATCAGCTTGTGAGCCTTTTCAACACACGTCGACGGCAGGTGGTTGGAGCTGGTTGGCCATGCAATGGAAAGAAATTGGAGCCTCTACCCTCGCCATCCAGGTTACAACCTGCACAGAACAGCAGCCTGTTGTGGAGCTGTGGGTCAGACCTGTCTTTCAGCAGAGAACTTCATCAAATAGAGGAAGAGAGATTTTTCCCATCCGCGCTGACTCTTGTTTGGACAGAATTTCTTCTGGCCCCAGATCCTAAAACCTCCCTGGGGAGCCCCAGTCTGAGGCATTGACTCCACATGGAGGGTGTCCTGTACTGGGTGCTGCACATCCTCGCTCTCACCAGCCATCCAAACACATTGTGACATTCTGTCCTGCGTCTGGAGGAGCTGAGGATCCCGTTTGTGTGGGGGTGTCCCTTTCTCCCTCAGGGGTTTGGTATGATGGATGTTACGGGTGACACAGTGGCTTCTCGGTGAGCTGGGTTCGATTTCCGCCTTGAGTCACTTTCTCTGTGGAGTTTGCACATTCTCCCTGTGTCTGTGTGGGTTTCCTCCCAAAGTCCAAAGATGTGCAGGTTAGGTGGATTGGCCATGGTAAATTACCCCTTAGTGTCAGGGGGATTAGCAGGGTAAATATGTTGGGTTCCGGGATAGAGCCTGGGTGGGTTTGTTGTCAGTGCAGACTCGATGGGCTGAATGGCCTCCTTCTGCACTGTAGAGATTACTGATTACACTCAGTAGTCCCGTTCAGTTGTAGATGAAGTTGATTCCTGGATTCCCAGGCCGCCTGAATTCTGCAGGCTGTGAGCAGTCACTGATCTGGGTGTATGTCCAAGGCCCCCCTTCATTATTTGAAGGAACTGCTCCCCCCACTTTGTTTACAGCAGCTCTGCACTCCTGATTCGAGGCTACCCCTCGTCATGAACAGGTTCAACCAATGGCTGATTGAAGAGGCCATTCAACCCAACCTACCTGCCCCTCTCCCATGGGTACGTTTGTGTTTGGGTATTCCTGGAGAGGGTGTACACAGTGCCCATGGATATGTTTGTTTGGGTATTCCTGGAGAGGGTATACGTGGTGCCTGTGGGTACGTTTGTGCTCGGGTATTTCTGGAGAGGGTGTACATGGTGCCCATGGTTACGTTTGTGCTCAGGTATTCCTGGAGAGGGTGTACATGGTGCCGGTGGGTACATTTGTGCTCAGGTATTCCTGGAGAGGGTGTACACGGTGCCCGTGGGTAAAGTTGGGTTGACAATTTAAGTTGCAAAGTTTCCGTTGAAGTTTTGTTTGAAGTTACAGTAAATATTAATGCCTCTGTAAAGAGGTTGATCATGAGTTTAATGTATTTTGCTGCTAGGTCAAAGGTATATGAAATTCTATAAATTAATTCTCAGTAAAGGGCCAGTCCAGCTTCATGCTTTACAATCTGCTCGGAGTTCTTCCCACAAATTACAGCCATGCAAACACCTCAAAATCAGACCTCTTCTGTTCAAGCGTTCCAAATGTTTGAAAGGACAGGCTTTGAGGGCAGATTCTATAGGGGGTTGTAAATATATAAATAAGCAGTTCTGATGACCTAAGGTGGAAATGCAGATTATGTAGCAGAAACATGGTGTTATTAACTGGCTCCGCACCATTTTGGCTCTCCTGGTCAGTGTTTTACTGACAGTGTCAGACTGAGGGTCACCCCACTTTTCACATGTTGTCCATTCTGGAGCAGGGTGAAGTTGGAGGATGTGGCGTTTCAATGTCACTGAGTCCCACCCTGACATTGGTAAATTAAGACCCGGGTTCAATTCCTGGCTTGGATCGCTGTCTGTGCAGAGTCTGCATGTTCTCCCCGTGTCTGTGTGGGTTTCCTCCAGGTGCTCCGGTTGCCTTCCACAGTCTGAAAGCTGGGCTGGTTAGGTGCGTTGGCTGTGCTAAATTCTTCCCCAGTGTACCCCAACAGGCGCCTGAGTGTGGTGTCTAGGGAATTTTCACAGTAACTTCATTGCAGTGTTAATGTAAGCCGACTTGTGACACTAATAAATAAACTTTAAAACTTTTTTCATTTTAAATTCTCAAATGATCTGTGTTTTGAGGAGGAGGTAAGCGCAGAGCTCTCTTTTTCTCTCTCTCTTTTCTGCTCTCACATTAGTTTTTGGAAGGGGCAGTTGAAGTTGAATATGTCTTCATTTAACCGGTGGGGCATTGATAGCCAAGGTTGCCCTGGTGATGATTTTAGTTGCTAAGTTGCCAGGCCCTTCACTAGGGTAACTTATTTCTTTAACCAGGTTGTTCACTTTAAGATTCTAATCACAAGCCACTCCTCAACACTCAGTGTTGTAACGAGTGTTAAGGGTGGACTGAGTTCAAAAGCTGTGGGCGTTTCAGCATTCCTCCGGGTAGCTTTCGAACAAGAGGCTAGTTGTGGACTGTAAGCGTTAGCAAACATGCTTTTGGCCAATGTGGAATTTTATACACAAGGGACGGCCATTCGGCCCACCAGGTCCCTGCTGGTGTTTCTGCTCCATGCCAGCCTCCACCCACCTTCCTATTTGCACTATTAGCAGAACTATTAAAGCAGTTGTGAATTGCTTTCCAAAGCTCAGAGCTCCTGTAACTGAGCATTATAAACCCGAGCTTGTAAAGTCAGCAGTGTGTAAAAGCAGCAGCAGCGGTGCAGATAGACTCTACTTGGTAGCTTGCCCATATCTTTGCCAGTGCTGGAGTTAGAGCTCACACTTCATGTGAGTCTATCTTGGTGGAAGTTTTCACGTAGACAACGGACGTTGTTCCCTCTGCAATGGGCGATCTGCCAGGCAAACAGCCCAGTGCCCGGAATACCATTGTAAGATGGGAATGCCACCAGATAATTGCAGTGCTAACCACACTGCTGCCTCAAAGTCAGGGACTTGGGTTTGATTCCCACCTTGGATGACCTGTCTGTGTGGAGTCTGTGCATTCTCCCCGTGTCTGCATTGGTTTTCTCCAGGTGCTGCGGTTTCTTCCCACAATCCAAAGATGCACTGGTTAGGTGTATCGGCCATGCTAAATTCTCCCTCAGTGTACCTGAGTGTGATGACTAGGGGATTTTCACACTAACTTCATTGCAATGTGTGCATTGTGGTGTGAATGTAAGCTCTCCCTCCACCCTCCCCCTGTTCTATCTTTCCTATAGCACTTATACCTGGAACATCTGGGCTGTCAGTCTTGCCCCTCTCTTATTCATGTTTCCGTAATAGTTATAATATCCCAGTCCCATCTGTCCATCCATACAGGTGTACCACTGAACTAAGCTGTTAGCATGTGGAGAGGGCAGACTGAATACTGAGGCTGACCGAGGGGCAGAAGCTCTCCCAAATGTTCACTTCATTGATTCCTTGAACAATAGCTTGGCTGTGCAATGAGTATCAATGGAGCATTGTGGCAGCTGTAACCTTGTGTATTTGAGTCTGGCTGGATTCAGCATTCTATAAGCTGGACTCCTTACTCTGATTCTTGTGGGTGCTGCACACGAGATTCCGACGTTGTGCCCTTTGAGCAAAGTGTTCCTGTTTCCCTGCAGTTACTGCATTGACAACCAGCCCATCGACCTGTTCCAGCGGATACCACAACTGATCCTGGCTTGGCTAATTACTGAGCTGGCATCGTGTGACTGTTCAGGAGCTGGCACAGACCCACTGGACATAAAAACCAGCTGAAAACTGCAGGCATTTATTAACTAGGAATTTCCTCTCTTCCTCTCTTTTTCTCTCTCTCTCTCTCTCTCTCTCTCTCTCTCTCTCTCTCTCTTTTTCACCTTCACTCCTACTCTCTTGCTTCCCCTGAACAATCTGTTACAGTGTCCCTTTGAATCCTGGAGGATTCTGTTCGCTGGAGACGGGCATTTATTTGACTGCCTCATTAGTAAACAGGGGGAGGTGGGGATGTGGTTCCTGGAGACACTGCCACGTCATAAGCACTCACATTCTGTCTGCTTTACTCCATTTACTGCACTTCCCCCTATACTGGGGGTAGAGTCTGTAAACTATTTCAGAGCTGGCACAGAATCACACACCATAAAAGCAGCAGCGGGACTGTGTGCAATTTGTTACCTCCCAGACAAGTTTATTATCACCTCTCTCTATCTCTCTCTCTTTCTCTTTGCTCCCTCTAGCATCCCCTGTGTCACCCCCTCTCACTCTGCCACCTTAATCAATGGGGACTGAGCCTCAGTATGCTTTATTGAGTTGCCTCCTGGGCTGACAGGAGCGGAGAGTTCTCTCTTCCAGAGTTGAGGCCTCTTTTTCCCTACCTGCTGCTGCGTGATTTCCGTGCTGTGACGCTTACTGTACTCTCAGCTGCTTTGCTTTCTCCACATTTCTCTCTTGCCATTTCACATATTTCAATGTTTATCTCATCATTCCTCTCTCTCTCTCTGCAGGATGTCTGAACTCTTTTCCTCTTGATCTCAGTTTGAGTTAATTTTGTTGACCCATTTTGGCTCCTGTTTTTTTTAGTCAGAGGTTTCTGATTTGATGACAATCTGTAACTTCAGCGGAATTCATTGTTACGAAAAACTCAGTCCAAGCACGTGATACCAGCCCCGTTTGTTTAGTAAGAGGATAAGCCGACGGTACCAATGATAGATCCCACTGGAACTTCACTCTGGGTTTTCTCTCCTACTTGCAAGGAACCGGAAGATTTACCCTTGATGGTTTTGCCCTCAGAGGGCCTTGCTATAGCACTGGCCACAGACAAAGTGGACAAGCTTCAGCACGTGAGCCCATTTGGTGAAGGTTAGTTCCTTCGACTCTGGAGCCTATCACAGCACAACTGGTCACGTTCCCAGCCTTTGCTGTGCTTAAGTTCATTGATTTGTGTCACAAGTAAAGCCACAGTGAAAATCCCCTAGTCACCACACTCCGACGCCAGTTCAGGTACATTGAGGGAGGATTCAGCATCGCCAATGCACCCAATCAACACGTCTTTCGGACTGTGGGAGAAAACCAAAGCACCCAGAGGAAACCAGCACAGACACCAGGAGAATGTGTCGACTCCACATAGACAGTGACCCAAGCCGGGAATCGAACCCGGGCCCCTGCCGCTGTGAGGCAGCACTGCTAACCACTGTGCCACTGAGTTGCACCAGGAAAGCGTGCTTGCTTTCCTGCCGAGATACCTGGGTACTAATCGATTGTGGCTGGGGAAGCAGGGGAGGGAAAGAGAGCATTCCTGGCTGACTGCTGTTTGTACCGATTATGGTCCCTAAGCTGAGGGCCGGTCCGGTTGCTGAGCTTTGCTAGGCTGTTACAACGCAGTGATGGCACTGGGTGGGTGGGTAACTCTCGGTTGGACCATAGGTGCATGTGGACATTGCAGCACGGTTGGTGAACTTTATAAAAAGGGTGCCGCTCCCAGTTCGTCCACAGAGGAGCATAGACTTCCTGTAAGAGTATCAAATCTCCACCTCCAAGGAATGAATGTTTTGGAGGTGTGGCCTGTAGGAACAAGTAGCTGGCACTTGGAAATATGAGCCCAAAAATTGCATTCAAGATATGTGGGTGAGCTTAATATCTTTGCTGTCATCTCTAGTGTAAATCCAGGCCAGGGGCGGGTTTGTGCTGTATTAACTGTGGAAATGGAGAAGATGCTGGCAGCAATGTGCCGCACCTTTGGTTTTGCAAAAACAACATCTTTATCTGGTTTCCCAGTGTAATGCATTGAGAGGCACGAGGATAACTCGGGTGTTGGATAGCTAACAAACTCTGCATTGGTAGCTTGGTCACTTCACTTCAGTGACCCCTTTTTAACAGGTTACTTATGGAAAACTCTGGAAAATTCCAGCAGCATTAGCAGAGGGAGGAACCAAGATAATATTTCGAGTCTGATGGGACTGTTTCTGACCTCCAGCCTCCGCATTATTTTGCATTTATCACTGCCAGTCAAGCTCTGGGATTGAAAATGAACTATTTCCACGTTTTGGAGGATCATCCTGTCAGTTTTGGTCGCTGTTGGAGAGGATGCAGAAATGTTCAGCTGGGGGAGAGGGAGAAGAATTTAGTGCAGATAGGACATCTTTTAGTCTTTCGTTCCGAAGGCATGGCTACCCTCTAGTCTGCACACACACTGATCATGTTGCATGTGTAACCTTTGACAGAAGCAGGCTATTTGATCATAGACAATGTAAGAAGCTGTCCTCTCCCTCCGTCTCTCCTACACTTTATAACTGGTGTTTATTGGACAGAGAAGACGGACAGGAATTGTAGCTGGCCTTTTCTAAAAAATATAAAACTCCGTTCTTCCTCAAGTACTGTGTCCAATTTTAGCACCCAGAACCTTCGCATCATAACTGAGTATTGCATCATTGGGACCTTAAATTATATGGGGTGATGAATTTGACTGTTTATTGCACACTGTCTGAGCAGCCCTATCTCCAGCTTGTCTGTCCGTGGTATTTACATGGAAAGGCCATTTGGTCCAACAGGTCTGTACTACCATTGATACTCCAGTTGCAGTTCCTCCCACCTTGCCTCATCAGCACACTATTTGCTCCTTCATGAGTTGAACTTCCCCTTCACTCTGTCGATGCTATTTGCCTCAACCACTGGTTGTGGTAGCGAGCTCCACAGTCCCACCACTCTCTGACTGAAGAGAATTCTGCTGAATTTCTTGTTCCGTTGATGGTCGGGTGATTGCCAAGGTTTTGCAGACAGCACACAGAACCAGTCAGGCAGCTTGGGCAACTTCTGGAATGTTCTTTCAGTTGAAACGTTCAAGAAGGTGAAGGCTGTGCAGTCTGGGCCTCCTGTGAGGTGGCTACTGAAACGTGGCCAAACAGTGACCAAAGGAAGGTGCTTCACACGAGGAACATTTTGCTGCCATTTCTAACTGGTGCTGAGTTCATTGGTTGCGTTCCGTGTATGGTGTGTTGGTGTTTGGAGGAACCTAATTTCTTGTATGTCCGGTTGCTGAGGGCCGGCCCGGTTGCTGAGGGCCGGCCCGGTGGCGCCCAGAGGGGAAGGGACAATTACTTCAGCCCCATTTGTTTGTCTGGTGGTGGTACAGGTACATGGCCTTTGCTCTCCATGTCTAGTCCAGCCATATCAGCTGTGGGACACAGGACATGTTGGGAGCTAAAACCTGCAGCGTTCATAAAGGACCTCCATGGATGGGATCATAATCAGGATCATGGGAGAGTCTTTGACTGGCTCACAGAATCATAGAAACCCTGCATTGCAGAAGGAGGCTGTTCGGCCCATCGAGTCTGCATTGATCATGATCCCACCTAACCTTTATCGCCATAACCCCATGCATTTACCCTAGCTAGCCCCCCCAGCTCTAAGGGGCAATTTATTGTGGCCACTCCACCTAACCCGCACATCTGTGGGAAGAAACTAGAGCACCCAGAGGAAAGCCACGCAGACATGGAGAGAACGTTCAAACTCCATACAGACAACGACCGATACTGGGAATCGAACCTGGGTTGCTGGCACTGAGAGGCAGAACTGCTAACCACTGTGCCAGCTCAGCACAACATTATAGACATTGTGACCATCTATCCACTGAGACCTGCGTGATGACTTCCTCCGGAGCAGTGTGAATCTCTGCGAGTCAGAACCCTGGCAGATATTCCCTCTGCCAACTTGCATTTATATAGTGCCTGTTTCACCCCAAGATACAGGTGCATGGTCAGACCAAGGAGAAGATATTACCACATTTGGTCAAAGGGGTGTTATGGGGGTGGGACAGGTAGAGGGGCCAAGTGGTTTAGGCAGGGAATTCCAGAGCTTAGGCCAAGGCAGGTGAAGGTGTGGCTGCCGATAGTGGGGCAGTTTAAAATAAGGAATGGGTAAAGGGCTGGAATTGGAGGAGTGAACGGATATGGAGCATTGAGGCTACGGAAGGACTGTGGAAATGGGTGAGGCATTTGGCTATTCCCACTCTCCTCCCTTGATTATTGAACATGTTTCCTCTTTACTGGGGGTGTGCTACATGGGATCTGGCTGCCCCCCCACCCACCCCCAGTTTTGTGCTGCATTTAAATGCTGGCCAATTATTCACATACTGGTGCCAGTTCCTTACTTATTTACCCAGCTCCCAGTTGCAGTTGCTGCATGATTCCCAAGAGTAGGACCAGTCATAATATCTTTCTTTTGTTCATTTGGTCTAATATCTCTTTGCCACTTTGTTATATTCATAAATACTCTTATGAAGTGCTGTGGGATGTTTCATTAGATTCAAGGTGCTGTAGTGGAGGCAGTGGTGCAATGATATTGTCGCTGGATTAGTAATCCAGAGAGCTAGGGTCATGATCTGGGGAAGTGGATTTAAATCAATAAAAAAAATCTGGATGATCATGAAACTATTGTTGATTTTTTTGTATAAAAAAGCCCTATCTGGTTCACCTATGTCCTTTAGGGAGGGAAATCTGTCATCCTTACCTGGTCAAATGTGACTTCAGACCCACAGCAATGAGGTTGACACTCAACTGTGCACTGAAACGGCCTAATAAACCACTCAGTTGTGTTAAACTGTTTTTAAAAATCTCAAAGGAATGAAACCGGATGGACCACCCAACATCAAAGTGGACACCTGAAATGACAACAGCAAGCTGAGCCCTGTCGACCCTGCAAAGTCCTCCTTACTAACATCTGGGGGCTTGTGCCAAAATTGGGAGAACTGTCTCACAGTAGTCGAGCAACAGCCTAACATAGTCATACTCATACTCATGGAACTGTACCTTTCTGTGATGATGCTGTGCCTATAATAAATGTAGTTACATCACATTTCTTATAAGAGGACAGCCTCTGTCGCCCTCCCTCTCTCGCCCTCCCTGAAGCATGCTAAGAACTCTAAGACTGACAATCTAATTACAAGCACGTAAGCCTGTGTTTGCTAACTGATTTTAGTGAGGGGTTTTAAGTCTGTAAGAGGAATATTGCTTGAATTGGAATTAATAGAGAGAGATTAGCAGTTAAGAATTTTATCTTGTCATGTTTAAGTATTGTTCAAATGTTAAATGTGAAGCTGATTCATTTGTTATTGATCAACAGAAGTGTTAAATAAAGTTTCTTTTGATAAAAGCTTCCTAGTGAGTGGATAGAATTGCACCTAAAGTGAAATACCTTATCCTCACACTAATGCCAAAGTCAAAAAGCTGTTGGGGTCTAGTTAGGCTTTGTGCCTTGGGGTTTCTGATCTGGTACCCAAACATTACACACGTTATCCCAGACACCACCATCACCATTCATGGGTATGTCCTGTCTCACTGGCAGGACAGTATTTATTGGTAGGATTGGAGTATTGTGTGCAGTTCTGGTCCCCACATTATAGGAAGGATGTGGAGGCATTGGGTGCAGAGGAGGTTTACCAGGATGTTGCCTGGTATGGAGGGGAGGTCCTATGAGGAGAAACTGAGGGATTTAGGTTGTTTTCGTTAGAAAGAAGGCGGCTAAGAGGGGACCTTACTGAAACATATAAGATGATTAGAGGTTTAGATAGGGTGGACAGTGATAGCCTTTTTCCTCGGATGGAGAAAGCTAGCACGAGGAGGCATAGCTTTAAATTAAGGGGCGGTAGTTATAGGACGGATGTCAGAGGTAGGTTCTTTACCCAGAGGGTGGTGAGGGATTGGAATGCCCTGCCTGCTGCAGTTGTAAATGCGCCTAGTTTGGGGGCGTTTAAGAGATCCGTGGATAGGTTTATGGATGGAAAGGGATTGGTTTAGGTTAGAGGGTCATTGCTTTTTAATTGGTCGGCGCAACATCGTAGGCCAAAGGGCCTGTTCTGCGCTGTAATGTTCTATGTTCTATAACACACAGTCCTTGTGCTGTCTTCATATTGAGGGGACAACCACCAAGCTAAATGGGATAGACTTCGAACAGATCTAGCATCTCAAGAGTGGACATGTGAGGCACCGTGGGCAGCAACAGAATTGTACTCAACCATAATCTATAGCCTTGTGGTCTGACATATCATCCACTCTACCATTACAACCAAGCCAGGGGATCAGCATTGGTTCAATGAAGAGTATAGGAAGGGCATGCCCAGAGCAGCACCAGGCATAACTAAAAATGGGGTGCCAGTCTGGTAAAACTGCAACACAGGACTGCTTGCATGCCAAACAGCATTGGCAGCAAGTGATAAATAGAACTAAATGATTCCACAATCAACTGATTAATTCTAAGCTTTGTAGTTCAGTTGCGTCCTGCCATGAATCGTGGACAATTAAACAACTCGCAGCAGAATGAGGCAAATATCTGTGTTGGCTGACAAGTAACTGGCAGGCAAAAAAAGGAATCTAACCAGTACTCGATGCCATTATCATTGCTGAATCACCCACTATCCCATTGGCCAGAAACTGAACAGGACTAGCCATATAAATACTGTGGCTATAAAAGCAAATCAGAGGCTAGGAATCCTGTGATGAGTAACTCCCCTCCTGACTCCTCAAAGCCTGTCCACCATCTACAAGGCACAAGTCAGGGGAGTGATAGAATACTCTCCACTTGTCTGAATGTGTGCAGCTCCAACTAAACCCAAGAAGGTCGACATCATCCAGGGCAAAGCAGCCCGCTTGATTGATACCCCTTCCACAAACATTCACTCCCTCCACCGCTGACGAACAGCGGCAGCCGTGTGTACCAAAATAAACTGCAGGAATTTACAAGGTTCCTTAGGCAGTACCTTCCAAAGTCCCAGCCACTACCATGTAGAAGCTAGGGCAAGGACAGCAGATACCCAGGAACACCACCACCACCACCACCTGGAGGTTCCCCTCTAAGCCACTCACCATCCTGACATAGAAATATATCACCGTTCCTTCACTGTGGCTGGGTCAAAATCCTAGAATTCCTTCCCTAACAGCACTGTGGGTGTACCTACATCTCAGGAACTGCAGCAGTTCAAGGCAGCAGTTCACCACCACCTTTTCTAAGACAATTATGGATGGGCAACAAATGTTGGCCTAGCCAGCAAAGTTCACATCATATTGAATTAATTTTAAAAAGTATATATAATTTTTATAGTCATTAAGAAGGTTGATAGGATCCTTGGGTTTACAAATAGAAGCATAGAGTATAAAAGCAAGGGAGTGATGCTGCACCTCTCCAAATCATTGGTCAGATCACATTTAGAGTATTGTAGTCAGTTCTGGGCTCCTTTTATAAAGGAAGGATGTTAAACCCTAAAGAGATTACGTTGGAGATTTACTAGAATGATACTAGGAATTCTAGGTACAAAGAAAGATTGGAGAAATTGGGATTATTCTCCTGGGAACAGAGAAAATTAAGTAGTGACCTTACTGAGGTATTCAGAATGATGACCAGTTTTGACAGGGTAAGGAAGGATATTTTTGTTTTCACTGGTTGGTATGTCAGTGACTTTGGGGGGATGGCCACAATTTCAAGATAGTCAGCAAGAGAGCTAGGAGTGAGATGAGGAGAAAGTTCTTCACTCGGGAAGTTGTTGGGATTTAGAATGTGCTGCTGTGGAGAGGAATGGAAGCAGATTCCATAGGAAGATTTAAAAGTGATGGATTTAGAGGTGACAGAGATAGGGCTGGAGAAAGGGACAGGCTGGGTAGCTCTTTCAGAAACCAGTGCAAACATGATGGGCTGAATGGCCTCCTTCCGTGCTGTAATATTCTATGATTCTTATATATATTCTTGTGCTGGCTGAGATCGGCTAAAATATTGAGTTTTGAAAACATGATTTTTGTTGATTTTGTCTCGAATGTTGACTCTGGGGAGATGATAGCATCCAGTGGTCGAGAAGGCAGCTCACCACTGTTATGTTGTGGCTGATATCGAGAGATAAGGAGCAACCCCACCCAAACCTGTTCCCCGTAACCCCAAGTATTAACCCGACTAATCCCCCCCCCAACCTACACACCTTGGGACACTAAGGGGCAATTTAACCTGGCCAATCCAACTAACCTGCTCATCTTTGGACTGTGGGAGGAAACCCACGCAGACACGGGAAGCACAGTTTCTCTTCCTAGCCAAGAGGGTCATTAGTGAACCAGATCAATGATCACCATTACTGAGCTTAGTTTTATATTCTTGATTTTTATAAATTGAATTTAAATTTCACTAGTTACCAACAACACCACCAACCCTCTCTCTCTCTCTCTCTCTCTCTCTCTCTCCCCCCCCCCCCCCCCCCCCCCCCCGCCAGTTTATAAAGATCGGGAATATAAAACTAATCTCAGTAATTGTGATCGTTGAACTGGTTCACTAATGACCTTCTGGGCCAGGCAGAGAAATTGTGCTCCCTGGTGTTTCTTCTCTTTCCAGGGGCCTCTTATTCCCCACAGCCCTCCACCTAACCCTCCCCTTTAATAATGCATGATCTCTTTCCCCCTTGCGTGATTTGCCAATTTTAGAAAGGTTTAAGTAAAGCAATGAATTCCCATTGGTGGCAGCTGGTTACAGATGTTGTCTGGTATCTCGGTAGTATTAATACTGTAAGAAGTCTCACAACAAGGATGTCCCTAAGCATGGTACATTGGGGAGACCATGCAGACACTACGACAATGGATGAATGAACATCACTTGACAATCACCAGGCAAGACTGTTCCCTTCCTGTTGGCGAACACTTCAGCGATCATGGACATTCGGCCTCTGATGTTTGGGTAAACGTTCTCCAAGGCGGCCTTCACGACATATGACAGCGCAGAGTCGCTGAGCAGAAACTGATAGCCAAGTTCTGCACACATGAGGACAGCCTCAACCGGGACCTTGGGTTCATGTCATACTATTTGTAACCCCCATGACTTGCCTGGGCTTGCAACATCTCACTTACTGCCCTGTCTGGAGATAATACACATCTCTTTAACCTATGCTTAATGCTATCTCCACTCACATTGTCTGCACCTTTAAGACTTGATTAGAATGTGAGTCTTTACAGCTAATCAGCATTCTGTAAATTGTGTGTGCCTTTATATGCTCTATTTGTGATTAGATCTCCCCACTCACCTGACAAAGGAGCAGTGCTCAGAAAGCTACCAAATAAACCTGTTGGACTTTAACCAGGTGTTGTGAGACTTTTTACTATGTTTACCCCAGTCCAACACTAGCATCTCCACAGCATTAATACTGAGCAGCAATGGTCTACTGCAAAGTTAGTTTCAGTTGTGTCCAACAGATGATCTCACTGCGACTCGTTAACAAGCCAGAATACAAATTTTTACATGGTTAGCATCAACACAGTACTGTTAATTTGACAGGAAAATATCTTTGTTGCAATTTATTTGTCAATCCAGCAGCTCAGGAAAAATGTGGATTAGAATGTTGATCTGAATTTTTCTGAATGACACAAGGTACATAACCTAACTACGGCCGTAACTCAAGAACCAAACTGTTTTCCCCTTCCCCAGAAATTGACATATACACTGTGCTGTACACTGAATTTACAAACTAAGATGGAAAAATATAATTAAGAAAAAAGAAAGCCCAACTAGAAAAAAGGTTTCACTCTCACCCAACCCCACCCTAAAACTCCCCCTGCATTATTCAACATCTCCCTGAGCCCCAATCCTCCAACAGCCCCCAACCTCCCCCACTTCTCCTCCAACGCTTCCCAGCCTCCCCCTACTGTGTTAGGGGGTTGTGGGTTTTATACAGAAAAATACTTAGTTTGCACGCATATTCAAACTAATACACAATGGGTTTAATTGAAAGAGCCATTCTCTGTTCTGTACAGAATGAAAAACTGAAAGTAAAATGACTACCTGTGGCCACACACTAATGATATCACCATAACATCACATGATTAACTCTTAAAGCAACCTGTAACCCTTTTAAATTTATAACATCCCTCCTCCCTTCTGTGGTCATGACAAGTTATTCCAATGTCATACATAGGATCAGTGATACTCCAGACAGAGTACTATGCATTATTAATCATCATACACACTCAATAAGGAAGTTGACCAGGAGGATGTCTATATCTCTTTGGTTGTATGAGAGGTTCTGGAATTTGGCTGTTCTTGAATCTACAAGTATGATTTGGAATTTCAGTAGACACTCCTTCCCTTGGAACTTATTTTGTTTCATTTCATGTGGTTTAGCAGCAAAAACACAATAATCAGGCAATTCAGATACGACTAAGTCTTCTGTTGTATCATTGACAACACAAGGGACTAAAAACTTTCTGGAGATGATTCAGTGAAATCATTTTGCGATGACAACAATTGGTCATCATGGTGTTGCCAAATTAGTTCACCTTTACTTTGAGCCATGTACGAATTTGGACCTGTTTTTGCTAAAACTATGGCTGGCATCCATATGGCATAATTATATGCTAACACTCTATTTTCTTGTTGAAATGAGCATTGATTTTCCCCTTCCCTTCCTAGACTTCTCGTCTAGCAACTTCAGATTGCTGTTGACACTCTACCACCTCTGAAGTTTCAGGAGTAGTAACATCGAACTTTGTTCTCAACTTTCTCTTTAAGAATAGCAATGCAGGTGAATTTTGGATAGTTGTGTGAGTAGTGTTTCTATAAGATGCCAAAAAGATATTCACATAGCATGATAACGAACCTTGCTCTTTTGAAACTTTTAAATAATATTTCAAGGATTGTACAAATCTTACAGCTAATTGATTGATTGGATAGTAAGGTGCGGATTTTGAAACACTGGGTTTTGAAAACATGATTTCTGTTAATTTGTCTCAAATGTTGTAGATTCTGGGGATTCTGATAGCCTCTACGCTGAATACCACTTAGTTTGAGATAATCCTCAAACTCTTGTGGAGTAAACTGTGAATGATTATCACTAACAATCTGTTTAGGTTTACCAAATCTTGCAAAAAAATTCATCAATGGTTTGTTCCGATGTTGTAGATCTCATGACAACAATTTTGGCCACTTTGAATGTGCACCAATAATGACGAAGAACATATAACCTCAAATGAACTAGTAAAACCTACATGCAATCATTGCCTTAGCATTTTAGGCCAAGGGTGTAAAGGAGAAAATGTGGTTTATTTCTTATTCAAGCACAGGATTGATGATGTCCCACTTTTTCTTCAAGCATCGTGTTAATTTCTCCATCCAGGATGTCCTTCGTGTCGTTGTCCAGAAACTCTTCCACACAGACTGGGAGGAATAACCACCCAGATTCCCCACAATAGACACCCACCTTAGATGGTCAACCCAGGCTCTCTTGACACACATGGTTTCACAGCAGGATATATTCCAGCTCTCATTCCTTTCAATACTATAATCCATCATCATCCCCATCACTGGATCATTTCTGGTATTCCTCACAATGTGAGAAGTTGTCACAGACAAATGATCTGCCAGTAAAAAATAAAGAATATTGGCAAAACTAGTTGTTATCTGTTTAATAGCTAAAGGTAAGCATAATAATGCATCGTTAATGCACATTGTACACCAGAGAGACCTTTAAAAAAATGATCCATCAATCTTTGGAGCAGGGCTGTTGTAGATGTTATTCTAAAAGGCAATCTTTTATAATAAAAAAAATCTTTGAGTAATGATGATAAGCAATGGTTGACTTTTAGTTGCTCTTTGAAGTTACCTAACCCTTTAGTTGTGTCAAATACCGAACTTCAGTATTTGAGGGTCTCATTATTTCAAAGACCAACAAGACATGGGAAAAGAAAATTAGCTTTGCCAACAATGCCAAATTTCCGAGAGAGAATTGAAAGAAAATGTAATGCTTTCAAAGCTAGGGACTGATTGTCTGAAGAGATTCTGCTGAGTATTTACAGTGTAGGGGTGAGAGCGTGTCAGAGGTTTAACAATACAAAATATAATTTGGATGTTGATAATGGTGCCTAGCCTCTTGTCCTTTACATCATTGTTTGAGTCAGTATCTCAGAGTCTGCAATGGATTGGCTTGTTCTTGGTGAAGTTTGGTGATTCAGTCCCCCCCCCGTTTCTCTGTAATCTGTCTGTTGGAATACGATATCTCCATTTGATTTCCATCACGTGGGATGGGTAATAAATGCTGTCCTAGTCTGTAACACTCGCATTCTGAAAGTGAATGAAAAATAATTTATGCTATTTTTGTTTTTCCTAAACTCTATCAGTCATTTTCCAACTTCCACCAGTTCTCACTGACCTATCAAACTGACTCATTGGCTCACAATCCACCAACTCAGTTTAAAAATTCTTATCCTTGTTTTCAAACCCTTCCACATTCTTGTCCCTTCCCAGCTCTATAACTCCCTACAGCCCTCCCTATTTCTGTAACCTCCTCCAGCCCCTACAACCCTCGCTCCCTCCTTAACTCCTTCAGCCCCACAGCCCTCCCTATCTGCCTCAAGGATCTGTTCTGGGACCCTTGTTGTTTGTCATTTTCATAAATGACCTGGATGAGGAAGTGGAGGGATGGGTAAGTAAGTTCGCTGATGACACGAAGGTCGGTGGTGTTGTGGATGATCTGGAAGGATGGCAAAAGTTGCAGCAGGACATAGATAGGATGCAGGACTGGGCGGAGAAGTGGCAGATGGACTTCAACGCGGATAAATGTGTTGTCGTCCATTTTGGCAGAACCAACGGGATGAACGAGTACACTATTAAGGGCAGAAGTCTGAGTAGTGTTGAGGAGCAGAAGGATCTTGGGGTCCGGGTCCACAGGACTCTTAAATCGGCCTCGCAGGTGGAGGAGGTGGTCAAGAAGGCGTATGGTGTACTGGCCTTCATTAATCGAGGGATTGAGTTTAGGAGTCGGGAGGTAATGCTGGAACTTTATAAGACCCTTGTCAGGCCTCATTTGGAGTATTGTGCGCAGTTCTGGTCGCCTCACTATAGGAAAGATGTAGAAGCTATTGAAAGGGTGCAGAGGAGATTTACAAGGATGTTGCCTGGACTGGGAGGCATGCCTTATGAAGTTAGGTTGAGGGAGCTGGGACTCTTTTCCCTGGAGAGACGAAGGTTGAGAGGCGACCTGATAGAAGTTTACAAAATGTTGAGAGGAATAGATAGGGTGGACTCTCAGAGGCTATTTCCCCGGTTTGAAATGGTCGCTACGAGAGGACACAGATTTAAGGTGCGGGGAGGGAGGTTCAGAAGTGATGTTAGGGGTAAGTTTTTCACTCAGAGGGTGGTGAGTGAATGGAATCGGCTGCCGTCAGTGGTGGTGGAGGCGAACTCGCTGGGGTCTTTTAAAAGACTTCTGGATGAGTATATGGGGTTTAATGAGATTGAGGGTTATAGATAGGTCTGTAGGTTGGTAGGTGATGTGGTCGGCGCAACTTGTGGGCCGAAGGGCCTGTTTGTGCTGTAGTGTTCTATGTTCTATGTTCTATGTTCTATCTCTAACCTGCTCCAGCCCCACAGCCCTCCCTGTCTCTAACCTCATGGCACAGGAGTTAATATTTGTCTGGTTCTGCTCCATTAGGCCTGGGACATTTTCCCTACTTGAAACAATGCTATGCATGACTGAGTTTGATGTGTTTTGGTTTGGTTGTTGGGCTGTGTAGCAGGCTATTGATCATTTATTGGATTGTGAGCGCACACTGGCTGCCATGGCATCTTGCATTCTTATAATGACTACACTTGAAAAGTACCTCATTTGGAGTTAAAGTGCTTTGGAAAATCCTGAGATAGTTAAAGAATCAAATGCATTAAATATAAATGTCATCTTTTTCCAAATTTCATCCATAATTAATACTAATAAAAAGGGTTTAATTAGATCTTATGTGTAAATGACTGGCTGTTAAACAACATTATAGCACTCCAGTAATCCCTTGTAGGTGAGCTGCTTTGTGATGTTCCTGGGACACTGACCAGGGGTGAGGTCAATGTGTATGTGAGGGCGCAGTGGGGTTGAGGGTGGAGGGGGGGAATTTGGGGCAGGTTTCTGACCAGGAGGTGGGGCCGATGTGTAGGGGCAGGGCCAGGCACAGGGTGGGAGGCAGAGGGGTCAGTCTGATGGCATTGCCATTCTCTACCCAGTTCAATGACCCCAGGCTGCAGGAAACCCTGAACATGGCAGGTTCGGTGGTACAGATGCTGGGTTACGACCTTTGTTCAGAGTGAGAGGCCTCGACTGTTTAAATCTGTATCAGCCTCAATTCAATGAAACAACTTTAACCTGATGACCTTTTGTTGGCTTTCAAGGGAAAACTGCAAAGGGTGCAGGAAAGGCATGTGCCGGTTAGGAGAAAGGATGGGAAAGGTAGGATTAGGGAACCGTGGATTACTAGAGATGTAGAAGACCTGGTTAGGAAGAAACGAGATGCGTATGCCAGGTCTAAGCAGCTGGGAACGGAGAGAGCGTTGGAGGAATACAGAGAGAGTAGGAGGGATCTCAAACGGGGAGTTAGGACAGCAAAGAGGGGGCATGAGATGGCTTTGGCAGGTAGGGTTAAGGAGAATCCAAAGGCGTTTTACTCCCATCTTAAGAACAAAAGGGTGGCTAGGGGTAAAATCGGTCCTCTCGGGGACAGACGTGGGGAATTGTGCTTAGAGGCAGAGGGAATGGGGGAGATCCTGAATGAATACTTTGCGTCGGTATTCACGAAGGAGAGGGGCTTGATGTCTGGTACGGTCATTGAGGGAGCGGTAGACCGATTGAAAGATCTATTGATTACGAGGGAAGAAGTGTTAGGGCTTTTAGAGGGCATTGAGACCGATAAATCTCCGGGGCCTGATTGCATTTATCCTAGGCTGCTTAGAGAGGTGCGGGATGAGATTGCTGGGCCTCTGACGCGAATCTTTGTCTCTTCTTTGGACACAGGTGAGGTCCCAGAGGACTGGAGGATAGTGAATGTGGTACCACTGTTTAAAAAGGGTAGGAGGGATAGCCCGGGTAACTATAGGCCGGTGAGCTTAACGTCAGTGGTAGGTAAGTTGATGGAGAGGATTCTTAGGGATAGGATGTATGCGCACTTGGAGCGTTGCGATCTGATTAAGGATATGCAGCATGGCTTTGTCAAGGGGAAGTCTTGCCTTACGAATCTGGTAGAATTCTTTGAGGAGGTGACAAAAACGGTTGACGAAGGACGAGCCGTTGATGTCGTCTATATGGATTTCAGTAAGGCGTTTGACAAAGTCCCTCATGGTAGGTTGGTACAGAAGATTAAAGCTCATGGGATATGTGGTCAGGTATTTAGATGGGTAGAGAACTGGCTTGCAAAGAGGAGTCAGAGAGTAGTTGTGGAGGGGTCTTTTTCTAGCTGGAGGTTTGTCACTAGTGGTGTGCCGCAGGGCTCGGTACTGGGACCTCTTCTCTTTGTAGTGTATATAAATGACTTGGAAGAGGGAGTAGGTGGTGCGATCAGCAAATTTGCTGATGACACCAAGATGGCTGGATTGGTGGGCAGTGAGGAGCAGTGTCTGGCAATACAGCGGGATATTGATAGGCTGGTTGATTGGGCAGATACGTGGCAAATGGAGTTCAATCCAGATAAATGTGAGGTGATGCATTTTGGCCGGAATAATGTAGGGGGAAGTTATATGATAAAGGGTAAGCCTGTAAGGAGTATAGAGTCGCAGAGAGACCCTGGGGGTGCAAATGCACAAGTCTTTGAAGGTGGCAGTGCAAGTGGAGAGTGTGGTGAAGAAAGCCTATGGTATGTTAGCCTTTATAGGAAGGGGTATAGAATATAAGAGCTGGAGTCTAATGTTGCAGTTGTACAGAACGTTGGTTCGGCCGCATTTGGAGTACTGCGTACAGTTCTGGTCGCCTTACTACCGGAAGGACGTGGAGACTCTGGAGAGAGTGCAGAGGAGGTTTACCAGGATGTTGCCTGGTATGGAAGGACTGGGGTAAGAGGAAGGATTGAAGAAATTGGGGCTCTTTTCCCTTGAAAGATGCTGACTGAGGGGGGATCTAATAGACGTATATAAGATTATGAAGGGTATAGATAGAGTAAACAGAGGTAAGCTATTTCCTATAATAGTCACGTAGGACAAGGGGCCATAGACTTAAGGTGAGGGGGGAGAGGTACAACACAGATATTAGAGGGAGGTTTTTCACACAGAGGGTAGTGGGGGTATGGAATGCTCTGCCAAGTAAGGTGGTGGAAGCAAACACGCTAGAGTCCTTTAAGAGTAACTTAGACAGGCACGTGACTGAGTTGGAGATGGGTGGATATAGGAGAACCTTTAATTAAGGGTTATTAGCATTGGGGTGTCCCTAGAAATGTAAATGGGTATAGTATGATAATAATGTTTTTCTCTTTCATTCACAGGTTTTAAGTCGGTCCACCTTGTGTCCAACGAGGGGCATACACACGATGGGTCATACTGGGGCTGCTCTTGGTTGTTCGAGATTGGCCTAGTGCTTCATGTCGTTAGTGTGTGCCTAAACTGGACCAGATACTGGGCAAGACGACAGCTCAGTGACTATCGCTGATTGCTGTGCAGACACATGGATTTGGGCCGGTGTCTGTGGGAGTTTGCGCATTCTCCCCGTGCTTGCGTGGGTTTTCTCCGGGTGCTCCGGTTTCCTCCCACACCCCAAAGATGTGCTGTTAGGCTGATTGGCAGGAATAAATTGTCCCTAAATCAGTTTTCTCTCAATCTGGATGGCCATAATACATTAGACAGGGGTCATGGGTAGAGAGGTGGTGTTGAGATGGCAGCGTGGGCTCGTTGGGCCGAAGGGCCTGTTTCCCAGGCTGATTTTGTTCTTTATTCACTCTCTGGTGTTTACACTCCTTCTTGTCTCCTTGCATTCTAGGTAAGGATGAGGCCTGCCAGGCAATGGAGTGATGAGTGAAACCAGAGGAGCTGCTGACCGTCCCCTTAGTCCCACAACTTGCAGCCGGTCAGTGGAACTGCTTCACCAAGCTTCCTGTTTAACTGTTTCAGCATTGGATTAACCCTCACGCTGTGAGAGTCTCAGCACTTGTCCCTCGGCTCTCTCTGTCTGCCCAAATCTCTCTCCCTCCTCTCCCTTACTCTATCTGCTACCCTTTCTCTCTGCTGTCATCTCTCCGTAACCCTTTCCCTTCCATCTCTTCCCCAACACTTCCCCCCATATTTAAAAATTCTTTCATGGGACATGGGCGCTGCTAGCTGGGCCAGTGTTTATTACCCATTTCTGAGGGCATTTACGAGCCAGCCACATTGCTGTGGCTCTGGAGTCACATGTAGGCTAGGCCAGATAAGGATGGCAGATTTCCTTCCTTACTGGACATTAGTGAACTAGATGGGTTTTTCTGACAATGGCTTCATCGTCATCAATAGACTTTCAATTCCAGATCTGCCATGATGGGATTCGAACTTGGGTCCCCAGAACATTATTCTGGTTCTCTGAATTACAAGTCCAGTGACAATACCACTGCGCCGTCGCCACCCGTCCCATCTCACCCCCATCTCTACCACTCTTCCCCTTTTCTCTCGCCTCTTCTCCTCCCCCTTTGACCCTTCTTTGCCAGCCCCTCTCTCAGCCCCTGCTCCTTGGTCCCCTTCTTCCCACCCACCTCATCTCTCAGATCCCCACCCCCTCCACCCTCCTCTGTCTCCCCCTCCTCATGCTTGTACACCTTCCCCCTCTTGTTTTGACACAGCAGGGTAGGGTAGATGCTGTTCTCTGACTGCAAGGGCTCTCAGATGACCTGACCCCAGGGTTGCTGAAGGTGTGCCCGTCTCGACACAGCATGACTTTACTCGAATCTGTGCAGACAGACATTGTGACGCAGTGTGTTGCGTCTGCTGCAGTTTGCCGTTGTATCGGGTTTCTTTCCATGTCTCCGTCTGTAAGCTGCTCTCTCTAGCTGACGGCGCTCTAATTGTTGGTTGCGATGTTTATGGTGTGGGATTTCTCAGGTCTGAAAGTGCTGAATGGAAGTGGTTGGAACATCAAAATATGTAATAATTGCGTGCATTCTTTCAGCCACCCAACCTCCGACATTCCTCGAAGGTTTCGCACACAGTGCCCAAGGAATTTGCTTTCAGTCCCATCAGATTTTGCTGTGATCTTTTCCCACTGTGCTGGTTTATTTGAGTCATTGTGTCTTGTGCCGACACTCCGTGCTTTCCAGTGGAGTTGCCGACTCGGAGACTGCTGACTGTCATGTGAATAACTATTTCTTGGCACCAATGTTCCCACTCCATTGCCAAGTAGTGGTCCCTGTTGAAATTTGCCTGCCAATTCTTGCCTTTCGCTGTCACGCCTACTAGTCAACAGTGACCTAATCAGATCTTAATATAGTTATATGTTTTCTTTTGGCAGGGTGAAGGATATTGTGAAGGAAATTGAAGACGCCCTGAGCAAGAGCTCTCGTACTCCTGCAAGCAAAGGTCCCCGTACGTACAAGTGGCCTCCAACCAGGAACTTGGACAAGGTTCAAACGGCTGGGGCCTCGGGGGAAGCCCAACCACCAGCTGTGGCGATAGAGCACTCTTCGAAAGTTGGCTTGAGGAGAGCAGGCCTAAATGATCCACAGCTGTCCAGAGACACAGCCACCGGGCGGGGGGATGCCCCTCACAATGGACCTGGGGGTGTAAAAAAACCACTGCAGAAAATGCACTCAGTGGGCACTGCTCCCAACCATGGAGATCGAGTCAGCTCCCGACACCACAACGTTAACATTAAACAAAAGATTTCCCAATGGGAGGGGAAAGTGAACACCAGTGCAGACCAGCGCACGCCTGGTGAGGGTGCTCTACCGCCAGAGTATGGGTGCCCGCTTGTTGAAAGCCCAGTCGGTGGCAATAAGCGAGGCCTAGTAAAAGCTAAAAGCCTGGGCCTAGATTTCAGGGAAGGATGGAACGCGAATGACCAAAAAGCAGAAAGTACTGATGAGAAAAATGGGGGAGAGCCGAACTCGAGAGGGTTGGGTTCAGTGATCCCACAGGTGAAAAAGCTGGAGAGTGTGGAGAAGAGTACAACAGCTTCTGGAAAGCTGCTACCGCCCGGGAATTTTTATACATCCCAGAGTTTCTGGAAGAAGCTGGATGACGTTCTACAAGATAAGAACGCAACTTGTGCTTCTGAGCTGAAGAGGAAACGAGAGAGCACCAGCTCAACAGAGAAGGATTTAGATTTGAAAAACTTTGAGAACAGAGAGGCGACCATTAGGCACCCAGAGAATGCATACGCTGATTCTGAGGAAAAGGATGAGTCACGTAAAATTAATCCTGTGCCTAAACCCCGCAGAACCTTCAAATATGCTGTCGATAAAAATTCCAAAGATATTTCCCCTCGAGGGAAGCTGACGCCTACAAAAGAAAATGTTGGCTCCCCACCCCCCCTGCCACCTAGTTCAGCCAAGATACTGGGGACTGAAACTCCATTAATAAAGACCAACAGGTACGCCAAGCACCATTCACTTTGGAGGATTGATTTGGTTTCCATATATTATTTGCTTAAGGGATCTGAGCTTTGCTGGCTAGACCAGCATTTATTCATTAAACACAAAATCCCTACAGGGCAAAAGGAGGCCATTCAGCCCAACGAGTCTACACTAACTCTTTGGCATCTTTCTCAGGACCAACTCCGCCCTATCCCTGTAACCCCATGCATTTACCTCGCTTAATCCCTCTAACCTACACATCCTGGGACACTAAGGGGCAATTTAACATGACCCACTGCACCTAACCTTTGGACTGTGGGAGGAAACCCACGCAGACACAGGGAGAATGTGTGTGTGGAGTCTGCACAAACACCCAAGCCGGGAATCGAACCTGGGTCCCTGGTGCTGGGAGGCAGCAGTGCTAACCCCTCTGCCATCTGTTGTCCACCTCTCGTTGTCCTTTGAGAAGATGGTGATGAGCTGCCACTTGAAATCAGAAAGGCCTGAGAAAATCTGTCTGTGCCTAAACCAAGAAGTTGAGATCTGTTTCATAGCTTTTAACTGATTAACATGAACTAAGTTTGAGGTGATATGCTCTTAACATCAAACACCAATTTTCAACTGAAATATCATCTGGGGAGCTCAAGAGTGGCACGGTGGTTAGCAGTGCTGCCTGACAGCACCGGCTTTGATTCCCGCTTGGATCACTGTCTGTGCGGAATCTGCACGTTCTCCCTGTATCTGCATGGGTCTGCTCCGGTTTCCTCCCACAATCCAGAGATGTGCAGGTTAGTTTGGCCATGCTAAGTTGCCCCTTAGTGTGGGAGATTAGCAGGGTAAATATGTGGGGTTAGGGGAATAGGGCCTGGGTGAGATTGTTGTATGGGCAGGCTCGATGGGCTGAATGGCTTCTTTCTGCACTGTAACGATTCTATGATTCATTAGGATCTCTATTACTAAGTGCACGGTTAACCCAGGCATGGTATGTGTCTCATTAGTAATGAAGTGAGCTTTGAGTGCGGGATATTCTCCAGTCATCTTTGATCTCCTCGCTGCCTGTCTCACTGCCTGTCACAGCCTCCATGCTTTTATTTGTACTATAATCTCCCCTCCTCCTCCTCCTCAGGCAGTCCCTCTGCATTGAGGATAATTTGCTTCCACTCTGATTCAATGAGTTTTGAGGTAAGTCCTGTGTATGAAATGCGGTCCCTATTGCGAGGGGCAGCTGGTGCTGGGAGGGATGCCTCGGTCAGTTGTTTGAGGGTTTGTGCCTGACGTTGCCTCTGTGTATTTCCGAGGAAGATTTTCCAGGGGGAGAATTTTCCCATTCTGCCCATTATGGGAATCACGGAAAGATCCATTGATCTCGGGCTGGGTTTTCCAATTTCGGGCCGAGTGCAGACGTTAATTCCCGCCCCATGTGTCCAGTGTCTTCCCAAGTGAAGCTTCTCCAGATTTACATGCTGGGAAACTGTTAGGAGGACATTGTGACCTCTTCAGGAACACTTTGAGGCTGTCCTTAGAGTTTTTGCTATCCTCCTGGGATCTCCAGTCATGCTGTGACTGGGTTCTGAATGAAGCGGTTGCTTTGGGACAGTGATGTCAGGAGTCTGAATGAATGTCCCACCCAGCAGAACTGGCATTTACTGCTTAGCACCTCGATTGGAGGTGAAAGTGTTCCGGAACATTCCGGTTCAGAATGCCACAGGAAATGGGAACGCAGAGTGATGAGCAGCAGCTGGAGAGAGGTAATCTTCCTGTTTGTAAATGAGTAATTAACCTGTTGAGTTGTGGGTGAAGAACTACGTGAGTGAGGAGAATGGAAATCGCTCGGTTATAGTGAACTGATTTTTACTGTGTGTGTTTTGGGGAGCGGGGGACAGAAAGGGGGTGACAGTTTTTCTGTCAATGCTTCACATCTTTTAAACATAACCGCTACTAAAACAGATCCGTTAACTGATCTTGTGTGAGGATTAGTGTCAGCAGAACGTGGTGGGATTTGAGTAAATAATGTGGATTTTTCTACAGTTCTTGTATCTTTGGTGTGTTTTCATCTCCGTCATTGGAAATATGAACAAGTGTCAAACTCATTCATTTAGAACGTATTGAAATGCTTTGACAAGTTTCAGCACCATGACCTGGTCCCAGACTACAATGCTTGGCTGTTTGATGTGTTTGTAATATTGATCAATGATCGACAGTGCAGTGCCACCTCTTAAAGCTGACCCATTGTAAATGCTCGATGAGGAATGATGAGGTTAGACTTTCCTGACAGTGCCTGGCTTGTTGTGAACCTCTTTGGTTGTCCAAAGTTTAGCGAGCGAGTTGTTTGTGGATTATTGGCTGCACCGATCTCTCTAGTTTTTGATGCCAGTCATGGTGCAAATTCTTTATTTTGTTCAAACGCGCCTTGGGGGCAATGGATCGATAAAGTGCTTTGAACACACAAACCATACATTCAATAAAAGGAAGTGGTTACTGGTCAAAGAAATGGCCTTCCATGCATTAGCTTATAACTGGTCAAATTTGGGATTTATTCATTTGTGGGATATTGGCGCTGCTGATTGGCCGGCATTTATTGCCCATTCCTAATTGCCCGAGGGCAGTTGAAAGTCAACCACATTGCTATGGCTCTGGAGTTACATGTAGGCCAGGCCGGGTAAGGGCGGCAGATTTCCTTCCCTAAAGGACATTAGTGAACCAGATGGGTTTTTCCGACACTGGTTTCACAGTCATCAGTAGATTCTTAATTCCAGATATTTTTTAATTGAATTCCACCAGCTACCATGGTGGGATTCAGCCTGGGTCCCCAGAACATTAGCTGAGTTTCTGGATTAATAGTCTAGTGATAATACCACTAGGCTGTCACCTCTCCCGATTCCTTGTACGACCATACTGGTGAGAAATTCAAGTTACTTTCACCCCCTCACTGCTGGGGAGGAATCAGCTGTGGGATCATGTTTCATGTTGCCAGATTTGAGGATGCTGCAAAGACAACACTGATAATGCTATTTCAGTGCTTTGAGGAAGCAAATCTCTGAAGTAGATAGGCACACAGCTGCCCGGTAAACCAGGATTTTAGTTTTGGGTTTCTGATCCTGGTGCTCGAATAACAATCCTCTTCAGAAAATCTCAACTTCAGACGTGCTGTCTCATGTCCCTTTCATCTTGTGGAGAGGACTCATTGATAACAGCAAAATACTGCAGATGCTGGAATCTGAAACAAAAGCAGGTCTGACAGCTTCTGTGGAGAGAGAATAGAGCCAATATTCCGAATCCGGGTGAACCTTCATCAGAGCAAAGAAAATCAGAAGAGGTTTATACTGAGGAATATAGTTGCCTGGTGAAGCCTCTAAGAGATGAGATTGGATAAGTTGGTGTCATTAGAAAAACAGAGGCTGAGGGGAGACCTGATAGACAAAATTGAGACTCAAGTAGGGTGGATAATCAGAGGCTTTTTCCCAGAGTGGAAAGGTCAACTAGAAGAGGGCACAGGTTTAAGGTGAGAGGGGGTAAGTTTAGGGGAAAAGTGTGTGGAAGGTTTTTCACACAGATAGTGATGGGTGTCTGGAATGCTCTGTCAGTGGAGGTGCAAGCATGTTAGCAACAGTCAAGGCATGTCTTGACAGACAGTGAATGGGAAGAGGGATAGAAACTGTGTATGGAGAATAAGTAGTGGGACTATATAAGGAATAGGAATCACTTCAGGCTTGGTGGGCTGAAGGGCCTGTCCCTGTGCTGTATGGCTGTTTGCTCTCCTAATAGCATGACCACGTTACAGATGCATTGAAACAAATGACCTTGGAGAGTAGAAGGAGTTTCCCAGCTGCTGTATGGAAGAAGGTGTCAGGAGTTCCACAACCTCCCACAAACAGCAAAACGATACGGAAGTTATTTAATGGCGGTTCTAACACACTGAATAGTTCTCAAAGTTATGCAGTGGGACCTTTCACCTGAGTGCGAATGTCCTCGCTTTATGTCTGATCCGAGAGCCAGCACCTTTAACAGTACAGCGCTCCCTCAGTACTGCTCAGGTTTCCAGAGTGGCATTTGAACTCACAACTTTCAAATGCAGAGGTGGGAGTGCTGCCAAATGAGCCAGGGGCTGGCACTCGAAACAGCTAAACAGGGCAATGCCAAGCTCAGGCTCTGGTCATTCTGAGTATGTTGTGTGCAGTGGTAGGGGTTTCAATAATCCTGTAAAAGATTGGCTCGGTATAGAGGGAGGCAGCTGGGGGTGAAAGCATTGTCCAAGCTCCTCTTTGTGATCATTACACTGTCCACCTGGCTAGTCAGATGTCTGGGTGAGAACAGAATCCGGGTGCCTGACTGAGGGTTTCCGGATGTATGGTGCCAGTTTGAGGTCAGTCACAGGTTGCCAGGATTTACAGGGCATCAGTCAACAAGACAGAGAAGAAAAGTCAAAAGCAAATGAAGCAAACAGTCTCTTTTTCCCTGTGCCCTGAGTTGTTGACGTGGGGATGTTCTTTCTCGATAACTGACCTTCTGCAAATTTAGCAGAATCCACAGTTGGAGAAAAGCTTATCTTGTGTCAGTGGCTTGCTTACTCGTTACAACCGAGTATTTGCTGCGAGTGATTCTCACGCCCTTACCATAGTTTTGGGTGGTGACTAACCTCTTGTCTGGGATAATTGTTCAGATTGTTAGAGGGGAAGGAATTAGTAAATGTATGAGCTTTGCCCAGATCTATTTGGTATTTTGAGAGGTTACCATATCTGGTAAACTGTCAAGCAGAGAATTACTGGACAACATAACAATTGTCCAATAAAACAGAGCTTTTCCAAAGAGATAGCAACTGTGTGAAATCTGTCCAATCAGTTAACAATGAAATTCCTCAAATGATGAGACAGAATTCCAGCATTTCTCCATCTTTAGCTTGTCCTGAATGGGATTGTAGGAATTGTGGAGCAGTAGCCAGGGATGGGATTAACAGATCAGGAATTCCTGATGGGAAAGCTCCCAGTTGAGCCTCAGTATTGTGTAGGTTGTGAGCAGCTGCTTGGGGCAGGGGGGAGTGGGGGCGGGAGGAGGGGGGTGTGTGTGGGTGGTATCTGTTCACCTTTAGGGAGGTTGGGGGAGGGGGGGGCTCTATTCACCTTTAGGGAGGTTGGTGGGGAGGGGGGGGGCTCTGTTCACCCTTTAGGGAGGTTGGTGGGGAGGGGGGGGCTCTGTTGACCTTTAGGGAGGTTGGGGGGAGGGGGGGGGCTGTGTTGACCTTTAGGGAGGTTGGGGGGAGGGGGGGGCTCTGTTGACCTTTAGGGAGGTTGGTGGGGAGGGGGGGGCTCTGTTGACCTTTAGGGAGGTTGGGGGGAGGGGGGGGGCTGTGTTGACCTTTAGGGAGGTTGGGGGGAATGTCTCTGCTCATCTTTAGGGAGGTTGGGGTTGGGAAGACGCCTGCCCGGGTTGATGGAGGTTCTGATGAATGGGATTGTTCTGCTGCAGAGGATTGAGCGAGGCAGGAAACCAGGGTAGACAGCAGGAGGCTTCAACCCACTGCTTGAGTTTTCTCTCCTCCTTCAGCTCCAGTTGTGTTAGATCCAAATGACCAGCTGTATGGGAGATAGCAGGAATTCAGCCTGTCTGTAACTACAGGAAACCCTGAGGCACACAGTGAAATAACTGGCCTTGAACTGAGCACAGGGTACTTCCAGTAATTGACCTGTAAGTGACTTGCTTTACAGTCAGATAAAGGTAGAGTCAGCACAGTCCCAGATGATCAAAGGCTGCTCTCCCCTTTGAGGGAGAAAGCTGACTGGTGGTGATTTTAATCTGAAGGTCACCACATCTCGGGCGAGGGGCAAGGTTGAGAAAGCAGGGTCTTCATGAATAACCTCACCTGGTATAGGAATTGAATCCACTCTGTTAGCGTAACTCTGTGTCATGAACCAGCTATATTTTTTAGTTACGTTTTTCAGTGATGCGGTAACACTAAATCCTCACAACGTCGTACCAGGATGTTGCTTTAATGAGTGAGAAATGGAAGGGTAAGGTTAAGCGTTAGATTGTGACGGTTTGGGGATTCGGACCTTATCAGTCCCACTGCTCCCTATTGTAAACCAGAGCATCCACTGGCGCTACACTCTGCTCCAGCTGGAGCCCCATAGATTCTCTTCATTTTCCAACTTCCTCAAAACCCCCTGCAATACCACTGTCTCCTTCCCCACACCTCCCCTGTCTCCACTTCCCACTCCTTATCTCCGATTCCTACCGCCCCATCTCCGCTTTCCCCTGCCCCCCTTCCTTTCTCCTTCCCACCGTCGCCCCCACCTCTCCTCTCTGCTTCCCGCCCCTCCCCTTCTCTCCCCAGCCCGCTGCCACTCCCCCCGCCCCAGTCCCCCACCACCGCCCCCACGCTGCCTCCCCGCCTTTCCCTCAATCATCACTTGCTTCTCTCAAAGTTTCTCAGAGTTTTATCTTTTGAGTGTGAAAACAGAGAGAGGAGAAAGATTGAAGATTTGGTGTGAAGGATGTGTAGTTTCTGTGTGACGGACATTCAGACCCATGCAGTCACTCTGTCTGAATCTGCTTGCTATTTGAGCTCTATTACCGAGCCAGTTGCTGGGTGAGTGTGGCTGTGACCTCACTGGTACTCATGTGTAACTCAGTCCTAGCTGTGCTGCTCCTGAACTCTATATCCTGCACTGAGCTGTGATGGGCAGCGTGGTAGCACAGAGGTTAGCACTGCTGCTTCACAGCTCCAGGGACCTGGGTTTGATTCCTGGCTCGGGTCACAGTCTGTGTGGAGTTTGCACATTCTCCTTGTGTCTGCGTGGGTTTCCTCCCACAGTCCAAAGATGTGCTGGTTAGGTTGATTGGCCATGCTAAAATTGCCCCTTAGCGTCCTGGGATGTGTAGGTTAGAGGGATTAGTGGGCAAAATATGTAGGTATATTGGGGTAGGGCCTGGGTGGGATTGTGGTCGGTGCAGACTCGATGGGCCGAAGGGCCTCTTTCTGCACTGTAGGGTTTCTATGTTCTAACCTGACACGATGCACTCTGACCCTCTCTTCACAGGAAGTCCTTTGAGTTTGAAGATGCAGAAGGTCTTCACATTCTCTTTACACCAGCGACAAGTGAGAGGAATCACAGTGGAGGAGGAAATAAGATTAAAGTGCAACTTTCCCAAACTCTGTCTGAAGAGAACCTTTATGAGGATATTATAAGTAAGCAGTAAGATTCAAGTCTGAAATAACTCTGTTATGTTTGGTGATTAAATTATTTTCACTGTGTGTTTAAAATTGATTCCCCACATCTCCTGAGAGTGATCCTGCTCCAGGTTTGAGGGGCTCTACCCCCATTTCCAAGGGGAATTAAGTGGAACTCTATGTGATGGGCAATGTAAGTAGAGCAGGAAATGGACGGTTAAAAGCATTATTGCAGAGCTCCCAGTATCAGGAATGGGTTGCTATTGGGCAGTTCAGGGAGTGAGGGGAGCATGGTGCTGGGCAGGGGGGGTCTCGGAAGCACAGAGCTGGGGACAGTGTCAGGGTGAGGGGCCATGGTTGTTGCTGGGGGCAAGAGGATATTGCAGTGAGATGTGGTTCTGTGTCCCTGCGCACACACACTCAGTCTAGCAGCACCGCTGCAGAGAGCTGAAGCTCTGGTGCTTTAATTTCAAGCATTGATCACAGGGCACCATAACCAGAGGCCATCTGTGTGGCTGTCTCCACTGCCAATGTCATCTCCTTCCCAATCAGAGTCTCTGCAATTTATCCCCAACACAACTACAAGCCCCACCCGACCTGCAGCTCTCCCTTGACCCACCCCCCTCCCCAGCACGCCCCCTCACCCTCCCCAAGACTCATCTCCTCTAACAATCTTTTGCTCCCTCTCCACCTAAAGGTCTCAACTAGTTAAAAACACAGAAAATAGGAACAGGATTAATGGCCAGTCCTTTCGGCCCATCAGCCTGCTCCATCATTCACTGTGACCAGTGCCGATTCTCCGTTTCAATGCCATACGCCCGTGCACTCCCCGATCTATTCTTTTCTTCTTAAATATATTCAATGATTTAGTCTCCACAGCCTTCTGCAGTAGAGAATGCCACAGGTTCACCACTGTCCGAGTGAAAATGCTTCTTCTCATCTCAGTCCTAAATGGCCTACCCCGTATCCTGAGACTGTGACCACATCTACTAGACTCCCGCAGACAGAGGAAACAATCCCCACATCCAGCCCTGACAGGATTTTATACACTTCAGTGAGGACTCTCTCTTTAGTGAGTGTTTGAACTAGGAAAACAACCAGAATAAGCACTGGAATGTGCTTGAGGAGACGCAAACACACTATCAAAGCAAATCTCTGGGGTAAAATCGAATATTTCAGACTTATAATTTACTGCCACTCTACCCGGAGAGTTAATTTTTAACAGTGTGGTATAAGGAATCGGCAGCTCTGCACCCGTGTTAGTTGCAGTGGGTGTAATGTTGGTGAAAGTGTCCTCAAGCACTGCATTCACCCCATGCCTGCTGGCCACACAGCCCCTACAGAAAAAGCCCATTCAGCCCATCGCGTTTACACTGACTCTCCAAACAAATATCTTACCCAGGCCCTCCCCTCCACCCTACCCCTGTAATCCTATGCATTTACCATGGCTAACCCATCTAACCCACACATCTTTGGCTGTGGGAGAAAACCGGAGCACCCGGAGGAAAAACACAGGGAGAATGTGTAGATGCCACACAGTAACCCAAGGCCAGAATTGAACTCGTGTCCCTGGCACTGTGATGCAGAAGTGCTTCCTTTGCACACTAAATCCTTGGTTACTACCTTGTCCGCAAGGGACTCCACCCCCCTCATTCTCCGACTCTTCAAGCCACTGTCCCAGTTTGTTGCCACCTTTTCTCCTTAAGCTGCTCAAACCTGTTTCCAAAGCAAATCTCTCCAAAAGTTCTGGTTCCTTTCAATCAGGGATGAGGGAAAATGTGCAAACTCCACATAGACAGTGACCCAGGCTGGGAATGGAACCGGGTTCCTGGCGCTGAGAGACAGCAGTGCTAACCACTGTACTGCCGTGCTGCCCAAGGGTAAAAGCAGGAAGAGAGAGAGAGAGAGAGAGAGTGCTCACAGCGCTCAGCCAGCACAGCTGAGCTACAGTTGATGTTGGGACTGGGCACACGATTCAGCCTCTCGTTGTACAGAATAACCCCTCGTTCAGAGGTCAACCAATGCTCCATCTCCCTGTTGGAGACAGGCCAGTGGTTTCCTGGAGTGTGGGGGTGATCCTTCACACATCCAGTTACAGATTGCCTGGTATGTAGCATCAAATTCCTGGAATGTGCAGGGTGAGGAGATCAGTAACTGGAAACTGGAATGCTAGTTTGCCAGTTTAACGATGGGAAACTGAGGAGAATTCAACCCCCTTGCATTGCAGCCTGGGTTTGACTCTCACAGCTGGTGGGATTAAGACTATGTCCTGAGGGGCTGGATGGTTAGACATCACTCGCCCCATGTTGATCGCCCCTTATGGGAGGGAAGGTTTAGTTTGTGATGCCTGGCTGGAAAAGGGGAAGATCAGCCATGATCATGTTTAATAATGGACCAGGCTCGAAGGGCCAAGTGGCCTAGTGCTGCTGCTATTTTCTACGTTTCTGTGAGAGGGCATGTGAGGCTGATTCAGAATCAGTCAGGTGAGACTTGGAGCCCTCGATGGGGAAGATGGCAGAGCTAGGTGGCACAGTGGGGTGATGAGAAAGCCCACGTGTTACCCGTGCTGTTGGCAGTTTTAGCAAGGCCGGGGTGATTTGAATTTCATGCTTTATCTAGCCCACACTGATAAATGTATCGACTGTCGTTACTGAATTACGTAATTACAAAACACAGAAATAGGCCACTCGACACAAACCTCCTCCTAGCCCATATCTCCCTCATGAGCTAACCTAGCTGTGCCGTGATTGGAAGCCGGTTGGAGGTGGTTCAGGTTGAGCAGGGAACTTTGGTGTGGGGTCTCTGAAACCCCAGCTAGAGTGAGATCTCATTGAATCTCTGGCACGTGTGAGAAACAGTGAATAAAAGAATGGATATCCCAGTGAGCAGGAAGATTTCACTCCTTTCTTCTAAGCCCCGCCCTGGGAACAAGGCCACCTCAGGAAGGAGTTTGACCTCCCACCCTGGGCAGGTACGTGCCAGGAGGGGGGTACCATGCTTTATATAAGCTCTCAGGTTCACTGTATCAGGGACCCTCATGTCAATGAGCCACGACTGGGCTCAGATTTACAATGAGTGATCTTTATTTTTACAACCACGCCCTTGCATGGAAAATGTAAAGAGGCAATTAAACAATACTGTTCCCTTCAGTTCCGCACTTGGTTTGTCTAGGATGCTGCTTGGGGCAGATCCACCATCGTGTGGGAAATCTACCCACTCTGTCGGCCTATCCATTTGTCTCTTTGTCCCCTGCTCTCTGCTTTGCTGCTTCAGCACCTTGCACTTCCCCCGGGGACAAGGCAACCTGACCAGCTGTTTCTTTCTCCATCCTGGCTTCAGGTCCTTCCAAGGAGAACCCGTACGAAGATGTCAAGTTCACTCCGTCACTGCTATCCAGAGGGAAGAGAGTCTGGGGATCACCATCCGTTCGACCCCAGCGTCCGCCTAAGGTAAGAGTCCCGTTATTCTGTGTCTCTCTCACTCTGCTAACAGGGAGGGGACCTCTCAGTTGGGGTCCTGAGGACCTCCAAACTGAACGAACAAAATCATGATCTAGATATTTTCAGAGCTGCTGCTTTTATAAATTGCATTTATGTTGCATTTTTTATGTCCCAAAGTGCTTTCCAACCAATGAGTTTTCTGAAGTGTGGTCACTGTCGTCACCAGTTTTGAGACAGAATAATCCCACAAACGTCAGTGTGATAGTGATGATCAGATAAGTGATAACTGCTGAATGGTTGAATATTGGCCTGGACGCTGGGAGGAAAAAACCGCCTACTGTTTCTTCTAAAATAGTCATATTTTCCATCCACTTGAGAGGGCAGATCAGAAAGACAGCGCCTTTGATAGTGCAGCACTCCCTCAGTGTACTGCAGGAACCTGAGCTGACCTGATCCACTCAGAGCCCTTGAAACAGTGAGTGAGAGGCTGTGAATTTTACTCTCACTTCATCTCACCACCCCTCTCGTGCCCCTGCCACCTCGCCAAGAATAAGAACACCAGCAGCTCCATGTGACACTATAAGACTGTTTGAAGCCATGTTCCATTCCAGTTGTGAATCCAGCAGTGAGATACAATCATCCACTTCCCCACCGATCAATGCTGCACTACAAAAGTCCCCCTCTCCCCCCACCCCCGCAAGCACACACATGCACACACACATCACACATGGACTCATACATGCAGATGCATGTGCACACACACGTTTTACATTTATGTCAACATATATTTGCATGTTTCACTTGTTGCTGACTCATGGCCCACGGGACCTGGATAATTGTGAAGCTGTGTGCTGGAGATTGCTGGATGTGTATTCCCTCAAGGATAGAGGAGTAAGGGGTGATTCAATCGAGATGATAAAGCAATTTGATAGTGTGGATGTTGAGAAACTATTTCCTCTGGCGGCAAGCCCTGAAAACAGAATCATAATCTTGGCAGTTCAGCAGTGATGTCACACAAAGGGTAATGGGAACTGTGAACCCTCTCCCACAAAACATCACTGAGACAGGGAGCCAATTGCAAATGTCAAAACTGAGAATGTAATGCAAGTAACATGATAGCCCCTCAAGGCTGCTCTGTGATTTGATAAGTTTGTGGTTGATCTGATTGTGGCTTTAGTTCCACTTTACTGCCTGTTCCTCATAACCCTTAACTGCCTTGTCGATCAAACAGTTACCCGTCTCTGTCTTGAATAACTTCAATGTCCCAGCCTCCACTGCTTACTGGGGTCCAGAAATCCAAAGATTAATCATTCTATAAGAGGAAATCCACCTTGAGTCTGCCTTAAATGGAAGACCCCGTGTTTTGAAACTATATCCCCTAGTTCCAGAGTTCCCCATGAGGAGAAAATAACCTTCCAGCATTTACCCTCTTAAGCTGCCACAGAATCTTACATTATTTTTCATTTATTGATGGGATGTGGGCTAGGCTAGGTCAGCATTTATTACCCATCCCTAATTGCCCTCGAGAAGGCGTGGTGAGCTGCTGCCTAGAATTGCTGCAGCCTGTCTGATGTAGGTACACCCACAGTGCTGTTAGGGAGAGAGTTCCAGGACTTTGACTCAGTGGCAATGGAGGTACGGTGATATATTTCCAAGTCGGTATAGTGAGTGGCTTGGAGGGCAACCTCTGGATGGTGGTGTTCCCATGTATCTGTGGTCCTGTGGCTCTGACATCCATCATTATGAAGTGCTTCGAAAGGCTAGTCATGGCACAAATCAATTCCAGTCTCCCGGACTATCTGGATCCACTACAGTTCGCCTACCGCTGCAACATGTCCACAGCAGATGCCATCTCCCTTTCCTTACACTCAACCCTGGAACACCTAGATAACAAGGACATCTGCGTCAGACTTACAGCTCAGCCTTCAACACCATTATTCCCATGAAACTCACCTCCAAACTCTGTGGCCTGGGCCTTGGTTCTTCCCTCTCGACTGGATTCTGAACTTCCTAACTCACAGATTGTAATCAGTAAGGTTAGGCAACAACATCACCTCCAAGATCATCCTCAACACTGGTGTCCCACAAGACTGAATTCTCAGCCCCCTCCTTACACACCTATGACTGTGTAACCAAATTCCCCTCCAATTCGATTTTCAAGTTTGCTGATGACACCACTGTAGTGGGACAGATCTCATACAATGATGAGACGGATTACAGGAATAAGACAGAGAACCTGGTGAACTGGTCCCTCCTTATACACCTATGACTGTGTAATCAAATTCCCCTCCAATTTGATTTTCAAATTTGCTGATGACACCACCATAGGTCAGATCTTAAACAATGGTGAGATGGATTATAGGAATGAGATACAGAATCTGGTGAACTGGTCTGGCGACAATAATCTCTCCCTCACTGTCAACAAAATGAAGGAGATTGTCATTGACTTCAGCAAGCGTAGAGGAGGACATGTCCCTGTTTACATCAATGGGGATGAAGTGGAAAGGATCGAGAGCTTTGGGTTTTTAGGTATTCAGATCACCAACAACCCCATGCCGACACTATAGTTAAGAGAGCCCACCAAAGCTGCTACTTTCTCAGAAGATTAAGGAAATTTGGCATGTCAGCTATGACGCTCTCCAACTTTTACAGATGCACCATAGAAAGCATTCTTTCTGGTTGTATCACAGCTTGGTGTGGCTGCTGCTCTGTCCAAGATTGCAAGAAACTACAAAAGGTCGTGAATGTAGCCCAGTCCATCACGCAAACCAGCCTCCCATCCACTGACTCTGTCTATACTTCCCACTGCTTCAGCAAAGCAACCAGCATACTTAAGGATCCCACGCATCCCGGACATTCACCCTTCCACCATCTTCTGTCAGGAAAAAGGTACAAAAGTCTGAGGTCACGTACCAACCGACTCAAGAACAGCTTCTTCCCTGCTGCTGTCAGGACTTACCTTGCATTAAGTTGATCTTTCTCTACACCCTTTGATTATAACACTACATTCTGCACTCTCTCCTTTTCTTCTCTATGAATGGTATGCTCTGTCTGTGTAGCACTCAAGAAACAATACTTTTCACTGTATACAAATACATGTGACAATAATAAATGAAATCAAAGTCCTTGTTTCGAGATGGTAGCAGTTGTGAGTTTGGAAGGTGCTGTCTGTCTGTTTGAATAATTTTTAAAAATTTATTTATGGGATGTGGGCATCGCTGGCAGGTCCAGCATTCATTGCCCATCTCCAATTGACCACCATCTCAGAGGGAGTTTAAGAGTCAACCACATAGCTGTGGATCCGGAGTCACGTGTAGGCCAGACTGGGTAAGGATGGCAGATTTCCTTCCCTAAAAGGACATTAGTGAACCAGATGGGTTTTATGACCATCAAAAATACTTTAATGGCCATTATTAGACTTTTATTTTCAGATTTTTATTGAATTCAAATCCCACCAGCTGCCGTGGTGGGATTCGAACCTGGGTCTCCAGAGCATTACCCTGGCTGTCTGGATTCTAGTCCAGTGACAATATCACTATTTAAATAATCATTTGAATAACATCACACCTCAGTGACTGTTAGATTTTTGTTAGGCAGGGTTATTAAGGATTATGGAACCAAAGCAGGTAAATGGGATTACGATACAATTCAGTTATATCCTTAATTAATGGTGGGACAGGCTTGAGGGGCTGAATGGCCTCCTCATCTTTGTCGATGGATCACGCATTTTACTTGAGTTACATATGCCCCACATTGTACCGTTCAATAGTGGTAGTAATTGAATTTGAACGTCAGGGTCCTTGCATTGAAGGGCCCAAACTCATTGGAGTGAGGGAGAGACATGTTTTCTACAGCAACCAAAGGGCCTTAGAGGGAGTGTCTTTTACAATTCCTAACTGGTATGGGGGAAGGTAACTGCCACAGCTACAGATAGGATGGGGTTAATTTAAGTAGTCCTGATTTCTCCCCTAATCGCACATTATAAACAGGAGTTTTGATTTGCTCCCTCCTTTTGAGCAGTGGTGATTTTCTCAGCTCTCTCATTTTGGTATGACCCAATTTTCTATAAATAACTCCATAGCAAACTCAAGTAGGATGAACTCAGAGGGTTAGTTTATTTGCACACTCTCAGAACGCAGGAGGGCCTTCGTTATGTTGTCCCCTGTGCTTTTGTTCAGTAAAGGGTGATACAGAAAGAAAGACCGACAGAGCAAATACCATAGGCATGTATGTCCAGAGTCCAAGTCCAATGTATTCCTTCATAGAAGTCAGGAGGCTGAAAACTGATGCTGGATAATTCACATTTCCAGTAGAGATGACTCCTGTGATAAGATAGGCATACAGAGAGAAATCAGTTTTGTAGCAGTCAGTAGACTCAGGCAGTCAAACCTAGACAGAGCCTCTTTTCTGTCTGTTGCTGGGTACATGGTAAAATAGCAGACTGGGGTTTGCAGTTCCAAATGGCTCCCCCAGCTCACACTTCATGTCATGTGACTCCCACCTCACCACTCTAGCCTTGACAATGGGTGTGCATCCGTTTGTTTGAATCCAAGAGATTGATAATGTTCCAGCCATTAAGTCTTAAAGGGAGGTTGTGGGGTCCTTTGTCCTAGCAGATGAATCAGCTCCAGGTCTGGCTTATGAAACGTAGAAGGTTTTTGATTAGTTCCCTTTGAATTTGGTCTCTGCGGCCCTTGAGGTTGTTAGGGTCTCTTTGGAGATAACGAGGTGTCAGTTTCTGCCATTAGCTGGTATTGTTCGAGGATCACAGACAGATGCAACTTCCGACATTTTAAAAGGGTCATTATCCAGTTTTTTATGTTTTAGAAATTAGCCATTACCACATCTATATACTTTATAAAAATATATACTGAGGTCTTAGCTCCCTAACAGTCACTGTCCATGGAGGCGTATTGCTCCTGACGCTGTGACTGCCTAGGGGTTGATGTGTCTTACCCATTCTCAGAAGCAGTAGTGACTCTGACCCTGGGGATATTTGGCTTGGGAATTAAGAGTGAGGTGTGTTAGTCACAAAGGGTTGGTATGAGAGGCGGAATGTATTGGATGTAATTTTCAGCCTTTCTTCCCCCCGATGAGATCCTAAATTAATATTTCTCAACACTATTCACCGTTGAGAAATGCATGAATCTTAGGGAAATAAATAGTGATATCTTGAGGAGTGTACGTGTTACAAAGGAAGAGGTGCTGGAAGTCTGAAAGTGCATCAAGATAGATAAATCACTGGGACCTGACGTGGGAGGGTAGGGAAGAAATTGTAGGTCGTCTACCAGAGATATTTGAATCATCAACAGCCTGAAGATTGGAGAGTGACAAATATTGTGTCTTTGTTTAAGAAGGGCTGCAGGGAAAAGCCTGGCAACTACAGGCCAGTGAGCTTGACATCTTTGGTAGGTAAGTTGTTGGAAGGTATTCTGAGAAACAGGATCTACAAGCAGTTAGAGAGGCAAAGACTGATTAGGGACAGGCAGCACAGCTTTCCGAGTGGAAAATTATATCTCTCGAATTTGATTGAGTTTTCTAAAAGGGTAATGAAGAAGGTAGATGAGAGCAGTACAGTTGACGTTGTCTACATGGACTTTAGCAAGGCCTTTGACAAGGTACCCGCATGGTACCAGGGTAAAGTAGCCAATTGGATACAAAATTGGTTTGATGACAGAAAGCAGAAGATGGTTGTAGATGATTGTTTTTCAATTTGGGGGCCTGTGACCAGTGGTGAGCCTCAGTGAATTGTGCTGCTGCTATTTGTCATTAATGTTAATGATTTGGATGATAATTTAGGAGGCATGGTTAGTAAGTTTGCAAGTGACACCAAGGTTGGTGGCATAGTGGACAGTGAAAAACGTTATCTAGGATTGCAACAGGATCTTAGAACATAGAACATTACAGCACAGAACAGGCCACGATGTTGCACCGACCAATTGAAAAAGCAATGACCCTCTAACCTAAACCAATCCCTTTCCATCCATAAACCTATCCACGGATCTCTTAAACGCCCCCAAACTAGGCGCATCTACAACTGCAGCAGGCAGGGCATTCCAATCCCTCACCACCCTCTGGGTAAAGAACCTACCTCTGACATCCGCCCTATATCTACCACCCCTTAATTTAAAGCCTCGTGCTAGCTTTCTCCATCCGAGGAGAAAGGCTATCACTGTCCACCCTATCTAAACCTCTAATCATCTTATATGTTTCAATAAGGTCCCCTCTTAGCCGCCTTCTTTCTAATGAAAACAACCCCAAATCCCTCAGTCTCCCCTCATATGACCTTCCCTCCATACCAGGCAACATCCTGGTAAACCTCCTCTGCACCCTCTCCAATGCCTCCACATCCTTCCTCTAATGCGGGGACCAGAACTGCACACAATACTCCAAGTGCGGACGCACCAGAGTTTTGTACAGTTGCAACATGACGTTGCGGCTCCTAAATTCAATCCCCCTACCAATAAACGCCAAGACACCGTATGCCTTCCTAACTACCTTATCTACTTGATAATATAATAATGATAATTATCTTGATCATAGAAAGGATGTTATTAAACTAGAAAGAGTACAGAAAAGATTTACTAGAATGCTACCAGAACGTGATGGTTTGAGTTATAAGGAGATGCTGGATAGACTGGGAGTTTTTTCTCTGGAGCATAGGAAACTTAAAGGTGATCTTATAGAGATCTATAAAATAATGAGGAGCATAAATAGGTAGATAGTCGATATCTTTTCCCAAAGGCAGGGGAGTTTAAAACTAGAGGGCATAGGTTTAAGGTGAGAGGGAAAAGGGGCCAGAAGGGCAATTTTTTCATACAAAGGGTGGTGAGTGTCTGGAACCTGCTGCCAGAGGTAGTAGTAGAGGCGGGTACAATTTTGTCTTTTAAAAAAGTATTTAGACAGTTACATGGATAAGATGGGTATAGAGAGATATGGGCCAAATGTGGGCAATTGGGACTGGCTTAGTAAAAGCTGGGCGGCATGGACAAGCCTAAGAGCCTGTTCCCATGCTGTAAACCTCTGTGACTGTTCCCTAAAGCTAAAGCACAGTCTCTTCAAAATGCAAGGCTGCTAGCAGAGTGTATAATTCCTTCGCAGTGAAATCGGTCCCTGTTCCTTTAGCAAATGATGTGGAGATGCCGGTGTTGGACCAGGGCAAACACAGTAAGAAGTCTCACAACACCAGGTTAAAGTCCAGTAGGTTTATTTGATAGTAAACACCACTATTCGGAACAGCATGTTCTTACTGCCTTTAGCAAATGAACATAGGGAGTAGAAGCAGGAGTGGGCCGTGGGCCATGGCACCCTTCATCATTCAATATGATCGTAACTGAGCTTCTACCTCAGCCATCCCACACAGTCCCTTGATGCCTTTACTGCCCATCTCAGATATAGTCAAGAATATATATATTCAATGACTGGGACCTTGTTGCTGCCTGGACTCAAGAATTCCAAAAGTTTAGAAGCCCTTGAGTGAAGGAATGTTTCCTCATCTCAGTCCCATACAGCAGACGCCCAGAGCTGAGGTGACTAGTCTAGACTCCTCAGCTTGGAGATGCATTCCGTCACCACCCAATAATGAAGAGTCAAATCAGAAAGCAACAATAACTGGTTCCAAGGTTCAATTCCCCTTTCATCCTGTCTCTTAAGTACCTTGCAATCCTGTTTGATCTGCACCTTGGGATGTTTTGCTGTGTTAATTGTGCTTACTAAATGCAATTTGTTCTTGAGGTATTTGGTGTCTGCTGCTGTGTAATTGTCACTGTGCGATGGTTGGCATTGCATCATTGAGCAAGGTTGTATTGGGGGGTCAGTGTGAGCTTTCCCTTATTGAATTACCAGTGACAGTCACTGGGTGAGGTGCTGGCAAACCGCTAGAGGCAGCAGGTTTGAAGGCAAGGGGGTGAAAATGAAGAGATATTCCAGCATAATGTGCCTGGTTATCGATGAGATTCCCCACCCATTTGGGAGGCAGTGTGAGAAACACCATCAGTGAAACTGACTAATGAGTGATATGTTCTTTCCACCACTTACAGCTTCCTCCCAAACCCCTCAACCTCTTGGGACAAGCTCAGGAAAGTAAAACTTGGAAAGTATCCGAACCGCGGAAGATCAGCAAGGACAACACGGCCCCTCTGCTTCGCTCTAACTTACCCTCACTTCCCGGCAACCCTGAGGATCCTGTCAGTGCTGATGTCTTTGTCAGGAAGCGAAAGCGGATCCCAGCGGTGAGTTGAAAATGTTATCTACACACCCAAGTTTACCGATGACAAAAAGATTGGCAGCATTGCATGATGTGTTGATGGGAGCTCAGCCTTTCAAAGAGATTGGAGCAAATGGACATCAATACAGGTGAATTGGAGCTTTGAGCCTGAGTGGGGTAGTATAAGGTACATTCTCAATGGAGAAAAGTCAGAAAGAGTGCAGGCCCAAAGTTAACTGAGTGAGTGAGTGAAATATCATGGAGAGGAACAGGGAAAGTCTTCCATGTTTTGAAATGCATTTAAAGCACAAGAACCACCAGGGCCACAGACTGAGGCTGGAAAGTGGAATTAGGCTGGATAACTCTGTCTTTGCTGGACAGACGTGATGGGCTGAATGGCCTCTTTCAGAACTGTTACGTTTTCTTCATTTCTAAGATTTTGAGAAAAGTGAATAGATTACTGGCTTTTCTATCTCAAGGACAAGAAAATATGCAGGGAGAAGTCAAGCTGTAGTTATACAATGCCTTGGTTAGACCATGCTGTTGGAGGGAGTGTAACATAGATTTATTGGAATGACACCTGGATTCTCAGGTTAAAATATAAGGAAAGAGTACACATGCAAGGGTTGTATTCCCTGGAATTCAGTGGGTTAAGAAATGATTTGCCTGTAGTGGTCACAATATTGTTGAGAAGGAACTACTTCTCACAGAGGGTGGTGGATTTGTGGAACTTGCTGGGCCATAGAGCAATAGACCCTGAATTGTTGAATTCCCAGAGGGAGACAGACGTATTTCTAACACAAAAAAGGGAAAGAGGGATGTGGGGAACAGGAGGGGAGTTGGATTTGAAGTCAAGGAGAGATCAGCCATGATCTGATTGAATGGCGGAGCTGACTCAAAGGGCTGAATTTGCCACCTTCTCATTTCTATGTTCCTACATCAAGCAGACAATAGAGAGAGACTATTTCTTGCTGGTTAGTGGGTCTAGAGTTACTTAGCATAATCTAAAAATTAAAGCCAGCAGTGAAATTAGGAAACTGTTCTTCACATAAATGATGGCAGGAGTTTGGAACTCCGCAAATGGCAATTGATGCTAAATCATTTGTTAATGTGACGTCTGAGACAAGTATACATTTGGTGAGCACAAATCTTGAGGGAATGAGACAAAAGGTGGGTTATATGGAGCTAGTTTACAGATGAGCTGTAATATTGGAACAGGAGGGATCTGCACCATTGGGATGGTCTTCACCTGATCCAAAGCAACAGATTAGCATGTGGGGTGGAGGGTTCAGCTACATGGAAAATTACAAAAAGAGTTAAAAGGAAGGAGAACTCAGGGGCTGTTATTAATGGAGGTGTTAGGATTCAAAAAGAAGGTATTAAAAACTAGTAAAAGGTGACAGGGGAATGGGACTCGCTGCAGGTGAACACATGGGCTGCAGAAAGTTGGATAAGCTTTCATTTAAGAATAGAACGTGGGAGACCAGCTGAGGATGTGTTGGAATAGCCAGGTGTGGAGGGAATAAAGACACAGATGAGGGTTTCCGCAGAAGGTGAGCAGAGACTGGAGGTGAAGGTGGGCAACGTTATAGAGGCGGAAACGGGGCTCTCGAGGATGGCACATAAATGAGGTGGGACACTCATCCCTTGGCACCAAGATTTCAAATGGACTGGATTAATCTCACAGTGATATCACATGCTAACTTTGATGATATCCAGCAGTGTTTGGAGATAGGTTATGGTGCTGTGGTGACTGATTTCTGCTGTTTTGTTTTAGATGGTCCTGAAGATACAGGCAGTGTACAACACAAAGAGAGGGAAGAAGAAGGTGAAGGCCCAGACCTTGTCGGGAACAGATTCCACGCCTCTGAAAGGTACCAAACTCTGTTCAGAAATTTCATCCAAATGTTTATTGCTGAAATGTAAGTCATGTGAGATTAAGGTGTGAGGTTTTGAACAATAGTTATACCACATGCAGCAATTTTATAAAGGTTGTTTACAAAATCTCTCAAGCTCTACCGTGTTAATATTTAAAATGATATGACACTTTCAGGTACCCAGAATGTTAAACTAAGGTGTCTTCCCTCTGTTGTTTATTCAACTGTTTAATGATTTTTGACTCTGCGATTCTCACTGTGGAACTGTGTAGGGTTCCTGTTTATTCAGCAGGGTAAGGATTTCTCACTGTGGAACTGTGCGTGGTTCCTGTTTATTCAGCAGGATAAGGATTTCTCACTGTGGAACTGTGCATGGTTCCTGTTTATTCAGCAGGGTAAGGATTTCTCACTGTGGAACTGTGCGTGGTTCCTGTTTATTCAGCAGGGTAAGGATTTCCCACTGTGGAACTGTGTAGGGTTCCTGTTTATTCAGCAGGGTAAGGATTTCTCACTGTGGAACTGTGTGCAGTTCCTGTTTGTTCAGCAGGGTAAGGATTTCCCACCGTAGAACTGTGTAGGGTTTCTGTTTATTCAGCAGGGTAAGGATTTCTCACTGTGGAACTGTGCATGGCTCCTGTTTATTCAGCAGGGTAAGGATTTCTCACTGTGGAACTGTGTGCAGTTCCTGTTTATTCAGCAGGGTAAGGATTTCTCACTGTGGAACTGTGCATGGTTCCTGTTTATTCAGCAGGGTAAGAATTTCTCACTGTGGAACTGTGCGCAATTCCTGTTTATTCAGCAGGGTAAGAATTTCTCACTGTGGAACTGTATAGGGTTTCTGTTTATTCAGCAGGGTAAGGATTTCTTACTGCGGAACTGTGCATGGTTCCTTTTATTCAGCAGGGTAAGGATTTCTCACTGTGGAACTGTGCATGGTTCCTGTTTATTCAGCAGGGTAAGGATTTCACACTGTGGAACTGTGTAGGGTTCCTGTTTATTCAGCAGGGTAAGGATTTCTCACTGTGGAACTGTGCATGGTTCCTGTTTATTCAGCAGGGTAAGGATTTCTCACTGTGGAACTGTGTGCAGTTCCTGTTTACTCAGCAGGGTAAGGATTTCTCACTGTGGAACTGTGCATGGTTCCTGTTTATTCAGCAGGGTAAGGATTTCTCACTGTGGAACTGTGTGCAGTTCCTGTTTACTCAGCAGGGTAAGGATTTCTCACTGTGGAACTGTGCATGGTTCCTGTTTATTCAGCAGGGTAAGAATTTCTCACTGTGGAACTGTGCATGGTTCCTGTTTATTCAGCAGGGTAAGGATTTCTCACTATGGAACTGTGTGCAGTTCCTGTTTACTCAGCAGTTGTAAGTATCTCTTACTGTCGCATTGTACTGAGTCACTGTTTATTCTGCACTTTACTCCACATCTTAAAGGACAGCAATGGTAAAAATATTTGATGCTCCGGTGTACCCGGCAGTAATATCCTGCATGGTGTTTGGCATGCTAACAGGAACTCAATTGAAGGGGTGCTGGGATAATGTGTACTAATGTCGATTATGAATCCAGTGATTCTCAGCATACACTTCAGAGTACTACATTTAAGTGATTAGTCCGGAAGTGCAATGATTCACTGTATGTACACTGCAGCGGGACAGAACCAGACTGGCGCAGTAGATGCCTGCTCTGGGCTGCAAGAACATCTCTCTGCTTTGCCTGTGTTTTGAGATGGGATTTTAGTAAATCTCTCACCTACCCTTGTTCTGTTTCCACTATAAAATGTCTTGGTTAATGCTAGCAGATTCTAGCCTAGTTATGCTTGGAGCTGGAGGTTAGGGTGTAATAGAATGGAGAGGGGTTTTAATAGAAAGGTGCACTGAATTAGACTGAAAGGATTTGGAGAGGCTGTTGAGAGAGTTCTTCTTGGGTAACAAATTAGATTTCATATTTGGCCTTAAGGAAACGTTTAGTGTTTGATGTGTGATTTTTATCTTTAAAGTGTGTGCTGTGAAGGATTTATGTGTCCAGAAAGTTCAGGGTTTCAGAGGGCCAGCTCCACTCAGCAATGGGACCTCATTGAACTAAACATTCCAGGTCTCCCAGCTGACTCCCAGATGGATCCATAGCCTGCCAGTGGGCAGGAAGTGTGGCTTTGTCAGCAGGAGGCCCCAGTGAGGACTTTAGGGAAAGTCCCCGGCTTTCCTGTGGGGAGCACTCCTGCTCTAACTGGCTCAGTGTGTTCAAACAGAAACAGATTTCTTATCTGCGTCTCCCCAGCTGTGGGGCTGCAGACAAATTGAGTCTTCCCCCTGGGCTGACGTTAATACAGTAAAGTCAAACTCACCGTCTCAAATTGAGACAAGTTATTAAAAGTCGAGACGCTGGGTACAAAGATCGTAAGTTTTTTTTTCAAAACTTTTTTTTTAACATAAAGCTAAGCAGATTGTTTGGGGCTTATTTAGCCTCTAACAGGTCAGATCTCCATATCACTGAGAATTAGTCTACCTGTAATCATGCAGCTTTGACTGAAATAGCTTACTCTCAAAGGCTGCCATTGAAGACATGCCTCCAAATTTAATGCATTTTGAATCCCTACAATGAAGAATAAAGCCATCTGGCCCATTTGAACCTGCACCAATGACAGTCCCACCCAGCCCCTATCCCTGTAACATCACATATTTACCCTGCTAGTCCCCCAATACTAAGGGGCAACTTACCATGGCCAGTCAACCTAACTCACGTATCTTTGGACTGTTGAAGGAAACTGGAGCACCCAAAAGAAACCCATGCAAACACGGGGAGAAGGTGCAAACTCCACACAGACAGTAACCCAAGCTGGGAATTGAACCCAGGTCCCTGGTGCTGTGAGGCAGCAGTGCTAACCACTGTGCCACCATGCCACCTCTAAATCAATGCATTAAAAATACTTTTCAGCGCAGAAACCACTGTCACCTCCAGACTGGAGTTATTCAAAGTTTGAGAGTGGCAATTTCTGGGGCGCAGATTAAGAAATCAGGGCCTAGAAGATCTGAGGCTGAAGGGAAGCATCGATAGTGAAAGAGATGAGGAACACAAAGATCGATCCCTTTCAAGAACCTGGCAATAGAATAGATTTTTTGAATAGATTTATTATTGTCACATGAATTGGGATACAGGAAAAGAATTGTTTGTTGCGTACAAAGCATACAGTTCATAGAGTACATAGGGGAAAGGGAAGGAGAGAGTGCAGGGTGAGGTGTTACAGTCATAACTAGGGTGTAGAGAAAGGTCAACTTTCTATGAGGTAAATCCATTCAAAAGTCTGATGGCAGCAGGGAAGAAGCTGTTCTTGAGTTGGTTGGTACGCAATCTCAGACTTTGGTATCTTTTTCCCGACAGAAGAAGGTGGACGAGAGAATATCCGGGGTGCGTGGGGTCCTTAATTATGCTGGCTGCTTTGCCAAGGCAGCAGGAAGTGTAGACAGAGTCAATGGATGGGAGGCTGGTTTGAGTGGTGGATTGGGCTCCATTCACAACCTTTTGTAGTTTCTTGGATAGATTAGGAGCCATACCAAGCTGTGATACATCTGGAAAGAATGCTGTCCAAGGTGCTTCTGTCAAAAAAAAATTATCCACAGCTAAGAGCAAGGTGAACTCAGAGGTCCATGGTCACCAACACCCTGTCAGGGCCCGGTACCTGAAAGGGAGGAGAATTCAAAGAGAGAGAATTGTATGATTTATGACTGACATGTACTCCGTGTCAGTTACATGTCAGCTACAGAGCTGCTTTAAGTGTCAAAGATTGAACAGGACAGGCTGAAGAGCCATCAAACCATGGGCATGGTTACAATTATCGAGGAATAGAAACTGAAGCAAGGGAATAACTGCAATTTTATTTAAAAAAAAGAGAATGTAGATTTGTTTGCCAGTTCTTATACATATGAATGATTTAAACTGGGACAGTTCAACACTCGAACTTGAAATCAGTTGAAAAGAAGAAACAGTAAAGTTTTCCCTTTAATTAGAGTAAAGGAAAATAACCCAATGAATCAGATCTATAAAAGTGGAGGGAGGATTTACCACACGATGTGAAAATACAAACCGACTGCACTGATTTATAGAATCCCTACAGTGCAGAAGGATGCCATTCGGCCCATTGAACCTGCACTGACAACAATCCCACCCTAGACCCGTAACCCCACATATTTACCCTATCAGTCCCCCTGACACTAAGGGGCAATTTAACATGGTCAACCAACCTAACCCGCACATCTTTTGGAGTATGGGAGGAAGCCGGAGCACCCGGCGGGAACCCACACAGATATGGGGAGAACGTGCAAACTCCACACAGACAGTGACCCAAGCCAGGAATTGAATCCAGGCCCCTGGTACCGTGAGGCAGCAGTGCTAAACCACTGTGCCTCAAAGCATCATCAATAGGGTGGGATGAGGATGTCTGTACAACACGCAGGCAATAATATAATCCTTGGGTTTTTGATTACGTTTGTACTTGGAATCTAGCTAGATCGCAAGGAAATACTTGCATTTGTGGGATGGTTAGAAAGGTTATATTCAGCTGAGAAGGAAGGATCTGTGTGTCAGACCCCACCACCCTCTCTGACCCTCTGTGATTTCCCTCCAGGTGAGCATTCTGATTCAGCAGAATTAGCTCCTTAATCCAGAGAATCTACAGTGAAACAGATTCCCCTCAGGAAATGAGTCAGAAGCAGGCACAGAATTCAATGGACCAAACCACTTCCCATTTACCACATGCAGATACCTGGATCCAAGAGAACTTTTAAATGAACGTGTAGCCATGGTGTGACAGGTTGGGTTGCCTGCACATTGCACAGGCAGCATTCCTATCCAGTCTCGTGATTCCACACTTGGTTGACTTGCTGAGTTTATGCCGTGCTGTAGGGAGAGGCAGATATGAGCTGATATGGCTTCCTGAGCAACTGAGAACAGCAGAAAAATAGCAAGACGTCACATCCCCATTACAGGACATCCCTGAACAATTGTATCTCTGGCGATCAGCTTGTGAGAGTCTGTTGGTGTTGTCGTGCCGGTGATATCGATGCACTGTCACATTTGTTAAGTAGGCCCGGCCTACTTTTAGCTGGAGCCTGGTTTAGGTGGGAGGTCAGGTGTTTCTTGCGTATTTCTCACGTGTCAGTGCAGACCCGATGGGCCCAATTCTTCCTGCTTAATATCACAGCAGCTGGGAATGCAGTGGGTTTACGCTGCTAGTGAACATTTTCACAGTAAAACCCCACCCATGTACCACTGCCTCTATAGCTAAACGTATAAGTGTGCAGGGGTGGTCAAAACATCGATTGAAACTAGTTTCCAATTGACTGCACGTTTCCTACACACTTGGTGCATGCATGGTATGAAACTCAATGGAAATAAATCACTCAACTTTCATTTAGATAGTGTATTTAATATAGCAAATTATCTCATGGTGCTCTGCACCAGAGTAATCAAACAACAATGAACATCAACCCAAAGGAGAGAGTATCAGGAGCTGTGCTGACTTAGCCAGTTTCAGCCAGACTGTTTTTAAGAGGTATAGATTTGACCAGTGTCCGAGTTCCAGGGCAGGGTAGAGACAGAGAGGGAGTGAGACGATACTGAATTAGAAGATCAGCCATAATCTCATTGAATATCAGAGTGGGTATTACTAATAGGGAAGGAAATTGTGTGCAAGAATATTCTTGGTGCATTTTTCTCATACTGCTTGTCAATTTTTTAAAAATGCCTATACTGTGCAACGTGTTTGAATGCCCTTGTGGGAGAGGGTGGGACAACTACACTGGCAGATTGTGCTGGGAAAGACTGTCAATAAGGTAGATCTCGTTACTGGCACAGTGATTAGCACTGCTGCCTCTCAGCACCAGGGACCCGAGTTTGATTCCCAGCTTGGGTCACTGTCTGTGTGGAGTCTCCACATTCTCCCCATGTCTTCGTGGGTTTCCTCCAGGTGCTCTGGTTTCTTTCCACAGTCCAAAAGACATGCTGGTTAGATGTATTGGTAATGCTAAATTCTCCTTCAGTGTACCCGAACAGGCGCCAGAATGTGGTGACTAGGGGATTTTCACAGTAACTTCCTTACAGTGTTAATGTAAGCCAATTTGTGACACCTATAAATAAATAAACTTTATAAGCTAAACTCCTGGCACATCTGGTTTAATATGTCTGTGGAGGACCTCTAGTAGCATTGTTCAATATACTGTTTCAGCGCACACAGTATGGTTTTCTGATAAGGAGCTGCCGTGCTCATGTTATAAGCTGTTGTGCTCTACTTGTTAAGAACCAGAGTCTTGTGCCATTACTTGGGAAGGGAAAGTTGTGGATTGGAAGGTGCAAATCCAAAACACAAATGAAACATCTGGAAATTTCAGACAAGCAAAACACTGCAGCTGCTGGAAATGTGAGATAATGCTGGGGAATCTCAGTAGGTCGGGTAGTATCTGTACTGAGAGAAACAGGGTTAATGCTTCAGATCAATGAGCTTTCATTAAAACTTAATAATGGAGCAGCTTAAAAAAAACACCAGGAATCCATTCAGCTGATGGTGTTGTTGGTGTGCAGGAGCCAAGGGTCAGTTGGTGCATTTAGCCATTCCCTGTGAAAGAATCAAAGGATTCTCACTATTCAGTTGCAAAGTTGATGATGTTGTGTTTTGGGAGAGATGTGAGTCTGTCTCTTAAGCCAAGTACAGTTGGTGCTTTGCAAACTCACCTGTGTTCTTGCATCTTACAGATGAGAACAGCGAGACAGAGAGTGATACAGAGGAACAACAGAGAGGTAAGGGATTGGTGCGTCAGCGGGTGTGCATTTTGTAACTTATTGTCAGCATTGGCTTGTACCCTGGGTGACAAAGGGCTGCTAGATTTGGCTGTGCAAGGTATTGAAGGTTAAACTGCAATAAACCTATCAGCCTTCTTTACCAAAAACCATGCTGTCCATTCTGATGGTGAGGGAGCGCAACCCTGAGTCAGTCAGAGAGCACGGTGGGACAGTGGTTAGCATGGCTGCTTCACAGCGCCAGGGATCCAGATTCAGTTCCAGTCTTGGCTCACTGTGTGGGGTTTGCATGTTCTCCCCATGTCTGCGTGAGTTTCCTCTGGGTGCTCCGGTTTCCTCCCACATTCCAAAGATTTGTGGGTTAGCTGGATTGGACATGCTAAATTGACCCTAGTAGCAGAGGTAAGTATGTAGTATTACAGGAATAGGCCTGGGTGGGATTGTGGTTGGTGCAGATTTGATGGGCCAAATGGCCTCCTTCTGCAGTGCAGGGATTCTATGAATCTGAGTCAGTGTAGGATCACATGGAATATACACTACAGGAACCTGTTCTACCTGACCAAGCCAATGTTTATGCTCCATTTGAGCCTCCACCCAACTATCTTCATCAAACTTTATCAGCATAATCTTTTATTCCCTTCTCCCTCACATCACCAAGACTGCCCCTTAAACACATGTATACTATTCACTTAAACCGCTTTGTGCTGTAAGAATCCCGGTCGGTTGCTCCAGATTACAAAAGCTCTAATCTATTGATGCAGACTGAAGTTTGCATTCCTTACCTTCCACCTGGGTCTCCTCAAGCTTCCTGTACCTGGGGATTTCCTTATTGTTACATAGACATAGAACATTACAGCACAGTACAGGCCCTTCGGCCCTCAATGTTGTGCCGAGCTATGTCCAATTGTAAGATCAAGCTATCCCCTCCCTATAATTCTGTTCCCTGTGTTCCTCCTGAAGACTTTATACGAAGGGAATGCGGTCAGGTTAGTCCAAACAGCATCCACCTGTAAGAAGGATTATCACTCGCTGATGGGTGGCGTATTCAAACCCTGATTTTCCAGATCCATCGGGTAATCTGACGTACCAGGCAGCTGATTCTACAAAGATTGCAGCTAAGCCTCACTGAAGACGCGACACTTTTGACATTGAAGTGGTGTAATGCTCCATCTCGGTCCCTCCACCACAAATGGTGGAATTTCAATTCAATCAAAATCTAGAATTAAAAATCTAACGATGACTATGAAACTATTGCTGATTGTCATAAAAACCTGTCTGGTTCACTGATGTCCTTTAGGGAAGGAAACCTATCATCCTTACCTGGTCAATAACCCCAAATCCTATGAATGAATTAAAAAAAACCCTCAATCCTCTGTAACGAAGCCTGCAATCTCATAGCTCCAGGCAGGTCCCTACTAATTAGATCTGTTTTTATGAATTCAGTGAGAGCGACATTGTCCTTAATGGTGATAAAGATACTCAAATTCAGTGATGTTACTGCACGTACGTGTGAGATGGTGATATGATGTGTAACTGTGAAATTTTCACTCATCCCCCTTATCAGTATTTACTCCATAGGTGACCCAGTGACATTACAGTTTGAGGGTCCCTCTTTAGCTATTCGCAGGAGTGTTATTTTTATCTCAAATATTAGTGCTCTGGATGTGCCCAGCTTTATTGCCCGTGAGACGACGCTGGAGCTGCCTTCTTGAACTGCTGTCATCCCTGAGGTTTGGGTACGTCCATAGTACTGTTAGGGAAGGAATTCCAGGATTTGACCCAGTGACAGTGAAGGCGATAAATTTCCAAGTCAGGATGGTGAGTGATTGGGAGGGGAACCCCCAGGTGATGGTGTTCCTAGGTGTCTGCTACCCTTGTCCTCCTATCTGGTAGTGGTCGTGGGTTTGGGAAGTGCTGTCAGAGGAGCCTTGGTGAATGATAATCCAAGCCTCCTCCTTTTTAAAATCTGAGGTGGGTGAGACTCATTGAACAGTAAAAGTAGCAAGGGGAGAATGGGGGTAAGGAAGAACAACACAGCACAGGAAACAGGCCCTTCCACCCTACAAGCCCCTGCCGCCCATTTTAACACAGTGAGTGCCTTATTCGAGTCTTGAGTCGCTCATCGATGTTTTTGTCTACCTCTAGTGGAACTCCACAATAAAGGGGGTGGAAATTTAGGAATTATATGTACGCCAGATTAAGGGAGATCCAATTAAGGGACAATTTATTGACTCCAATCAGCCTAAAAAGCACATTTTTGGGGTGTGGGAGGAAACCGGAGCACCCGGAGAAAACCCACGCAGGTACGGGGAGAATGTGCAGACTCCCACAGACATTGATCCAAGCCGGAGATCTGACCCGGGTCCCTGTAACTGTACAGCAGACGGTGATAGTCACTGAGCTGACGTGTTGCCCGTCAAGAGAGAGGAGGTATGTGTTTGAATATCAAAAGCAATCAGAATTACTTTACTGAGGGTAGTTCTGATATTTGGAGAAAGATTAGGGAGCGAAACATAGCAGGTATAAGAGCATGAATTGGTTCTGGATCTGATCAATCCAACTTTCCACTTACGAATGAGGTTAGATATCGGGGTGGCATGGTGGTTAGCACTGCTGCCTCACAGCGCCAGGGACCCAGGTTCAATTCCTGGCTTGGATCAGTGTCAGTGCGGAGTCTGCACTTTCTCCCTGTGTCTTGCGAGGGTTTCCTCCCATTGTCTGAAAGACGTCTGGTTAGGTACGTTGGTCATGCTAAATTCTCTCTCAGTGTACCTGAACAGACAGTGGAGTGTGGCGACCAGGGGATTTTCACAGTAGCTCCATTGCAGTGTTAATGTAAGCCAAATTGTGATGCTAATAAGCAAACTTTAAGCTGTAACATATATAATTAACTTCGGAGGACCTCCTCATGAACTCCTAGGGGCTTCAGCCCCCCAGTTGCGAGCCCTGGTGTATCAGACTCTCTCAGCCTGCATATCTGCCTGTTTTTATATCCATGATAATTGCCAAGAGTATTTCTTATTGATCTTTCTCTCCTGCCTGTTTACAGCTCATAATCAGCGTTTGGTATACGTGCATTCCACATTGAAAAGGAACACTCGCTATCAAACTCTGGAGCGAGATTTAATCGAGTTACAGGAACAGAAACTCTTCGAGTACTTTGTGGTTGTCTCGCTTCGGAAGAAAGCTCTCACAAACACCTATGAGCCTCAAGTCACTCAGCAGTTTCCGAGTAAGGTGAGATTGGCAGCTCTGTGGCTGAATGTGTGATGATCACCATGCTGCTTCCAGCTTTGAACAACTTCCTGCACCTCATCCTTTCTTGTCTCTTTCTTTTCCTTTCTTACACAGTCTCTTCTCCTCCTAGCCTGCCTAGGGCAGCATTGTGGCAGTGGTTAGCGCTGCCGTCTCACAGCACCAGGGACCTGGGTTCAATTCTGGCCTTGGATCACTGTCTGTGCAGAGTCTGTATGTTCTCCCTGTGTCTGCGTGGGTTTCCTCCGGGTGCTCCAGTTTCCTTCCACAGTCAGAAAGACGTGCTGGTTGGGTGCATTGTCCGTGCAAAATTCTCCCTCAGTGTACCTGAACAGGTGTCAGAGTGTGGCGGCTAGGGGATTTTTCACAGTAACTTCATTGAGTGTTAATGTATGCCTATTTGTGACACTAATAAATAAACTTTAAGTTCTGGTTTGATTTCCTGTTATCTCCAACTTGGAACTTAATTCTTCCCAATCCCCAGAAACACAGAACCCTTCACCTCTCTCAACCTCCCCTTTATCAATTCTACAATCCTTTGGAGAATCAAACTGGGCGACCATTCTCGTCACTAATTCCTGACTTGTGTCCTTGGTTGTCCTGTGTTACAAGCCCAGTCCCAAAGTATATCAGTGAGGTTTTCACTTCTTTAAAGTAACTTCTTTCATTATTTGCCTCCAATACCCTCAACCAAGAACATTCTTTAGCTTCCAGTTTACAGCAGCTTCCACAGACAAGACAGATTATGGAGAGTGACGACAAATTAATGAAACAAATCTTAGCATGAATATCTTTTATGCTTATTTAGAGAGAATCATAGAATTCTACTGTGTAGAAGCAAGGTATTCTACCCATCGAGTCTGCAGCTTACCCAGGCCCCATGCCCTGCCCTACCCCAGTCTCTCCACGCATTTACTTTGCTTAATCCATCTAACCTACACAGCTTTGGACTCTAAGGGACAATTTAGCATGGCCAATCCACTTAACGTGCACATCATTGGACAATAGGAGGAAACCAGAGCACTCAGAGGAAACCCACAGTCGCAGGAAGAATATGCCAACTCCACACAGTCATCCAAGGCTAGAATTGAATCCAGGTCCCCGGCTCTGTGAGGCAGCAGTGCTAACCACTGTGCCGTAGAATTTATATCACAGAGCCTTCTCCCACTCCATGTTTCATTCCCTATCATCAACATAATACTTCCATTTCTTTTCTCCCCCTCATGTACTTATCCAGTTTTCCCTTAAATGAATTTTTGCCAAATGCCTCGTCTACTCCATGTGATAGTGAATTAAAATTTAATATTGTTCCTTCGGTGTAGTGCTCAATTAGCTACTATCCTGGTGTGTTAAAATTTTTGTATCATCTGTTGAACAGTGAGATGATACAGTTCAGGCTTTCTCCCGAAACACTTTGTGTACACGGCAGAGTGGCTCCCATGTAAAGCCCTGTATCATTCCCTGAGCTGAAAGAGGTACACCTTGTACTTGCAATGAGTACGTCAAAGTGCTGCAAGATGAACATATACTCAGTTACGTTCAAGAATTACACTTGTACCAGTTAGTGTTTCTATGTAAGTTTATATCTCACAATAAATGTTTTTCTGGTTTAGCCTGATGCATTCAGCTTGTCAGCATGTTGTCTTGCTGCCTGGTGGAGTGACTCAGTTGGTTACAACAAGTAATAAATGTTGTTTTTAGCATGTAACTTGTTAAAAGGTGATGGTTAATCCCACAGTGCAGCAACCCATTTAACAGGATATCTAGTGTAAGCCTCTGTTTTGTAATTACCATTTGGTCCAGTGATGTTTGGTGAAATGGTCCATGCAAGACTGAAGAGACAAGATCATCTTAGCAACCAAATTGGATCATGGATGTAGCATGGTTGACTCAGAGTTTTATACTATGCAACTCAGCTTCATTTCTGTCTGTGTGCATGCGTGTGTGCCAAATCCTCTAGCCTCACTGGCAGCTGGGATTCTCCAGTCCCGCTGCAGTGAATGGAGCTTTGGCTGAGTGCCACATTTCCCCATCCTTGCTGGCAGCGGCAGTGGGACGTGAACGGTCGGAGAATTCAGGCCAGGATCTCTCAAAGGGAATACAGTGTTACATGTTTGATTTGAGCAGAATGTTGGCTGTGACGGAAACAGGATTTCTTTACGATTCACTCCTTCCCTCTACTGGTACTTGAGAAACCCAGCCAAAGGACGGCCGTTTAGGTACCAGACTGAAAATCACCAGTGGCTCCAACAGGGGAGAAAATAGTCAGAGGAGAGAAAGATACAGAACTCTTCAGCTGTGTGTGTGACTGTAATAGTGCCAGGTTACTTCACTGGAGACTTGTTCCTATGTTCTGATGCAGCTGGAGAAGTCAACAAGACAGGCACGTGACGCTGAGGAGAGACTGAAAGCTATTCCCCAATTCTGCTTTCCAGATGTCAGTGAATGGGTTGCAGTTTCTCAGTTGACCAGGTATGGATTTTGGTAATAAGCGCGTGTTCAGGAGCAATGAAATCTCAGCCACTCACTGTGTTAATATTCTAGATTACAGCGGCTTTGTACATTTTACTCCAGGAGATTAACGTGCTGTAAGGTTTCCTCAGGAACACCTTGCTGCTGGAGAGGGAGTGCAAGTGTGGCAGCAGCAACACATCTGTCAGCAAGGCTTCAACAGTGCAATAGGAATATCTCCAGAGAATGACCAGATTTATATTCAGACTGTTGCTTTCATGACCACAGTAAATGAAGCATTTTGAAGTGTAGTCACTGTCTCAATGTGAAATGCACCAGCCAGCTTTCACACTCACAGCTCTCAAAAAACAGCAGTGTGATTGTGTCCAAATGGGTCATGTTTGAGGGATAAATACTGGGCACAGTAGCAGCGAGAGTTCCCCTACTCTACCTCAGCGGTGCCATGGGTCCATTTGCAACCAGTCAGAGAGTATTTGGATCAGATAATGTTAAAAACGGGTGGTGTTGCTGATAAAGTAATCCTTAGCTGATGCCGTGTAAACACTGAGGGGTGAGTCATCGTATCTGTTTGCTGGGAGGGTGGGATGTTCTTCTGATGAATTCCATATTGTTATCAGATCATCATTCATTATATCAACAGTGAGACATTTTCCTTTGTCCTGACTGGTGAGGACGGAAGCAGGAGGTTTGGCTACTGTCGCAAACTCTTGGTAAGTCCTTTGCTCCAATTCGCATGTGTAAATGTGAACAATGTGGGGATTTGCACAGACTTGCTTTGCACTAATTCAGCAGTTACAGCTAAAAGGTTGCAGCGAGCTCTGCCAGAGGCCCAGCGTAGCTAGCTGGCCTCACTGCACCTCGGTTAACTCCCAGATATCACATAAACAGACCCCACACCAAGCCTGGTACACACACGTGCAGGAGCGTAGCAAAATTTAAAGCCCCTTAAAGCTAAGTGTCTGCTTAGCTATTTCACTAACACTATATTCTGCACTCTCTTGTTTCCCTCTCTGAACGGTATGCTTTGTCTGTATAGTGTGCAAGAAACAATACTTTTCACTGTATGTTAATACATTTGACATTAATAAATCAAAATTTAAAGCCTCATTGGATATTTTGGGACTTTTTTTTCACTTAGAGGGCTTAGAGTTCAGTCTTTACCAAGTCTGCGTGGGAAGGGGGCAGGGGGTGATGGCTGACAATGAGAGCCAATGGACAGCGCCTGTGGAGAGACAGCAGTGACCAGATCTCCGGGTTCGTTGCTGACACTGGACAATGCTCACCCCACTGGGCTGCTCTCCACTCTGCCTGGCAAAGGGACAGGCAACCACTGGCACTGATGGGTGGCAGGAAGCCTGGCAGAGCCATGGCTTGGTGTTAGCAGAGGCTGTTGTGCTGGGTCATTGCTGGAAACAGAGGAGGGCTGAGGGGTGGTAAGGTGGTGACTGTAAATTTACTGAGCTGAAACCTATTGTAAATATACAGCCCGTGGACAGGATGGGGGTGGGGTGGAACTGAGCCATTCACTGTTTGGAGGAGACAGCAATTTGTCACTTTGCCAGAGTTCTCTTGCAAGTTGTAATTCTCATTCTGAAGCTGCCAAACAATTTCTTTAATGGCCTTTTGTTTCTTGTCTTCATTTCAGCCGAATGGGAAAGGGAAGAGGTTGCCGGAGGTTTATTGTATGGTTAGTCGCCTGGGCTGCTTCAACCTCTTCTCGAAGGTGAGTTCAGATCAATGTTTTCCAATTTCCACCCAGCACTGAGTGCTAATGCCCCCTATTGCCCTGCACACTGCCCCACCCCCCCCCCCACCCCCCAGCCACCCTGTCGCGGTGACCCCCACCCCCCACACCCCTGGTCACCCTGTCGCGGTGACCCCCCCCCCCAGCCACCCTGTCGCGGTGACCCACCCCCCACACCCCCTGGTCACCCTGTCGCGGTGACCCCCCACCCCCCCCAGCCACCCTGTCGCGGTGACCCCCCCCCCCCCCCCCAGGTCACCCTGTCGCGGTGACCCCCACCCCCTAGTCACCCTGTCGCGGTGACCCACCCCCCACACCCCCCCCCACCCCCCTGCACACCCCCCCCCTCACCCCCCAGCCACCCTGTCGCAGTGACCCCCCCCCCCCCCCCCCGGCTACCCTGTCGCAGTGACCCCCACCCCCTGACCCCACTGCCCTGTCACCTGGTGATGGAGTCTAACCTGAGTGAGTGAGCCGGATTTGTCACGTGTATTAACGTACAGTGAAAAGTATTGTTTCTTGCGCACGATACAGACAAAACATACCGTTCAGAGACAGGAAAGGAGTACCATGCGTGAGCAAACTGTCCACCTACCATCTCCAATCCCTTCAACCCCTCTCTCTCCGTCATATAATCTAATCTGGAATATTCACATTTGCCGAATGTTGCAACCCCTAACACTGGAAAGGAATTCTATAACCACACATTTACCAAGTTAGAAATCTCTTATCTCGGGCGTCCATCACTCCTTATTGACCCCCTGGTCTATTGAAATTAACTATCCCCGTCTGCTTTTCCACAGTTCTCAACAACGATCCACGTTTATATAGCACCTTTACAACAACCAGCACTTGTATAGCACCTTTAATAGATTCATAGAAGCCCTACAGTGCAGAAAAAGGCCATTTGGCCCATCGACTCTGCACCAACAATCCCTCCCCAGGCCCTATCCCCACAACGCCTCACAGTTATCCCGTTTATCCCGTTAATCCCTCTAACCTACACATTCTGGGACTCTCGGGCAATTTAGCACGGCCAATCAACCTAACCCACACACCTTTGGAATGTGGGAGGAAACCGGAGCACCCGAAGGAAACCCACGCAGACATCAGGAGAATGTGCAGACTCCACACAGACACTGACCCAAGCCAGGAATCGCACCGCAGTCCCTGGTGCTGTGAGGCAGCTGTGCCTACCACAGTGCCACCGTGCCACCCAACTTCCCAAAAAGTCACTCCTTTCCTATCTGCTCTCTCTTGTGGCACGTTTGTTCTCTGCTTTAGTATTCCAGGTTAAATAGTGTCTATCAGATTCCAGTCACCCTCTTCCCACCCACCCACCCACCCACCCACCCACTTCCGAGTGGTCCTCCAAGCCACTCACCATCCTGACTTTGAAATATATCACTGTTCCTCCACAGTCGCTGGGTCAAAATCCTGGAATTCCCTCCCTAACGGTATTGTGGGTCAACCCACAGAACATGGACTGCAGTGATTCAAGAAGGCAGCTCACCACCACCTTCTCAAGGGCAACTAGGGATGGGCAATAAATACTGGCCCAGCCAGTGACACCCATGTCCCACCAATGAACAAAAAAAAATGTGGAGAACTAACGTTGCGTGTGCATGTTGGGGGTGCTGGTGGAGGGGTGATTGGAGTTGGTCTCACATGTCCTATTTCTGGGGGTGAACAGAGAGGGGGTGAGTGTAAAAGTTGGGGGAAGGGGGAGAGAGAGTGTGTGCGTGCGCGTCCCAAGCAAGGCCAAGGCTGTAAGTAGCATCACCCCCACCCCCCCCCCCCCCCCCCCAAGAGAAAATCTCAATGCCTCTCCATGGATGAGATTCCGGATGTCCGGTCCTGACACTTCAGATAAACGCACCACAACTCATTCCTGACCAAACAAACCTCGGATGTGCTAAAGTAGGAAACACACAGGAAGCGTTAGTGAGGCTGCGCCTTCCCCTTGGCCTGTTTTTTCTGGCCTGGCGCCTTGTGTATTTTAAGGAGTTGGTGAGTATTTCCTTTGGCAGCTTCTCGCCTCTTTAGGGAGGGGAGCCAGGATGATACAGCCGCATCATTTAGTTTAACTGATCAAGCAAGTAATGTAGCTGAAAACTAGTTTGGACAATTTAGTCCAAAGATCGGCCTTCATTCAGGAGCAGCTTTGAATGTCCTTGTACCAGAACACAGAGGCAGAGTTTGTCGGCTGCTTTTAAAACCAAACTGAGCACAATGCAGATAATCGGTCAAACTGAATGATCAGTCAGTGCTGGCCCAGGCTGATTCACGGGCCAGAACGTTGTCAGAATTTATCTTCCCCGTTGTTGTCAGTGATCTCGGCAGAGAGAGTGGAATGATTTCACAGCAGGTCCCCCTGTAAGCAAGGTTCTTCGTCATTCTACCTCCTCATGCCAGAAGGTGTTCTCTCTTTGTTCCCCAATATCCCCCCACCGCTTCACGTACTGATGACTAAATAACCTCCAGCAACCATGGTTTGCATTCTGATGATTTAATGTTTTAATGCAGGAAGTGTAGGGTTGAATGATGTAAGATGGGCTGAATGGCCTTCCTCCATAATAACCTATAGAATAGGAATCCATTCAGTGCAGAAAGAGGCCATTCAGCCCATCAAGTCTGCACCGACTCTCCAAAAGAGCATCTTACCAGGCCCACCCCATCCCTGTAACCCCATGCATTTACCATGGTTAATTCCCCCAAATCTACACATCTTGGGATACTAAGGGGCAATTTCTTGTGGCCAATCCACCTAACCTTCACATCTTTGGAGTGTGGGAGGAAACTGGAGCACCTGGAGGAAACTCATGCAGACACGGGGAGAAAGTACAGACTCTGCACACAGTGACCCAAGGCTGAAATTGAACCTGGGTCCCTGGCGCTGTGGGGCAGCAGTACCAACCACTGTGCCACCCAGTTGCACCAGGATTGTTATCTAATAATGTTTAGAACTATGGATTGAGTTAGAACTCAACTCGATGTTGACAGTTGGAACCATGTCCGTCAGAAAGACACTCAGCAGAAGCTGTAGCGCCTCTCCTTGTAGGCGGGAGTAAAGCACAAGAGTGCTCGTGATCTTCTGGTGGCCAGCTGTCAAGGTCGTAGCCAAAAAAAACAAATAAAAACGCCAACATTCTTATTATTAAAATAATAATAACCCACTTCCAAAGTATTCAGGTATGCTTGCAAATAAACTTTGAAACACTGCATGCAAGATTGAAAGTCAGCATTACAGACATGGTTCAGTTACAAATCAAGATATCTCTCAAAAATGCATCTTAACTGGGGTCACAGTCAGAGGATTGAGCGTAGACCATTTAGGACAGAGATGAGGAGACGTTTCTTCACCCAAAGAGTGAAATTCATTATCACAGGAAGAAGTTGATGCCAAAACATTGAATGTGTTCAAGAGGTGGCTGGATATCGCACATGGGGCAAACAGGATCAAAGGGTATGGGGGGAAAGCAGGATCAGGCTATTGACCAGCTGGACGGGGCTGCAGTTGGACCTGATGAATTGTGGAGCAGGCTCCAAGGGCCAGATAGTCTCCTCCTGCTCCTATTTTTTATGTTTCTATGTTAATGCCTAGACTCAGAAAAGCATTAAAATATTACACTGCTGGTGAAGTATTATTGCTGTCTGCTGTCTGCATTTCCACTTATCATTGTGAGGTGAGAACTAGTCCAATTTCAGCACGAGGGCTTCTCACTTCTGTTTGATTTGTGGTTGTTCCAATTTAACTCCTTTATTTTACACTGGTTAATATTCTAATATAGTGAGTGTTAGCAACCAGAGGGGACAAGCGGAGCTGTGTGAGACTCCCCACGGCCAGACAGGCACAGCATTTACTGAAGCCTTCAGGTAATGTTTGCCAGACGATAGTTCACGGACCTCCTTTAAGGAATTGAAACACATCACAGTTTCCATAGAACAGAACGCACATTCCAAAACTTCAGATGAACACAATCCCTGAAAGTTCCCTCATACCCACACCTTGTAGAGATTTTGCTTTTGAAGAAATACCCACTGATTTGAAAAACGGCTGAAAGTCATCTCATAGTATGTATGTTGGGGCAGGAGCAGTGCTGTGTGTGTGAGAGTGAGAGAGATCACATTCCTGCAGGATGTTCTCAACAATACTACAGCCTCTGTAAGCTCCCAGAGGAGAGGCTGTGTCCCCAGTCCCTGACTGGAACACTATGTACATAAGCTGATCCCCATTGCTGTCTGTCCTCACTCTGCTTCGTCCTGTGTACACGCCCCAGGTTCTGGATGAAGTGGAGAAAAGGAGGGAGATTTCGCCAGCACTGGTCTATCCTTTCATGCGCAGTGTGATGGAGGCTCCGTTCCCAGCACCCGGCCGAGTGATCAAAGTCAAAAACTTCCTCCCCGGCTCAGGAAATGAGGTAAAAAGTCAGTACATCCACACAGACACCGTCAGACACAGCGGGGGAGGGGCAGGCTGGGGGTGCAAAGGGGAAGTGGTCTGTGGGGTGAAAAATTCCTAGGCCAGACTAAGTACAAGTTGTTAGAAGAGTTGGTATGTTAATTATTAATCCAGGGTGATTAAAGGGGAAGCAGTAGATGTAGTCTATTTGGATTTTCAAAAGGAATGCAATAAGGTGCCACGTGATTTAATTTGATGAAAGGTCAGTATACAAGATAGAGAGTCCATGGTGTTGGGATGATGTCTGTCATAACGGATAAAGGATGGGCTGACAGAGTTTGGATGAATGGGTCATTTTCAGGATGACAAACTAACAAACGGAGTCCTGCAGGAGCTGGAGCGATTCACGAGTTACATTAATGACTAGGATGAAGGGGGCGACTGCATTGGAGCAAAATTTACTGATGATAACAAAGAGAGGCAAGTTTCAAAGAGGATACAAAACCCCTGGATGGGTTAAATGGGTAGGCAAAAATTTAGCACGTGATGTATAATGTGGGAAAATGTGAACCCCGTGAAACTTGCCCACTTTGCAGGAAGAATAAAAAGCAATGTTATTTAAATGAAGGGAGATTGCAGAATGTTGTGGTACAGAGGGACCTGTGTGTCCTTGTCCATGAATCATAGAGTTAACATGTAGATGCAGCAAGTAATTAGGAAGACAAGTGGAATATTGGCCTTTATTACAAAAGTGGATAGATTGTAAACATAGAGAGGTCTTGCCTCAACTGTACGAAGCATTGGTGAGACAATGCCTAGAATAGTGTGTACAGTTTTGGTTTCCTTAAAAAGGGATATACTTGTGATTGGAAGCAGTTCAGAGAAAATTCACTGATTCTTGGGGTTTTGGGGTTGTCTCATGAGAAAGGTTGGGCCTATACTTAGAGTTTAGGTGAACGAGAGGTTATTTTGTTGAAACTTATAAAGTTCTGACAGAACTCGACAAAGTGGATGCTGAGGAGATGTTCCCACTCACGGGGGAATCTAGAACTCAGGGTCATATTTTAAAAATAATAAGTTTGAGTCTTAGATGGGGGGGAATTTCTTCTCAGATGGTTGTTAGTGTTTGGAATTCTCTCCCACAGAGAGCAGTGGAGGCTGGGTCATTGAATTAAGGCTGAGTGAGACAGATTTGTGATCAGTAAGGGAGTCTAGGGTTAGTGGGGACAGATCAGAAAGTGAACGTAAGACCACAATCAGATCAATCATGATCTTATTGACTTGCAGTGCAGGTTTGCTGGGCCAAATGGCTTATTCCTGCTCATATTTCTTATGATTCAAATTCAAAGTTAGCCATTTATTAACAGTTCAGGGCGGCCAATGGTTTTTCATGCAACAATTATAGGTCAGGAACATAACCCAAATTATTTACATGCTTTCGTCGAGAAAAGTGATTGGGCTGTTTTTTGGTAATTTCTGAATATTGGTTGTGACAGCCATTGGCTGACTCATTCCTCAAGGTAATGTCTTGACCAATCAGGGTCAAATTGAAATTTAAATTTCAAACATTGGCAGTTAACTGTCAGTCAGCAGCAACTGATGCATTTTTGATAGCAGTGCTTCTAACCAGTCAGAGTCCATTTGCCAAGCAAATGGCACTCTCTTCTCATACAATACGAATTGTTGTTTTTCCCTCGTATTGGTATTCGCAAAGTGTCACACTGGGGAGTTAAATTTAAGGAATTCTTTTGGATTACTTTCTTCCTGATTAAACTGTCCAAGCCCATCAATGGTAACTGCATGTATTTGAAGATAGAGAAAGACTCTGGAATTCTTGGGGCCTCTGTTCCCCATGCTTTCCCATGGCTAAGGCCATTCCTGACTGCTCTGACCTGGCCTGTGACCATGTTTCTCCAGCTCTTCCCATCACCAGCGTCTCCCCCACCCCTCCCCTCCACCCTTTTTAATTCCAGGTTGTTATTCCTAAAGCCTGTAATTCCATTGCGGTGCTGAGGGTGTGCGGCACCATCAGTGGAGCTGTGTTTCAGACGACATGTCAAGCTGAAGCCATGTGTGTCCCCTCAAGTGGACACTGGGATGGCACCTTAGTTAACCCCGCTGCTTCACAGTGCCAGGGACCCAGGTTCAATTCCCGGCTTGGGTCACTGTCTGTGTGGAGTCTGCATGGGTTTCCTGTGGGTGCTCTGGTTTCCTTCCACAGACTGAAAGACGTGCTGGTTAGGTGCATTGGCCGTGCTAAATTCTCCCTCAGTGTACCCGAAAGTGCCGGAGTTAGGTGACTAGAGGATTTTCACAGTAACTTCGTTGCAGTGTTAATGTAAGACTACTTGTGGCACTAATAAAAAAAATACAATGTTGCATGGTATTATTCCACAGCAAATGTGTTTTCACTGCCCTGGGCAATATTTATCCCTCCTTCAACATCACTAAAGCTGATTATCTGGGTATTGTCACATTATAGAAGCTTGGTGCACACAGAATGGCTGTCGTATTTCCCTTCATTACAACAGTCGCTATGCTGCGAAGCAATTAATTGGCTCTGAAAAACTTTGGAATGTCCAGAAGCGCTATAAAAATGCAAGTCTATTTTCCCTTGCCGGTGGGGGATGGGGTTCAGATGAAGTGTTGTGCTCAGATTGTACCTTGGGCCCCGGTCACATCTCATGGCTGAGGTACAAGCTGAACCCTGGGAGGTGCACAGAGAAAGAGCCAAGAAACTGCTGCCCAGGATCTGAGGAACGGGTCACGAGGAACGATCAACCACTCGGATTTATCCGAGAGAGGCCGGGATAGATCCATGTTTGAACAGAAAAATTTAATCCTGAGTTCCTAATTCAAATTAAACCCCAGATATGAGGCTACGACAGACAGGTACAGCTAAGAAAAGGCCTGGTAAATTGTGGCCTGAGGCGATGCAGTGGGAACTCCTCTATTGGACAGTCAGATGTTGTTATGGAAGGCCATGTATCACTGTGTAAGGATTATTGTTCACAGAATCCCTGCAGTACAGAAGGAGGCCATTCGGCCCATTGAGTCTGCACTGACCACAATCCCACCCAGGCCCTATTCCCGTAACCTCACATATTTACCCTTGCTAGTCCTCCTGATACTAGGGTCAATTTAGCATGGCCAATCCACCTTACCTGCACGTCTTTGGAGTGTGGAAGGAAACTGGAGCACCCGGAGGAAACCCACGCAGACAAGGGGAGAACGTGCAGACTGTGCACCCACAGTGAGCCAAGTTGGGAATTGAACCCGGGTTCCTGACGCTATGAAGCAGCAGTGCCACCGTGCTGCCCCCAGTGTTGTAACACTGGCATACACCATGTACAGTGAGTTACCACTTTTTACTGCTCACTACTCCTACATTGACACAAAGCCATTCTCCCTCAGGTGATTGAACTGTGCAGACCCACAGATTCAAGACTGGAACATGTTGATTTTGAATGTCTGTTTGGCTGTCTGAATGTCCGGCATGTGATCCACGTGTTTGCCTCGTTACTGCTGGAGCGCAGAGTGATTTTCATCGCAGACAAGCTCAGGTAAGGAGGTGAAATCAACACTCTGTGATTCTCACAGTGTCTGCACAAACTAATGGCTCTAGGTATGAACCACTCACTAATAAATCCAATAAGGAAATCTAGGAGAAACTTGTTCACTCAGAGTGGTGAGATTACAGAACTCACTATCACAGGAAAGAATTGAAACAAAATAATAATACATTCTAGAGAAAGCCAGATAAACACATGGGGGAGAATGGATTAAGAATAAGGTGATGGAATTAAATGGATTGTAGGAGGAAGAGAGATGATAGAAAAGCCAGTACCATGCAGTTAGTGGCCAGTTTCTATGCTGCAGTTTCCATCTAATCCTTATTGGATTTGTGTAGATATTGTATATATAATATTGTGATGGCATCATATTTACAGCCAATACCACATCAGACCATGCAGTAATAACCTTGTGCTGCTGCCTTGCTGTGAGGCCACATCTGGAGTATTGTGTGCAGTTCTGGTATTCTTATCTGAGGAAGGCTGTCCTTGTTATAGAGAGAGTATAGCAAAGGGTTATCAGACTGATTCCTGGGATGGCAGAATACAAGGAGAGACTAAGTCGGTTAGAGTTATATTCACCGGAGCTTAGAAGAGCAAGCGGGGATCTACAGAAACTTATAAAATTCTAACAGGGTTAGACAGGGCAGATTCCAAAAGAATGTTCCCAGTGGTGGCAGGGTCCAGAACAAGGGGTCATAGTTTGAGGATAAGGCTAAACCTTTTAGAACTGAGGTGAGGAGAAATTTCTTCACCCAGAGAGTGGTGAATGTATGGAATTCACAACCACAGAAAGTAGCTGAGGCTAAAACATGTCTGATTTCAAGAAGAAATTGGATATAGCTCTTGGGACTAAAGGGACCAAGGGACATGGGAGGAAGGGGAGACCGGCATATTGAATTCGATGATCAGCCTTAATCGAAATGAATGGCGGAGCAGGTTCGAAGGGAAACAGCCTACTCCTGCTTCTAGTTTCTATTCCTTAACTTCCTTATCAAATTTTGTTCTCCGTGTTTATTTATTTATTTCCCGGGGCCCATGTATCTGAGATCTTCAGTAACCAGTTTTAGCCTCTACCTTGTTGCACTAACCAGCTTTGTGATTGAGTATTAACTTGTCTGCTAAGATGCTGGTCATGTCTCGAGATTTCCACTACTGAATCCCAACAGTGCAGAAGGAGGCCATTGAACCTGATGGAGCACCTTACCCAGACCCTATCCTCATAACCCATTTACTTTACTAATCCCCCTAACCTACACATCTTGGAACATTAAGGGGCAATTTAGCATGGCCAATCCACCTTACCCACACATCTTTGGACTGTGGAAGGAAACCCAAGCATGTCTAATTGGCCCACAATCCAGCATTAACACTCCGTCTGGTGAATTCATTCTCTAACTTGCTGTGAGCAGTGTGTCAGTACACACCCCCAAGCCAGGGAAAGATACCCATTGTATGTTAATACCCCTGTAATGAGCATGTGATGCTGTGAGCCCCTTTCTGTTCCATTTTCCCCACTGGGTCTCTCTGAATTTGAGTCAGGTTGACTGTGATCAATGATGGGTGACTCTGTGATGGTAGCACAGTGGTTAGCACTGCTGCTTCACAGCTCCAGGGTCCTGGGTTCGCTTCTTGGCTTGGGTCACTGTCTGTTTGGAGTTTGCACATTCTCCTCATTTCTGCGTGGGTTTCCTCCGGGTACTCCGGTTTCTTCACGCAGTCCAAAGATGTGCGGGTTAAGTTGATTGGCCATGAAATTGCCCCTTAGTGTCCAGGGTAGCAGAGGTTAGAGGGATTAGTGGGTATAATATGTAGGGATACGAGGGTAGGGCCTGGGTGGGATTCTGTTCAGTGCAGACTTGATGGGCCGAAGGGCCTCTTTCTGCACTGTAGGGTTCTATGATTCTGTGATTCTATGATTCTATCTCTTGTGTTGCAGCACCCTGTCTAAATGTGGGCATGCAGCTGTGGCCATGCTGTACCCATTCACCTGGCAGCACACATACATCCCCGTGCTTCCGGCCGTCATGATCGATATCGTTTGTTCTCCCACTCCTTTCCTTATCGGAATTCATTCCAACTCGGTGAATCTGTTGAACGACCTGCCCATTGAAGAGGTGAGACCTTCGCAAACCAGCGCGCGGTTATATCCTGGAAATGTAAACACGCCAAAAAGAAACCGGAATCTAATTTTACTCCCAGGGTCAATGATTGTCAACAAAACTGTCCTGTTCGTTGCCCAGGGAGGGGATCAAAGACAACAAGTGTGCAGCAAGTCCGCGAAAGGGCCTCCGAGGGTGGGGATATTATGCGGTCAGTCAGTGAGGGGGTCTCTGAGGGTCGGATATTATCCAGTCAGTCAATGTGTGGATCCCTGGGGGTCCAGATTTATCTAGTCGGTCTGAGTGTGTGCCTTCCTAAGAGCAATGGGAGATATGTTATGTCTTTGTTGATCTTCAAGTTTAATGAAAAGTTCTCCTCGATGTCTGACGACTGATGTCAGACACTATGCACTTGCTTTGGAATTAGTTTACCCTTCGCCTCTCCCAGCAACCCCCTAGTAAGTGGCCTTGATGCTGAGATCTTAGTAAATCCTCCTTTCCATCTCTGTTTATCAAGAAGAGCTGAGCTGTACCCAGCGAGCTAGCTATCACAAAGCTTTGGCTTCGATTCCCACTCCATTAACTTGAGAACAAAACCTAAGCTGGCAATGCAGTGCAGTACTGAGGGGGTGCTGCACTCTCAGAGATGCCATCCCCTTGGGCAATGTTAAGCTGAGGCCAGGCAGCTGCCTCTGATGGATCTGAAAGATCCCACTGCACTATATTGAATTATCACAGAGTTATTCCTGGCCGATATGTTTTCCTGAAACCAAAAATCACAAACGATGATCTGGTCTTTGTCGCATTGCTGTTTGTGGGATCTTGCTGCATTTCCTACATTAGAACAGTGAGTACATTTCCAAAGTACTTCATTAGCCGTAAGGTGCTTTGGAATGTTTGAAAATGGCGGAAAGCATCTGAGAAATAGAAGTTCTTTAGTGATCAGTAGTTATTAACAGTTTAATGTGCAGGTCCCTGCATTGCATTTTCTCCGTGCCAGTGGAAAGTAGATAGCCCTGGAAGGGTTGAACTCCCAGGCTGACAAGTGTTTGTCTGTTTTCTAGGTTTTGGTGGTTGATCTCTGTGCAGACAGGTTCTTGCGACAGGTGAGTGCACTGTAAAAATGGGGTTGTATCTCAAAATCTCCCTGGTGATGGGCACGGCTAATTGAGAATGTATCTTACCACTGAGTCAGCATCCTGGAACGCCCTCCCTTGTGACACAGTGAGTGTACTTACACCACACAGACTGCAGTGGTTCAAGAAGGAAGTTCACCACCACCTTCATGAGGGTCACTAGGCATGGGCAATGCCCACATCCTGAAACTCAATTCTTGTTTCAAAAGAGCATCAGCTCCCTTTAGTTAGAATTGATTGTATTTGTGATTAGTGCTGTGTCATGTGTGAAGGCTGAAACCTCAGTGTTGTTGAAGTTGTCTTGTTGGAAAGAGCTGCTCACCTGACGTTCCCCCCTCCCCGCCACGGGCATCCCCCCCCTCCGCCGCCCAACCTGCCCCTGCCATCCTCCCAGCTCCGCTGCCCCTCCACCATGCTGGCACACTGTTGGTGTGACCCTCTGGCTAAAGCACCCCCAATCAGCACTCTCCCTCAAAGGGAGGAGCAGGCTAAGGTCCTCTGGCAAATCCACCTGGTCAAACACAGTCACCCAAGCCAGGAATCGAACCCAGATCCCTGGCACTGTGAGGCAACAGTGCTAACCGCTGTGCCACCATGTGAAAAGTGAAAGGAGATAAGCCGGGAATGGGGTTTATTCCGCTGAATTTATTCCAGCCCTGAATCTCCGTATGTTCCTCTGTGAGTGGCTGTCTGGATTTTTATTTTTTAGTTACCTGGGAACTGTTGACCTCTGGGGGGGGGAACAGAGATCACCGTGTCTCAGTCCTCACCCTGTCTCAGTCCTCACCCTGTCTCAGTCCCCTCATAGTCAGATACCTGTGTAACAATGTGTTTCAAAGCACTTTGTCCTGATGTGTTTTGCATCTTTGTCAAATCATGTCAGTGAGAACAGTGACAGTTTAGTGTGGATATTGTGAAATTTGTGAATAAAGTCACAACATTCCTGAAATGTTTTCCATGTGGAGACCACAGGCCCCACTGCCTCAATGTGGAGTATGTGGCACTCTCTGGTGGTACAGATGAGTCACTGCGACTCGCTGCTCCGAATTTGCTTCATGGTTCTCTCCTGATGTTACCCCCTCCAGATGGATGATGAAGATTCCATTCTTCCTCACAAACTGCGAGCAGCGCTGGAGCAGATCCTGGAGCAGAGGAATGAAATGCTAACTGTGCAGGAAGAGGTGGAGGGTGGAGATGGTGAGTGAGAGGAAGCTGTAACTTGTGCTCGGTGCTTCAGACTGGAACTGAGGGCAAACTGCAATGTGGGTCAGTGCATTCGGGGGAAGAGGAGGGAACAGTCTGGGGACACCTGTTTTTATTGATGCTTTGAGTTACTCCCTCTAACAGAATGGGCTTGGGAGACACCAGGATCATCATGACAATAAAAGCTCAGTGTGTGATAGATTCAGTCTCCTGGTACTGTCGCAGCAGATAATACAAGATCATTCGAAGCTTTTAGAAGTGAGAAACAGCCTTTGAGTCCAACAGTCCTGTCCTTTTTTCAATAACTCTACTGTCACATTCCCCCCCCAACCCGCCGCTGTGCACCACACTCTTCAATTCTGTCCCCATAAAAGTTTAAGTTTATTTTCTTAATGTTACAAGTAAGGCTTACATTAACACTACAGTGAAGTTACTGTGAAAATTCCTAGTGGCCATATTCCAGCACCTGCTCAGGTACACTGAGGGAGGAAATTTACCAGGGCCAATGCACCCTAACCAGCACGTCTTTCGGACTAACTCTTGAGGTCAGTAATGTCAGCTACATTGCAGCCTGCTTGATGGAACTGAGGCAGAGGCTTATACACAGTTAGCAAACTAAAGTTCAGAATCCCAGTTGAAGACAAGTATGATTCATGGCACAGAGCGAGTCTTCAGTACATTGTGAATGAAAGATAGCGAAGGGTCACCCATACCATACCCACAATAAATTGCCTATTGCGAAAATCATCACACTCAGCAGTAATCACATAACATTGTGGACTGTTTACAACTGCATGGTTGCTGTACCTGGTGTGAGGGGGAACAGGGAAAGGGCAATAAACTCATTTAGAGAGTGAATTGAACAGAGGAGTCAAACTGACTGAGTAAATGCAGAAATATTTCCTGGGAAGCTAGAAAAGAGACTAAAAAGAGGCGACGTTTTTAACAACAACTTGTTTTGTGATCAGGATAAAACACAAAGGTTCATTGTTTGAGAAGCAACTGAGTGGTTTTAGAAAAATGTAAAGAGTGCAACATCCCAGTTACAAGAACTTTCTTTCAGGAATTATATTGTGGCTTACCTTGGAGGTGTTCCTGAGAGAATATTCTAGTTTGACTTGTTAAGTGAGAAAGTTACTCTGAATCAGTCGGGCAACCCCTGATTTCACTGAGAATGGAGGGAAAACTGAGGAAGTAGTTTATGTTCACAGCTGTCGTGAGAGCAGAATGTAAACTCTGGCCTGATCCATTGAGTCTGGCTTTGCAAACAGCACTGAATCCTGTACTAAATATTTTCCCATTTGTTAATGACATTGACCTCCTAAACAGCAGCTAAAACTGATCCACGGAGACTGGTTAGGTGCCTTGGCCATGCTAAATTCTCCCTCAGTGTATCCAAACAGCTGACGGAGTGTGGCAACTAGAGGATTTTCACAGTAACTTCATTGCAGTGTAAGCCTACTTGTGACACACATTTAAAAATTTTAAAGACTGTGGTAAGGCGAGAAGGGGGAATAGAACACTTCACAGTTTAATACAAATGATAGAAGTGATGTCATTGAAAGCACTAGGGAGATGACTGTTACAGACAGAGGGTGTGCAGTGAGCAGGAAGCAAAGTTCTGGGTTTGTGTCAGGGAGGGAGGTCTGAAAAGAGCATAATCAGGGCTTGAGTTTGTTTCTGTTGCTTTTGGGAGAGGAAACTGGAAGGTTCAAGATATTTCAGTAGAAATGGAGATAAGAAAGTGATAATTACCCACTCATTATGCAGATCTGGGTTAAAGATTATGAGAAAAGCTGATGTGCAAAAGATGCAGAGAGTAGGCGTGAGGAACACTAGGACTAACCAGGACAGGAACATGAGGCTTATACGGAAGACTCAAGAAAGACAACTGTTTCAGTAATAGAAACCATGGAAAGACCTTTCATTCCCCTCATGCGTGCACGCATGCACATGTACATACACGTATAGACACGTGTGTGCATGCACGCACACATTTACACACACATAGATCCATGGATTGAGCAGCTGAAGAAGACACAAGAATTCTGGGACCTTTTCATTGGCTGTGCACTTGTATAATTCCCTCCTAAAATCACCCCGCTGTCCTGAACACTCCCTCCCCCAAAGTCTCCCTCCACACCCCCAAAGTCTCACTTCCTCCCTCCCCCTCAGTCAAGCTGTAGTTAAAGCGATTGCTGTGGGGTGGTCTTTCTCCCCTGCCTGGGCTATGATTGCTTGTACACTTGTAACTCTTTAGCATTTTACTAGCATTTTCCAGCAACTGAAACTAGTCCAGAGAATGGGACACCTTTTAGCCGTATTTAAAGAAACACCAACTTGAATGTTTCTCTTCTTCCTCAGGTCCGAGCTCTCTCAGCACCCTCATTTCGGAAGCATGTGTCAGGTTCTTTGTGGAGATCACCGGCCACTATTCCCTCCACATGTCAGTCAATGAAAAGGGCGAGCGGTCCTTTCAGAGAGACGCCTTTCGTAAATCCCACACCTCCAAGAACGTTCGGCAATTCCTGGAGCTTTTCATGGAAACGCAGATGTTCGCTGGCTTCGTGCAGGACAGGGAGCTCAGGAAAAGTGGGGTCAAAGGTCAGTACTGCGATTGCCGGTCACCCTAAATGCAGGGAGTGACCCAGTGACTGGCAGTTGTCAATAGTTTGCCCATTTCCTCTGCCATAAACTGTACTGACAGCAGGGGGCAGTAGCAGGAGATGGGGGGGGGGGGGAATAGAGTGTCACATGACCCACTGAATCTAAGCAGACCAGGAAAGTAGGGGTTCAATCCCAGGATTGCTGGTTTTGGCAGCCAGGCCAGTGGTAACCCCCATGGATAGGGCTTTCATCTTCTCTTCTAGCTCCACTGTTACGGAATAAATGGCATCTGTTGGGACTGGAGGACGTGGGAGTTTGTCCACTTTGAGACTGTCCATTACTCGTCAGAAATATCAAGGGTAAAGTCACTGTGGGTGAGTGGGTATGGGAGTTCAGACACTGACCCACCCCGGGGAGGAACATCTGGATACTTTGCTTCAGATTGCGGGTGTGGGGATTGGGACAAGCAGAGGAAAGTCAAAGGAAAATGGGGGAGAAAGGAGCACAATTCTGATCTAGTCCCAATAGGAAGCACAGACTCCCTACCTTAGAGGATTTGACAGGTTGTAGGTTGGAAAGTTGCTGGTGGCACAGTGGGATAAGGAGGTAGTGCAGACTGTGACAGCTGTAGCTGTTAGTAATTTGGTAATTAGCAGAGTGAAGGTGCTCTCCTGTTCCTACGATTGTTGGAAGTGAGGTTGGGGTTTGAGAGGAGAAAGAATGGGCCTGGAATAACAGGCTCCGGCTGTCAGCCTGCTCCTGTTGTGCTGTTTGATTGTAGTTAGCCCCTTGTCCAGCCCACCCTGAGGTCGTGACGATTTCTCAGATCTGATACCTGGCTGTTTTGATGCAGGTCTGTTTGAGGTGCGAGCGGGGGAGTACCTGGAGACCATCCCTGAAACTGGACCAAGTGGTGTCAACAGGTTCCTGAAAGGCCTGGGTGAGTATTGAACAGAGACTACTCCAGGTCTATACCCTATCTGAGGACAGGATCCCTTCCCCCACACTGTATCCAGCCTCAGGGAACACCTCTCAAATGTACACTGGAGCAAAAGTAGGCCCTCGAGCCTGCTCCACCGTTCAGTAAGATCATGGCTGGTCTGAGTGTAAATTCGAGCTCCCATTCCTGCCCGCCCCGATAACCTTTCACCCCCTCACCCCCCTGCCCCCCCAGGCCCGATAACCTTTCACCCCCTCACCCCCCGCCCCCCAGGCCCGATAACCTTTCACCCCCTCACCCCCCAGGCCCGATAACCTTTCACCCCCTCACCCCCCGCCCCCCAGGCCCGATAACCTTTCACCCCCGCCCCCCAGGCCCGATAACCTTTCACCCCCTCACCCCCCACCCCCCAGGCCCGATAACCTTTCACCCCCTCACCCCCCAGGCCCGATAACCTTTCACCCCCTCACCCCCCCCCCCCCCCAGGCCCGATAACCTTTCGCCCCCTCACCCCCCCGCCCGCCAGGCCCGATAACCTTTCACCCCCTCACCCCCCCGCCCGCCAGGCCCGATAACCTTTCACCCCCTCACCCCCCGCCCCCCAGGCCCGATAACCTTTCACCCCCTCACCCCCCCAGGCCCGATAACCTTTCACCCCCTCACCCCCCCGCCCCCCAGGCCCGATAACCTTTCACCCCCTCACCCCCCCGCCCCCCCAGGCCCGATAACCTTTCACCCCCTCACCCCCCACCCCCCAGGCCCGATAACCTTTCACCCCCCGCCCCCCCAGGCCCGATAACCTTTCACCCCCCGCCCCCCCAGGCCCGATAACCTTTCGCCCCCTCCCCCCCCGCCCCCCCAGGCCCGATAACCTTTCACCCCCTCACCCCCCCGCCCCCCCAGGCCCGATAACCTTTCACCCCCCGCCCCCCCAGGCCCGATAACCTTTCACCCCCCGCCCCCCCAGGCCCGATAACCTTTCGCCCCCTCCCCCCCCGCCCCCCCAGGCCCGATAACCTTTCACCCCCTCACCCCCCCGCCCCCCCAGGCCCGATAACCTTTCACCCCCTCACCCCCCACCCCCCAGGCCCGATAACCTTTCACCCCCCGCCCCCCCAGGCCCGATAACCTTTCACCCCCCGCCCCCCAGGCCCGATAACCTTTCACCCCCTCACCCCCGCCCCCCCAGGCCCGATAACCTTTCACCCCCCGCCCCCCCAGGCCCGATAACCTTTCACCCCCGCCCCCCAGGCCCGATAACCTTTCACCCCCTCACCCCCCCCCCCCCCCAGGCCCGATAACCTTTCGCCCCCTCACCCCCCCGCCCGCCAGGCCCGATAACCTTTCACCCCCTCACCCCCCGCCCGCCAGGCCCGATAACCTTTCACCCCCTCACCCCCCCCCGCCCCCCAGGCCCGATAACCTTTCAGTCCCTTGTTAATAAAGAATCTATCTCTCTCAGCCTTAAAAAGATTCAAAGACTCTGCTTCTACTGCCTTTTGAGGAAGAGAGTTCCAGAACTCACCACCCTCTGAGAAAAAGAAACTTCTCATCTCTATCTGAAATGGGCAACCCCTTATTATTAAATTATAAATTCTCCACAGGGAACCATCCTGTCCACACCCACCCTGTCAATACCCCCACAGGATCTTAAAGCTTCCTATCAAGTTGCCCCTCACTTTTCTAAACTCCAATGGTTACCAGCCTAGCCTGTCCAACCATTCCTCATCAGACAACTTGCCCAATCCAGGCATTAGACTTGTAAGCCTTCTCCATTTGCTGATGGTGAATTAATTTTACAGATTTGAAACAGGTGCAGAAACATCTAAAAGGCAGAATAACAGAAATACCTCCGCCTCCATCCTGGTACCTGCTACAAAGGAGCATCCAGGATTTCTGTCCAAAGCAGTCACTCAAATAGGCCCATGAAGCATTTTAAAAGATTAGCTACATACTAAGTGTTTTAAAGTGCACATTTCTGCTCAGTTGTATTTGAAGGGAAGAATTGAGTGCTTGATGTACACTCAAAGTCCCCTCCCATGACTGACAGCCTCTGTAACTTGAGCTTTTCTCATTCACAGGGAATAAAATGAAATTTCTTTCCAAAAAGTGAGACAAGGTCCAATGATGTGAACATTTCAATGCTACGGATTCTGTAACTGAGTATCGTCTGACCGTCCCCCGTGAGTGATGCCCAGTCACACTCGACTCCACGTCTGCTGGTCAGATGGGCGGCTGGACTGACCCTGGGACCATGTCATTTGCACAGAGTTGACAACTTCCCTGCACACACACACCTGGCTGCACTGAGACTGCACTGCATGGCTCTGGCCTCCACACACCTGCCGGATTCTGTGCTCTCTTTGGACATTGAAGATTCCAACTCTCCATGCAAGGACGTATCCGTTATCTGCTCCCCTCTGTCTGGCTGTGGATAAGAAGGCCCATCATGAGGCTGATGTGAACCTGTGAGGCTATTGGAACAGTCTTGGCTCCCTGAGGAAATAAACCTGCCCTTGCTGCTTCCAGTTGTTTTTTTTTTAAATGCTTCCACTGTTCTTCCTGAAGTCCATTTCCTGTCTCCTCCGTGCTTGCTGTAAACGGCTTCCTCATATCTGCCTTAAACGTGCCTTTCAGATTTGAATTTGTGCTGAGGTTGTGAGTTAATTGGTATGAGAATGATTGGTGTAGCTGGATCATAGCTACATCAGTGCCCCAGACACCATTCACATGCGGGATTGGAAAGATGGTACAATGTAGCCCTCACCCACTTACCTACCCAACCCTGGCAAGCTGCCAGGAAGCTAACTCCTGACACAGCTCCAAGCTTTGTTTTGCTCAGTGTGAAGGCCACACTGGGACTGAGGATGGTGTGGAGATGCCAGCATCGGACTGGGGTAAACACAGTAAGAAGTCTCAGAGACTTCTTGCTGAGGATGGTGGCAGTGCTGTGGGAATTCAGGTCTGCAGCAATCGACCACGTACGATTCCAAACCTCTACCTCCTGGCACTGAATCTGTGGGAAGGACAACTCTCTAGTAGCTGTCCCAAATAATCTCTTAACAGCATCAAATTTTAAATCACTTCTTCATGTCATCAACTGTGAAATGGGTGTTTTTGAAAATGTATCAGAGGAATGTTACTGGAAGTGTTACTCATTAGCATACTCAATTATGTGACCAAGGCCTCACTGGGAAATTCCCATTACGAATTCCACAGGAATTCCCATTCCTGTTTACGTCAAATGGGAATTTCTTGTTTTTTTTCAAGAAGTGGAATTCTCTGTCGAAAGGCCATTCTGTGAAATACGTGACTCGCCGATTCACACTGAACACTTTTATCCAGCCCTGAGGTTGTTGGTTCCCCTCCTAGCCTCTCTCCAATAATCCACTCAAACTGCTCGCCCTCTCGTAGGCCTGGTTATGCCGAGCTGTTTAACTACTGGGAGCCCGACCCCAGCCTCGCCCACCCCAACCTAGCACCCGTACCCGGTTGGTTAAGAGGCACAGAATGGGACTCGAAGCTTCTTGCCTTGTAAGGTTTGATGTTGGATCAGGTAGTCCCTGTTACTCAGTGAAACAGATGGGAGCAACACAGAAATTATTTCATTTTCAAACCTCTCGAGCTAAAGCTGTAAGAAGCAGGATAATTGCTGCACAGTGCCTCGGTGCGATATCAGAATGTAATTGGCAGTGGGTGAGGGTCACATTGTTGGCAGGGTGGGGGTAGTTTATACATGGGGCTGCACCAATGTTTGTATCCTGCCTGCACTACTCACCTATGGCTGCTCCAGTGCTTACTAGTATTAACTTACAGCCTTTGAGTTTTATGTGTTTTTTTTAACAATCTTTATAAGCTAATATAGAAAAGATGAAAGTCTGTATTCCGAGTGAAGGGCAGCTCTTTCCTAATGATGTTGGCAGCTGTGGCAGCTGGATTTTGTTAACATTGAACAGACAATCATTGGGCGGCAGTGGCTGATGTCTGACTGTAACAGGCAACAGAAGTGTCCAAACAGGAAATGTGTATCTGAGCTTCTCCCATTACACACCACAAACAGTTCTTGTGACAGACTTCACATCCTTATCAGAGTCAATGTTTACCACTGGAGAACCCAGGCTTCTGGCTGCAGCCTTTACAACAAGTCAACATTGCAATATCTCTTCTAGCACCGAGCGATGGGCCTGAAATCCTGTCCAATTCTTTAACTGCTTTTTACAAGCTGCCAAAACTATCTGGATTCTCACTTGTGTGATTCAGGGCCCAGCCAGCCTTGTTGTCTCCCAAATCATTCCAACCGGAATATTTATTAATAATGTGATTGGAGCAGTTTAAAGTCACAGCCAGGGGGGTGGCGGATGTTGATGTCTGCTTCCATTGCCTGTGGACTGTTTTGTGCAGTTTGGAGTTTTGGCCTGTATCTAACCCTTTGCCAGAGTTGCCCTGTTGAAGCTCCCACTCCATTAAAACCAATATTATAATCTTGTAGCTGTCCTCACAGTGACCCCCCTGGTCAGCTAAAGGTGCTGATGCTCTAGGTTAATATTCGCAGCACTGGACTGGTAAACTCACCATCACCTCTGCCATGGAGTAGCCGAGTGGCCTGGCACCAGCTGTTCAACAATAGTGGGCAGCACAGCTTGAGTCTGCCCTCGCCCATGAGTGAGTCAGAGCCCTGTCTGATTTTTATTTCTCCTCTTCCTTAGCTCAGGAACACTGAAGCCAATTGCAGTAATTTCCCTCCTCTGTGTGGCACTGGTCTGAGTTACTCCATAACACAGCGTTACCCTTTGACCATCAAGGCAGTGGGAGCTGGTTGGCATGTTTCCATTTCAGTAGCAACCTTCTCTCGCCTACTGTGTGTGACATGAGACAGCGGAACTTCCTGTTAGTAATGTGAGCCTGATTTAAGGGAAGGCTAATCTGCTAAATCTCTATTTGATTTAAAACGTGATCAAATAAGGAGGCTGCTAGTTTAATGGCACGGACAGGACAGTGTGTGTTAGGTCCCAACTGTAGTTCACGCCACAAGTTGCCGATCTCTACTGTGTACAAGCAAACTCCTCACAGCTCAGCCAGGTCTCTGCACCCTGCTGTTACATACAATCTGTCTGATTAGCTTTTTAAACACTCTGCCTTTATTCACACTTGCTGTTTTAGGTGAATAGAGCACATGCAGGAACATGTGTGACTCTGCCTGAAGCTCAGTGTTACTTCTTAATTAGCAATGCACAAATCACAATTTCCCCCTAACTTTACATTCCAGTTCAGTGGTGTACAGCTGGGAATGTTTCACGGAGGTACATGTCCCTTCCTCATTAGTACTGTGACTTAAAAAAAAATCAAAGTACTTAATTAGTTACACAAAGCACTTTGGATTGCGTCCCGAGGTTGTGAAAGGCGCTATGTAAACACAAGTTCCAGCACCGCCGGGGACAGCTAATTCTCTCTGGTCCATTCAGTGCTTTCTCCTGGGTTCTGAGCTGTTTTATTGTCTCAGCGTCTGTTTTTGAAAAGTGAGCAATGTAGCCAGGTGCTACAAGGCTCTGACCATTGTTGAGGAAGTGTCTCTGGCTCCAAGATCATGGCAGTGGAATATCAACGTACTAAACTCATTCTGAAAGCGAAACCACTAATCCCACTGCCTGACACACTGAGGCTGAGATCTCACATTGACATGTTTACAGTGAAGGAGGGCATCTTTCAGCATTGTGTCCCTGTAATGTGATGAGACATTGATGTCTCTCAGTGTTGCAGAGCTGACTGTTCTCTCTGTATACATGTAGGACAAATAACTGTAACGGACATTGTTTACATATGAACTGTAAAGAAATAAACATTTTGAACAAACGCCCTGCGCTTTCTGCTTTTTCTTTGACTGGAATTGATGTTTTTATATGTTATTATCCTCTCTCCTTGCTGAATTATTGAACTGACTGACTGTCCAGATGGGCTGCAGTGTCCATTGACTCTGGAATCTGGCCGCTTTGCTATAGCTGGCCAGATCTGTGAGAGTGCTGAGCAAACTTGCCCACTGCCAGGAACACATCCCAGTCTGGAGTTTGTTGTGCCTGCTATCTGTTTCTCTGGTTCCCAGCCCCCTGCTGAAGGAGATGACTGTATTAGTTCCGAGGCTGCTATTGCTGTTGGAACCGTTTTAAGTACCTGAAGTCTGCAGATTTCTGCCACTTCCTCAGTTGCTTGTTTTTATCTCGGCCCTTAACCCTTTTCAGTCAATTTCTGGGTTGCCAGCATTATGCAGTGTAACACTAATGCTGTCTGCTTCTCTGTTTACATTACTGAATGGACACACCCACCAAGGACTCTTCCTTCTCCTGTCATATGTGTGTGTTCTTTATGCTGCTAAGGTGGTGGCTCATTGATAAAAACTTGAGGCTTGTCCATTTAAAAATAAACACCGTCATTGGTAGGTTCTATTTACAGTTCCAAGGCTTTTTTTAAAAATATCCAATTCAATCCAATCAAAGTCTCAGCACGTGAGATGTTCCAGATCCAAGCTCACAAGACAGGCTCACCACTTCCTTCCTTGGGCTTGATCTACATGATCCAAGCTAATTGGAGCAGACATTGCACCTCCTCCAAGGCTTGCTTTTATTTGCATCATTTAGAGTTTCAAGGTATTATCATGCACAGAGGGGTTCCGCCCTACAGGCTAACTGCTTACAGAGTGTTGCTTCTGAATTGTCCTTGGAGTCTCTTACCATGTGACTGCATACATCATGCCATGGGCAGTGCTGCTCTCCAGTCTTACATTAACCCTTGCTCTGCATACATTGTAGTGCATACAGACATAGTACATGCAGACACATTATAATGCATACAGATGCATTTCTTCAGTTTCCTATCTTAACTCATAAGAACCCCCCTTTAGATTCAATTGATTTATTAAGCTCCTTTCCTGATCCTCCCATTTGTTAAGTGGAGATCCCGTCAGCTCATAGCTCCAACAAGACTCACTCCTCACTTTCTCTAAGCAATTCCTGCTTAATAAATTTGGGGATCACCAATTGAATGACATATAGTAGTGGTTAGTACTATTGCCAGGGACCCAAGTTCAATTCCCAGCCTGGGTCACTGTCTGTATGGAGTCTGCACATTCTTCCAGTGTCTGCGTAGGTTTCCTCCCACACTCCAAAGATGTGGTTAGATGGCTTCGTCATGATAAATTGCCTCTTAGTGTCATATGTGAGGTTACGGGGATAGGGCCTGAATGGGATTGTTGTTGGTGCAGACTTAATGGGCCAAATGGCATCCTCCTGCACTGTAAGATTCTATAAACAGCCAAATTCAGCCACATGTGGAGTTCAGCAATGCAGAATCAGGTCCTTACTGAAACATTACACTTTATAATCCAGTGTGAATGCTCAACTCCCCTCACAATTCCAGTTTGAGTACAATGTGCAGAGCCACATTTACAACACTTAGAGTAACTTTACATTTCAGCTTTACATTCCATACAATATTGCTGAATCAAAGATCCATAAAAGTAACCTTAGATCAACTTGGAAGAAACAAAATGTGCTTCACTCCTCAATCTTCTTCAACCATTTCATGGTTACAGTGACCTCAGGTTGCACATTATTCTCACTAACTCTTTCTTTCATTCTAATTATTTTATTACTATAAATACAAGTGGCCAGATGAACATCTTCCAAACCATCAAGGACATGGATGAATGACACAAAAGATGAATAAGAACTGTTCCATAATAAAGGAAAATTGAAAACTCACTGGGTTGATCTCGTGCCACTGTTGAGGGTGAAAAGCCACTTACGAGGATGATACCAGGATTCAGGGTAGACCATTTAGGACAAAGGTGAGGAGACATTTCTTCATCCAAAAAGTGGTGAGCCTGTGGAATTCATTACCACAGGAAGTAGTTGATGCCAAAACATTGAATGCATTCAAGAGGTGGCTGGATAAAGCACTTGGGGCAAATGGGATCAAAGATTATGGGGGAAAAAAAAGGCAGGATAAGCAGGAGTTGGATGATCAGCCATGATTGTAATGAATAGTGGAGCAGGCTCAAAGGGCCAAATGGCCTCTTCCTACACCTGTCTTCTATGTTTCTATACTTCCCCAGAAAGGGTGAATGGGCTGGCTTGCTTTTCTCTTGAAGAATGAGGATACAAACTAGAGGCAATCAATATAACATAATCTGAACAAAATTAAACAGAATTCTGATTCTGTACACAGAGTGGTGAGAATGTGGAATTCACAACCACAATGACTAGTTGAGCCAATTGTATAGGTGCAATGAAAGGGTGGCTACGTAAACACAAGTCAGAAGGGAATATGTTGATGAGGAAGAATGAAAATATATACTACACATACACAATATATGTATCTATATAAGTTTTACCCACCTTCTTAGGTTCCCCAGCTTCAGGGTATTGGCCATATGGATAGGAGTTGGCCAACATTCCTAAGTCCTTTCAGCCCTTTGGGGTGCTCTGCCATTCAATAAGATCATGGCTGATCTGATGTGGTCTCAATTTCATTTTCCTATCTGCCTTCCCATAACCCTGTCTATCAAAAAATCTGATGTAGAAACACCAGCGTTGAACTGGGGTAAACACAGTAAGAACAGTGTTATGAGACTTCTTACTATATCAAAACTCTGCCTGGAATAAATTCAATGGCTCAGTCCCCATTTTCTGAGAAGGGAATTCTACACACTAACCACCATTGAGAAAGAAAATTTCTCCTCATCTTTGTCTTAAATGGGAGACCCCTTATTCTTAAACTATGTTCCCTGGTTCTAGTCTCTCCCACAAACGGAAACATCTTCCTGGTATCTACCCTACCAAATGCCCTTGGGCTTTTGAATGTTTCAATAAGATCACCTCCCATTCTTTTAAACATGTGGGTATCGGCCTAACTGTCCAATCTTTTCTCATGGGATAAAATGAGGAGGGTCTTGCAAAAGGAAAACATCAAATTGTCTATTTTAAATGGGGCTGGATGGAACAGATCAAATACATTATAACTAAAGATTTCATTTGGTAGAAATGCAATAACTTATTGGTGATAATAAAGATTCAGGAAGCATAGTGAAGACATGAAAATATCAGCAATACAATAGAGTGTTTTCTGTGGGTATACCTTTTTAAAAACTATTGCAAAAATGAAAGCTGCTTAAAGCCAGCCACAGTTTGGTTGTGTTAATGGAGCTAGTGCTTTTGATGTGTTAATGAGCTTAGCAACACTGCAAAGACTTGTTTACCTCACGCAAGGTGGCAACAATGATGAATAGAATATAACAGGTTTGAATGTCAGAAGTTCAAAGATAAGCGGTGAACTTTGAATTTACAATCTAAAATGTACACTCACAAAATGAAGGTAATTAAGTTTGACTTCTAAAGAGGTTTGTGCTGATAAGAAAAGATCAAAAGGGAAAATGCATATATCAGAAGCTTCAATCATACAAGTTTTGAGACCTCAACCAACAGCAAGAACTCCCATTAAGCAGCGTCTACAAGAGAAGCCTGCCATTAAAAAAGTTGTTTTCTTCATCCTCAGAAGTAATCCCAAAAAAAAACCGCCTGGTGTGGAAACAGTTACTGGGCTTTGTTTATAGTTTTTAAAAACCTGTAAGCTGCTGTGGAAGTTTGGGATGAATTAGCTCTGAAGGTAGGGAAATAAAGGTGTTTGGAACTGATTAAAGACAGTGATACTATATATAGCTATTGTTTTAGTTAAGAATACTTCTAGTTGACTATTGTTATTTATTTTGCTGATTAACAAACATTGTTATTTAAAAGCATCACAAAATGTCTGGGACCTAATTTTTCTGGATTTCAAACTTTTCTTCACATTATATGAAAGTGCAGAATACAGTTGAGGGCAGTTGTAATATATTTCCTTTCTGGGAGTTGGAATTACCTGACATTCACCATCAGCCATAACGGAGTTTTACTAGGTGCATTAGCCCAACGGCAAAAGAATTGTTGGGGAAGAAACAAGCTTATAATTTGTTAAAGCAGTTAGTGTGTAAATAACAAAGCTGTACAAATGATGGTACAGAGGGTACTGTCACTATGTACCTGGTGTTGCCACACTGCAATGTCATAGAGCCAGCCATCATGGGCATGCTGCCATTTGCAGCTCACTGGCATCACCTCTCTATTACAGGATGGTCCTTATTTATGATTGGATATTCTGCTTATTCCTTGAAGTTAATGAAGCTCTTAAAACATTGAGATGAAGTGTTTACAGTTTTATTAAACATAGTGTACATAAAATATGCAGCAAACAGCATTTGGTGTAACTGATACATGCAATGATATCATAGAATCGCCAAAGTGCAGAATGAGGCCATTTAGCCCATTGAGTCTGCACCAACCACAGTCCCACCCAGGCCCTATTCCCATAACCCTTCATATTTATCCTGCTAATTTCCTAGGGACAATTTAGCATGGCCAATTAATCTGACCCGCACATCTTTGGACTGTGGGAGGAAACCAGAGTACCTGGAGGAAACCCACACAGACCAGGGAGAACATGCAAAACTCTATACAGTGACCCAAGGCCAGAATTGAACCCAGGTCCCTGGCGCTGAGAGGCAGCAGTGTTAACCACTGTGCCACCCCTATATGTTCTGGCTGGGCCTCCTTCCTATCTGTCACATAATCCCATCTCCAATGCTTATTTAATTTCTACTTAAATATATTTCTCGCTGTGGTTGCGAGTTCCAAATTGCACTCAATGTTGAATCTATTGGTGACAGTTACATAATGATCTCTTTTGGTCTTGCCCACAGTTAGTAACATTTTTCTTTGTTTCCTCCTATGAATCTCTTTTATAATTTTAAAGCCCTCTATTACAGCAATCCTCAATTTTTTTTCATGTAGTCCATTTTTAAATGGATTCATAATCACATACCCCACCATCTAAATCATAATGCTATATAATGCTGATAATAATGTTTTGCGTAATGAATGGTTTAACAATGTCTTCAAGAAAGCAAGTATTTGTTTACAGTCTGAGAGATGGCTTGCTGCTTCTCATTACAGATTTTGTTTATCCTTGTATGTTCCTTTTCCTGGTGACACTTTATTGTACATGTGGTGGTCACATTCTGCTCCCACTTTGCACTATTCTGTGACACCCTGGGAACCCTGGGATCTGCAGACGTCAGTTTGAGACCCACTTCTGTTAGTTCATCTTTTAGCATTCTCTTTTCTGGCCTGTTCAATCTTTCCTGGTGAATCCTCCTTGTGCATCTTGTTTGCACTTTCACCAGTGCCCCTGTATCCCATTTAAAATCTGGAGGCCTGAACTGTGCTCAGTTCTCCAAATGTGAGGTGTAAAACATTCACCAAAAAGATAATACTTACAACCTCACCTACCGGTCTGGCACTCAAACACGTTATCCTTCTGAGTTCAATATCACAAGTTTGCACTGAAAGTTAAAAGACAAATCCACAAAGCACTACAGAGGAGATTCACCAGGATGTTTTGCCTGGGATGGAGTACTGGATTAAGGAGAGGCTGGATAGGTTTAGATTGTTTCCTGTAGAGCAGAGAAGACTGAAGGGGGACATGATTGAGGTGTAAAAATAAACTAAAAGAGAAAATGCTGAAATCGCAGCAGGTCTGGCAGCATCTGTAAGGAGAGAAAAGAGCTGACGTTTTGAGTCCAGATGACCCTTTGTCAAAGCTAAAAGGCACAGAAAGTGGGAGATATTTATGCTGCAGGGTAAGGGAATGAAAGATGAGTCATAGCCACAGAAAAGGCCGCTAATGGCAGCCCATAGAGAGAATAAAGAGTGTGAATGGCCAAATGGTCAAAAAACTGAATTCAGGGAGTAAGCTATGACAGACTGTGGGGAGAAATGATTGGGAGAGAGGTAAAACTGAGAAAAAAAGGGGGAAAAGGAAGGAAGGGGGAGAAAAGGTAAGCAAAGCGGGATAAAATAGGGGGGGAAGAGTGAGAGGGAAAGAAATAAAGACAAAGAAATTAAAAGTAGAGAACAGTTAAAAACTAAATAAAATGAAAACGAATGGGTCAAAGTAAGTAGAGCTAATCATCTGAAGACCGTGCAAAGGTCCACTGACGTCAGGCAGGATTTTCTGGTTTTGGGGTGAGCATGGCTAGAATACCCCACCCACTTTGACATTTGTTGTCATGTGGGATATCTGGAGGTGTTTTATCAGTTTGGGTCATAGTGTGTTTTTTGCTGCACACAACATTTTTAAATGGTTGTACGGTTGCTTTAAGAGCTGATCACATGTTTTGATGGTAATGTCATTAGGATGTTGCAGAGGCTGCTGTTTTACTTATAGTTTATCCTCTGTACAGGTAAGAGCTCTTTCAATGAATCTGCATTGTTAGTTTGAATCTACGTGAGCAAACCACAGCTTTTTTTTTGTCTAAAACCCACAACCTGAACATGGTGAAGACATTACACTGCCCTCCACTGAAAATGCTGAGATGTTTCTGTTGCCATCTGGCTTGATCAATGATATGATCTTATATATATGTGAAGATTTGAAGGGAGCAAAAGGATGGACTTAATATGTACCTGTACATTGCCCTCCAAGCCACTCGTCATTGTGACTTGGAACTATATCACTATTCCGTTACTGTTACTGGGCTCAAAATCCCTTCCTAACAGCCCTGTGGGTATACCTACGTGAGGGGAGGCGGTGGGGTAGTGGTATTGTCACTAGTAATCCAGAGACCCAGAGCAAAATCTGGGGACTTGGGTTCAAATTCCATCACGGCAGATATATATTTAAAAAATCTCGAATTTAAGAAGTCCTAACGGTGACCAATGTAAAAACCTATCTGATTCACTTTAGAGAAAGAAACCTGCTTACCTTGATTAACCTAAATGTAACTCCAGACCCACGGGGCAATAAGGGAAGGGCAAAACCCACATCCCATGAATAAAAACATGACCTGTGGTGATTCAGGGAGATGTTTCACCACCAAGGTCCCCGGTAATAAACGTCAGCATTGCCAACAATGACCATATGACAGAAATTTTATAAAATGCATTTCCTCCATAACATTCAGCAATCTGGAAAAGATTATATCAGAAGAAAGTTGGGAAGGAAATCCCATGCTTAAGGATTCAGGTCAGCTGCTCGATGGAGGTTCTATCTTTCTTGTGTTGATGTGTTTTATTACAGATTGTTTACAAGTCCTGCCACAGGGAAGCTTGTCTCCCATTGTAAATCTAACACAGTTTATTTCTCACTTCCTCACTCACGTACACAGCCCCTCTCTCCTTTTCACAGCTGTTAACATTTGTAAAGATGTTTTATTGTGGCTCAATACCAACTCGCTGAAGGAGCTTTCTTTTCTCAAAACCCACTTTCTGAGATCCTCTGGCATCAGGCTATTTGGTCACCAATATTTTATTCACATCACAAGAACAGTCTCATTGCACACTCACTGTATCTGACTGCATAGTAAAATCAGCAACCCAAACATCCACCCTGAAATTAACATGAAATTGCCTTAGTCTGGGCAGGTGAGACTCAGATAACTCAGGTCCTCACCCCTTTATCTGTCAGAATTGGGGATGATGTGCTTTGTTGTGATCTGGAATGTATGGGGGAAATTTCTAGCCATTCATGCCAGCAGGATTTTCTAATGCTGCTGTAGTGAACAGGGATTTGGCTGAGCACCAGATTCTCCATCCTTGCTGGCAGCAGCAGCAGTGGGGCGTGAATGGATGGTAAGATCTCATCCATACTGTCTGAAAGGGTGGAAACAGATTTAGTCGTAACTTTCAAAAGGGAATCAGATGAACACTTGAAAAGGTAAAATGTTCAGGGCTATGGGTAAGAAGCTGGGGAATGGAAGCAATGGGACAGCACTTTCAAAAAGTCAGCACATGCTTAATGATGGGCTGAAAGACCTCCTGTGTTTTGTGATTCTATAACTTCTAAAAACCTCTAATTACTGAAATTTGCTTCCTGCAGTATCCTTCCTTCACCACATACAGTTTTAAACTAAAGCCTGACATTATCAAGTTAAAGATCTCATAGATAACAGTATAGGGAATTTCTATTTCAAAATTCAGAACTCAAAAATGGGGGGAAAAAAAGCAACACTTTTGGAACCAAAATGTATTTTTTTAAATGAACGAGTCAACGCTTCTGTCTCCATCTCATCTTACAAAAGCAAACTTGTGGTTGTTGCTATTATCTTTTATTTTGTACACATGTGTAAGATCTGATGCACTTAAATATTGCCCCAACCGTCATATGAAATACAATCGTTAAAAATGTATCCTTTCTTTGATAGGAGCATCCCTGACAAAGCAAATATTTATTGCCCTTGAAATGAGCTGCCTTGTTGAAGTTCTGCAGTGGATGTGGTATAGGTACATTCACAGCATTGCAGATTAATCTTCTTGTATTGCAATGTTAATGTTTTGGCATTAAAAAAATATTGAATGTGATTGAGTTACTCAAAAGGGAGACAAAGGATCCAGATACAAAGCCTGAATTTTCAGATAGAACCATAGGAATTTACAGCTCAGAAACAGGCCTTTTGGCCCCTCTTGTCTGTGCCAAAACATTTTTTCCCCTAGTCCCACTGACCTGCACTTGGACCATACCCCTCCACACCCCTGAACCTGTCCAAGTTTTTCTTAAATGTTAAAAGTGACCCCACATTTACCACTTTATCCGGCAGCTCACTCCACACTCCCACCACTCTCTGCATGAAGAAGCACCCCCCCCAATATTCCCTTTAAACTTTTCTCCTTTCACCCTTAACCCATGCCCTCTGGTTTTTTTCTCCCCTAGCCTCAGTGGAAAAAGCCTGCTTGCATTCACTCTATCTATACCCATCAAAATCTTACACATCTCTATCTAATCTCCCCTCATTCTTCTACGCTCCAGGGAATAAAGTCCTAACCCTATTCAATCTCTCTCTGTAACTCAGCTTCTCAAGTCCTGGCAATGTCCTTGTGAACCTTCTCTGCACTCTTTCAACCTTATTCACATCCTTCCTGTAATTAGGTGACCAAAACTGTAGACAATACTCTAAATTCGGCCTCACCAATGCCTTATACAACCTTACCAAAACACTCCAACTTTTATACTCGATACTCCAATTTATAAAGGCCAATGTATCAAAAGCACTCTTTACGACACTATCCACTTGTGACGTCACTTTTAGGGAATTCTATACCTGTATTCCCAGATCCCTCTGTTCAACTGCACTCTTCAAGAGTCCTACCATTTACCTTGTACATTCTACTTTGGTTTGTTCTTCCAAAGTGCAATACCTCACACTTGTCTGCGTTAAATTCCAATCGTAAATAACATTAAATAGTGTCAGGAATTGAGAACTGTACATTAGACATTGAAACGGAATAGTCAAGAGAGCACTTATTTTAAAAAAAAGAGAATGACGGGGAGGGCAGATCAGAGCATTGAACATTTCAGCCAAGTTCACATTTAGATGGGTTTTCTCGTGAGAGAAAGAACCACGATCCCCTCGACATTATCGCTGGCAACACTTAATGGTCAAGTCTCCGGACATTCTCATTTGCTACTTTCTTGCAAACATTAATCCTGCTCTCCTCCTCCCCCCGACTCTCCACCCATCCTTTTTCACATTTATCTTGTCTCTCCAAGAGCAGTCAGTATCATGTAAACATGTCAAGCACCCCTCCGTGGAAATAAATCAAGAGTTTTTAGACTAGTGTGATCATGTAGAGAGTTACACCTCACCACCAGGTTGGACAGAACACTGAAAACAGGTTTTGTACGAGCTAAAGCTGGGGCAATGGTGAATGCAATTGAACTGAGCTGAAAGTCTAAGGCCGCTCGCTAATTGTTAAAATAGTCCCTCTTCCCCTGAATCTGACAGTTTTTGCAGTGAATCTTCTGTACAGAGCACTGCAAACAAAATGTCAGTCTGCAAATTGAGAAATATCAAACTGCAGGATTAATATAACTAGTCCACACTGATTCCAGTAACATGCCCCCACACGTCAATGTTTATTGAAACACTACAGTCCTGCAAACAGAGAATATTAGTGTGGACTGAACCCAAAAATTAAACATTATCACAGCCACAAAGGCAGGGTTAATTAGTAATCTCAGAGTGAAAGATCCACTGGGAAATAGTGATCATAATACAATTGAATTCCAAATTAAACTCAGTGACATAACCCAATCACAAACTTAAAAAACAGATATGAAGAGAGATCGTTACTGTTAAATAGACTGAAGGGTATGTCGATAAACAAGCAATGGGTAACAGTTAAAGAAATTATTCAAAATGTTGAACAAATGTATGTTCCATTAAAAAGCAGAAACTCAGCAGGATTCATATGTGGTTATTAAGGAGGGTGGTATTAGATCAAAAAATAGCTGCGGCAAAAATGGCAGTAACTCCAAAGACTGGGTAAAAGCAAATTCCTGTGTTCTGGAATCTGAAACCAAAAGAGAAAATGCTGGAAAATCTCTGCAGATCTGGCAGCATCTGTAAGGAGAGAAAATAGGTGATGTTTTGAGTCCAGATGACCCTTTGCCAAAGATGTTTTCAAAATCAGCAAAGGGCCATCAACAAGTTGATAAAAAGGGAAAAGCAGAACGTGAGTGTAAATCAGCCAGGAATATTAAAAATACAGTAAGAGTTTCTACTGGTATATGCAAAGGAGGATAATTGTTGCTCACTCAGAAGTAGAGCCAAGAGAAATTATCATGCGGAATGAGGGAATGGCAGAGAACACAGTATTTGTGACAGTCTTCACAGTTACATACCAGAAACAGATGGCAACCAAGGGGTTGATAAGCGTGATGCAATTAAGAAAATAATTATCAGCAGTGATAAAATATTGGAGAAACTCAAGGGACTAAAATCTAGCTAATTCCCAGGACCTGATGGCCTACACTCTCAGGATCTAAAAGAGATTGTCACAGGCAGTGAATTTGTGGAAATGATTTTCTATGGTTCTGGAAAGGTCTCAGCCAATTGGAAGCTCGCAAATGTAACATCAATTTTCAAGAAGAGTGGAGAGAGAAAACAGGAGCACAAGGAACCGGGGAGACGGTGGCATGGTGGCAATCCAGAGGTCCAGACAAATGCCCTGGAGATGCAGGTTTGAGTCCCGCCACGGCAGATGGTGAGATTTGAATTCAATGGATTCTGGAATTAAAAGTGTAATGATGACCATGAAACTGTTGATTGTTGTAAAACCCACCTAATCCATTAATGTCATTTAGGGAAGGAAATCTGTCATCCTTACCCAATCTGGCCTACATGTGAGTCCAGACCCACAGCAATATTGTTGAGTCTTGACAAGCCGCTCAGTTCAGGGGCAATTGGGATAGTCAATACACCAATATCCCATGAATGAATAAAAAAGTATGACATTAGTTACCTGGAAAATGTTGGAATCAATTAACAAAGTCTTCTGTGTTATCTGTAAACATTACACTTAAAATCACAGAATGATCAAGGTCAACATGGTTTTATGGAAGCGAAATCGTGCTTGATCAAACTAGTAATGCAGATAAAGGGGAACTAGTTGATGTAGCATTCTTGGATTTTCAAAAAGCATTCAATAAGGTGCTATGCAAGATAAGGGTGCATGAAGTTGAAGTAGTATATTTGGTTAGGATGGAGGATTGATTAACTGACAGGAGAAAAAGAGTAGTCATAAATAGGATATTTTCAAGTTGACAGCTTGTGACTCGTGGAGTGCCACAAAAATCAATATTTACAATGTATATTTATTACTTAGATACATTATTCTCCAAGTTTGCTGGTGATACAAGGCTAGGTGGGAATATAAGCTGAGAGGAGGATGCAAAGTGGCTGCAAAGACATAAAGACACATTAACTGAAAGGGTAATATGGTGGTAGCAGTGGATGGTATATAATACAGGGAAGTGTGAGGCTATTTACTCTGGTCATACAAATAGAAAAGCAGGATATCTTTTAAAATGTGTGAAATTTATAAATGTTGATATTCAGAGAGACCGGGGTGTAATCTTACAGTAATAAAAAATTGGCATGCAGATACACCATGCAATTAGAAAGGTGAATTACAACACGATCAATAATGCAGTGGGATTGGAGTATAAGATAAAGGCGACCTGCTATAATTGTACAGGGCTTTGGAGAGGCCGCATCTAGAATGCCATTGCAATGTTGCTTAAGGCAGTACAGGGAAGGTTCACTAGGTCCGTCCCTGCGATGGAAGAATTATCCTGTGATAAGAGCCTGAATAAATTGGGTCAATTTTCTCTGGAGCTTAAAATGGAAATGGTCTCACTGAAACATACAAGATTTCATGCGGCTGTTTCCTCCGAATGGGGAATCTGGAACATGGGGGCAGTCTCAAGATAAGGGGCTAATCATTTAAGACAATCATTTAGGAGAAATTTCTTCATAGTGTTCTGAATCTTTTAAATTCTTTATCAAAGAAGGTTGCTCGTGCTCCACTCAATAAATTTAGGGTTGAGATAGATTTTTGGTCTCTCAGAAAATCAAGTTATACAGGGAGCAAGCAGGGGGGTGCAGTTGAAGCCAAAAATCAGCCATGTTCAAATTGAATGTCAGGGCAGGATGGATGGGTCAAATGGTCTATACTTGCTTATATTTTCACAATGCAAATGACAGACTATCATTGGTTTGTCCAATGCAGAAACTAGTAAAATGCAATTGAATATTATCAATGCTTCTTCCAATTTTTGCCCAAGTTACTCACTCAATGTCATTGGACACGGAAAAGACTTGATGTAACTAAGTGTCTGTGGATTCCACTGCTCCTGTTAGAGCGTTTCCAAAGCGTGTTTATCTTTGAGCGTCCTCCAGATGGAATTCAAGGTGGCCCAAAATTCAAACACAGACCTGCAATGTTACAGCCAAGGCCCAACAAGAAAACAGGCCTCATGCCCATCACCAGCGTAACATCACACGTTGCCATGAGTGTGAGTGAGGAACAGCCATGGAGTTTTCTAAGCAAGAGGTTTCTCTCAATTTTCTTTGACAAATATAGATGTAATATTAGGTTCTCAGATTATGACAATGTTTTAACGTTTCAAATGAACAGTGTTCCCTGCAGTACTCAGTTGTATGAAAATGTCATGAATTAGTTACTTAACAAAAAAATGCACAAACAATTATTAGTGAAAGAACTGCAAAATGTATTGTTTCCTTAGTTTCCATTAATTGACATGACAGGGGTGGGGGAGGGGACAGAAGGCTGGATGGGGAAGACACCAGTAGGTGGGTGGGCAGGGGAGGGGGACCGATAGGTGGGTGGGAGGGGGAGGACCAGTGTGTGCGTGAGTGGACCAGTAGGTGGGAGGAGAAACTGGCAGGTGGGTAGATGAGTGTGGTGGCATGGGGCGAGGGGGGGGCGGTGGGGAGGAGGAGGAAGAAGTGGACTGGTGGGTGGATAGGTGAGTGGACTGATGCATGGAGACCAGTGGCTGGAGGAGGGGACTGGTAAGTGGGTGGGTTGGGGAGGAGACCGGTGGGTGGAGCAAGCGGGAGGTGGGGGGAAGTGCACAGGTGAGTGGGTGAGCGGTGCACTGGAGGGGACCACTGAGTGGGTGGGTGGGAAAGGGGACCGGTGGGCAGTCTGTCTGCCTCTCCTCTGATGGCAGTAACAGTAAGTGTTGAGGTATTCATGTGAGGGGCTCCCCAGACCTTGGCACCTGTGTGCATACACACTTACATAGACGGTTGGAGGAGGGGGCTGAGTGTAGGGTAACAAAATTTGCTGATGACACGAAGATGAGTGGAAAAGCAAATTGTGTGGAAGGCGCGGAAAGTCTGCAGAGAGATCTGGATAGGCTGAGTGGGCGAGGACCTGACAGATGGAGTATAACGTAAGCAAATGTGGGGTTATCCACTTTGGTAGAAATAATAGGAGGAGGGATTATTATTTAAAGGGCGAAAAGCTGCAGCATGCTACAGTGTAGAGGGACCTGGGGGTCCTTGTGCACGAATTGCAAAAACTCAGTCTGCAGGTGCAGCAGGTGATCGAGAAGGCGAATGGAATGTTGGCCTTTATAGCGAGGGGGATAGAATATAAAAGCAGGGAGGTCTTGCTGCAACTGTACAAGGCACTGGTGAGGCCACAACTGGAGTACCATGTGCAGTTTTAGTCCCCGCATTTGAGAAAGGATATATTGGCCTTGGAGAGAGTACAGAGAAGGTTCACCAGGCTGATACCTGAGATGAGGGGGTTAGCTTATGAAGAGAGATTAAATAGACTGGGTCTATACTCGTTAGAGTTTAGAAGGCTAAGGGGGGATCTTCTAGAGACTTACAAGATAATGAAGGGGCTAGATAGGGTACAGGTAGAGAGATTCTTCCCGCTTAGAAAGGTTGGCAGAACTAGAGGGCACAGCCTCAAAATAAGGCGGGGGGGTAGTTTAGATTGGAGTTGAGGAGGAACTTCTTCACTCAAGGGGTGGTGAATCTCTGGAATTCTCTGCCTGTTGAAGTGGTGGAGGTTACCTCGCTGAAAATATTTAAGTCACGAGTAGATAGATTTCTGACAGACAGGGGAATTAAGGGTTATGGGGAGAAAGCAGGAAAGTAAAACGGATCCACTTCAGATCAGCCATGATCTTACTAAATGGCAGGGCAGGCTCGAAGGGCTAGATAGCCTACTCCTGCTCCTATTTCTTATGCACAGGATTTCCCCAGCAAGTTTAAACTATTGGTAAGTAGAATTACGCTGGCCAGGGCACTCCACGAGTATCAGCCACACAGTACTTCATGCCAAACAATTCTTCCACTGTTAACCTGAGGGTGGGACAGGGATTAACGGTGGGATCAAGGTGGGACAGGGATTAACGATGGGATCAGGGTGGGACAGGGATTAACGATGGGGCAGAGCTTGTAATGAGCATCCAGGAGGGCTTACTGAAACAGAATGTAGATAAACCAACCAGGGAAGGGGCCATACTGGACCTGATATTGGGGAATGAGCCCGGGTTCAGGGTGGGATGGCGATTTACAGTGGGATCAGTGACAGTGATTAACAGTGGGATCAGGGTGGGACAGTGATTTAAGTGTGGAGCAGAGGTTGTAAGGAGCATCCAAGAAGGTTTCCTGAAACAGAATGTAGATAGTCCATACTGGACCTGGTATTGGGGAATGAGCCCGGCCGGGTGGTCGATGTTTCAGTAGGAGAGCAGTTCAGGAACAGTGAGCACAATTCAGTAAGCTTTAAGGTACTGATGGATAAAGATAAGTGTAGTCCTCACGTTAAGATGCTAAATTGGGGGAAGGCTAATTACAACAATATTAAGTAGGAACTGAAGAATGTAGATTGGGAACAGATATGTGAGGGCAAATCAACATCTGGTATGTGGGAGGCTTTCAAGTGCAAGCTGATAGGGATTCAGGACCAGCACATTCCTGTAAGGATGAAGGATAAGTACGGCAAGTTTTGGGAATCTTGAATAACGAGAGATATTGTGAGCCTTGTCAAAGAGAAAAAGGAAGCATTTATCAAAGCTGGGAGGCTGGGAACACACGAAGCAAGTGTGGAATACAAGGAAAATAGAAAGAAAGTTAAGCAAGGAGTAAGAAGATCTAAAAGGGGTCATGAAAAAGCATTGGCCAGCAGGATTAAGGAAAATCCCAAGGCTTTTTACACATATATAAACAGCAAGAGGGTAGCCAGGGAGAAGGTTGGCCCACTCAAGGACAAGGGAGAGAATCTGTGCGTGGAACCAGAGGAAATGGGCGAGGTATTAAATGAGTACTTTGCGTCAGTATTCACCAAAGAGGAGGATTTGGTGGACAATGAGCCTGTAGTTTGAGTCATATTGAGATCAAAAAGGAAGTATTGGGGTTCTTGAGAACCTGATGGGACATACCCCAGAGTACTGAGAGGGGCAAGAAAGGAAATTGCTGGGGCCTTGAGAGAAATCTTTATATCCTCATTGGCTACAGGGGAGGTCCCAGAGGATTGGAGCATAGCCAACGTTGTCCTTTGTTTAAGAAGGATAACAAGAATAATCCAGGTAATTACAGGCCGACGAGCCTTACATCAGTGGTAGGGAAATTATCGGAGAGGATTCTTCGAGACAGGATTTATTCCCACTTGGGAGCAAGTGGACATATTAGTGAGTCACAACATGGTTTTGTGAAGGGGAGGTCGTGGCTCACGAACTTGATCGAGTTTTTCAAGGAAGATGATTGATGAGGGTAGGACAGTGGATGTTGTCTACATGGACTTCAGTGAGGCCTTTGATAAGGTCCCTCATGGCGGATTGGTGCAGAAGGTGAAGTTGCATGGGATCAGAGGTGAGCTGGCAAGGTGGATACAGAACCAGCTCAAAGACAACAGAGGAAGCAGTGGACGGGTGCGTTTCTGAATGGAAGGTTGTGACAAGTGGCATTCCTCACGGATCAGTGCTGGGTCCTTTGCTGTTTGTAATATGTATAAATGATTTGGAGGAAAATGTAACTGGATTGATTAGTAAGTTTGTGGGTGACACAAAAGGTTGGTGGATTTGCAGACAGGGATGAGGGCCATCAGAGGATACAGCAGGATATAGATCGGTTGCAGACTTGGGCGGAAAAATGGCAGATGGAGTTTAATCTGGACAAATGTGAGGTAATGCATTTTGTAAGGCCTAATACAGATAGGGAATATACAGTATATGGCAGAACCTTCAGGAGTATTGCTAGGCAAAGGGATCTGGGTGTACAGGTACACAGGTCACTGAAAGTGGCAATGCAGGTGGAGAAGGTTGTCAAGAAGACATACGGCATGTTTGCCTTCATCAGCCAAGCTTTGAGTTTAAAAATTGGCAAGTTATGTTGAAGTTTTATAGAACCTTAGTGAGGCCGCACTTGGAAATTCTGGTTGCTACATTACCAGAAGGATATGGAGGCTTTGGAGAGGATACAGAAAAGATTTACCAGGATGTTGCCTGGTATGGAGGGCATAAACAATGAAGAGAGGTTGGAGAAACTTGGTTTGTTCTCACTGGAGCAACAGAGGTTGAGGGGAGACCTGATAGAAGTCTACAAAATTATGAGAGGCATGGACAGAGTGGATAGTCAGAAGTTTTTTCCCATGGTGGAAGAGTCAATTACTAGAGGGCATAGGTTTAAAGTGCGAGGGGTGAGTTTTAGAAGAGATGTACGAGGCAGGTTTTTTACACAGAGAATGGTAGGTGCCTGGAACTCGTTGCCGTGAGTAGTGGTGGAAGCGGGTACGACTTTTAAGGGGCGTCTTGGCAAGTACATGAATGAGATGGGGAGAGAGGGATATGGTCCCCAGAAGGCATGGGGGTTTTAGTTAAATCAGGCAGCATGGTTGGTGCAGGCTTGGAGGGCCAAAGTGCCTGTTCCTGTAATTTTCTTTGTTCAATGTGGGATCAGCGATTAAGGGTGGGATCAGGGTAGGATGGCGGGACCAAGGTGGGACGGCGATTAACAGTGGGATCAGGGTGGGACGGCGATTAACAGTGGGATCAGGGTGGGACGGCGATTAACAGTGGGATCAGGGTGGGACGGCGATTAACAGTGGGATCAGGGTGGGACGGCGATTAACAGTGGGATCAGGGTGGGACGGCGATTAACAGTGGGATCAGGGTGGGACGGCGATTAACAGTGGGATCAGGGTGGGACGGCGATTAACAGTGGGATCAGGGTGGGACGGTGGGGTCGGGGGAATTGGTGGGTAATGTCGTTGCTGGGCTAGTAATCCAGAGATCATGGGAATACTCTGTGCACCTGGGTTCAAATCCCACCCTCGCAAATAGTGAAATTTGAATTTCATAAAAATCTGGAATTAGAAATCTTATGAAGACCATGAAACCATGGTCGATTGTTGAAAAAACCCATCTAGTTCACTAATGTCTTTTAGGGAAGGAAATCTGCCATCCTTACTAGCTCTGGCCTACATGTGACTCCAGACCCGCAGCAATATGTGGTTGACTCTTATATGCCCTCAGGGATGGGCGTTAAATGCTGGCCCAGCCAGTGACACCCATATCCCATGGACAAATAAACAGTAGTGGTGGAGGGAGGAGAGGGGAGACAGGACACAATATGATGAATAAGCAGTTTTGAATTTGTTACACATATGGCACAAAACCTGGCCATTCAGCCCAACCAGTGCCTGCCAGATGGTCCCGCGATGGAAATTTCATGTTGTTCCAGCGAAGAGTCTCCAGAATCTCATCAGCCGCTGTCACACGCACAGTGAATATCAGAAACACAGTATGCGCTGGACAGAGGCTAATCTATATCATGGACAATCTCTCATTTCTGATATTGCCTAGCAATCTCAAACACTTGGTGGAAAACAAAAGTTTGAGTGGAATCCGAACCTTCAAACCCGTTCCGACCTGCAATCACAGAACACATTAATAATTTCAAGCTGTTGGTATAACTGTGCCCTCACTCATCTCCAAGATTGTTTACTCACCCATTCCTCCTGGGTGAATGGGCCAGGAAATGGCAAATGGAATTTAATGTTGGCAAGTGCGAGGTGGTCCACTTTGGTAGGAATAATGGTAGGAAGGATTATTACTTACGTGGAGAAAAACTGCAGCAGGCGACGGTGCAGAGGGACCTCGGGGTCCTTGTGCATGAGTCGCAAAAAATCCAGCTTGCAGGTGCAGCAGGTGGTCAGGAAGGCGAATGGGATGCTGGCCTTCATCGCGAGGGGGATTGATTATAAAAGTAGGGAGGTCTTGCTGCGGCTGTATAGGGCATTGGTGAGGCCGCAGCTGGAGTACTGTGTGCAGTTTTGGGTGCCGTACTTACGCAAGGATATTTTAGCCTTGGAGGGAGTGCAGAGAAGGTTTACTAGGCTGATGCCGGAGTTGAGGGGGTTGAGCTATGAGGAGAGGCTGAATAGATTAGGCTTGTACTCGTTAGAGTTTAGAAGAATGAGGGGAGATCTCATTGAGACGTATAAGATGATGAATGGGATGGATAGGATAGAGGTGGAGAGACTCTTCCCGCTCAGAAAGGATAGTAGGACTAGGGGGCATAGCCTCAAGATAAAGGGGGGGCGGTTTAGAACAGAGTTGAGGAGGAACTTCTTCACTCAAAGGGTGGTGAATCTCTGGAATTCTCTGCCCGTTGAAGTGGTGGAGGCTGCCTCGCTAAATATTTTTAAGACGCGGGTTGATGGGTTTTTGATGAGAGAGGGGATTAAGGGTTATGGGGAGAGGGTGGGAATGTGGAACTGAGCCACGACAGATCAGCCATGATCTTATTGAATGGCGGGGCAGGCTCGAAGGGCTAGTTGGCCTACTCCTGCTCCTATTTCTTATGTTCTTATGTTCTCCTCTTCTAAATGAGACTTAGCAGTATTGCTGTTGACTTTTGTCAAGTGGTCAATCTTTCAGTGAGAGCTTGGCTCGGCAGTTGACAATTTGAGGACAGTACGCTAGCACAGTGGTTAGCACTGCTGTCTCACAGCGCCAGGGACTGGGTTCAATTCCTGGCTTGGGTCACTGTCTGTACGGTGTCTGCGTGGGTTTTCCCTGGGCGCTCCAGTTTCCAAAGACATGCTGTTAGGTGCATCAGCATGCTAAATTCTCTTTCGGTGTACCCCAACATGCACTGGAGCGTGGCGACTCGGGGATTTTCAGTAACTTGAGTGCACTGTTAATGTAAGGCTACTTTTGACACTAATAAACTTCAAGCTTTTAAACTTTAAAGCACCATGATTTTATGTTTAAGGTTATTTATTAGTGTCACAAGTCAGCCTACATTAACACTGCAATGAAGTTATTGTGAAAATCCCCTAGTCGCCACACTCCAGTGCCTGTTTGGGTACAACTGAGGGAGAAATTAGCATGGCCATTACATCTAACCAGCACGTCTTTTGGATTGTGGGAGGAAACCAGAGCACCCGGAGGAAACCCACGCAGATATGGGGAGAATATGCAGACTTCACACAGACAGTATCTCAAGCCAGAAATCAAACCAGGATCTCTGGTGCTGTGAAAAGCAGTGCTAACCACTGTGCCACCATGCTGTCCTCAAATTGCATCATCTAATAGCTAAACCTCATCTAGCCATATTTGCAAATAAGAGTGGATCAGTCACTGGATTATGCTCAAGACTGCGAACTTTGACTGATGTTACCACTCTTAAATCACATTCAGAAACTGCACCCTCCACATCACAGTGTCATCCAAAAGGCTCTGCCTCCTGGGCCAGAAGGCACCCAGTGGTGTGCAGAATTGGCTCTGCCTGTCTGGGCTGCAATAGACTGCCTCCAATTGGTCCCAATGTCAGACAGTCAGCCAATTCCCATTCCCAGCTTCAATCTGGAAACCGGGACTTCAGGGTAAAAACAGAAATGGCTTCATGGTGAATAAATAGACAGAAGTTAGGAGTTAGCTCATGCATCACTGACCTTTGGCCTTAGTACTCTACTTTGACATTGTATTCCAGAAGTGGAAAAAGCTTCAGGATGTTTTTATAAACCCCAGCCTCCATCTGCGTGGTATCTGCAGGCAGACAGCATGCAGGGTGGGAACGGAGGCAGGAAGATCAGGTAACTCCTGTGAGCAACTGCAATCCTCGCTCAAACCAAGGTGCAGTGAAACTTGGGAATGAATCTGTTGAGTTCGTGAAGAAATCCCAATAGAACACATCAGATGGTGGCTTTGGTAACAATGAAGGGATAACCAAATCCAATTTCTTGTAAAACAGTCAATAGGATCTGTTTACAACCTCACACACAAGAAGCAGAGGGTATCATTTAGGGTGCTGTGCCCAGAGATAAGAAATCAAACGGAACTGAACCAGTACCCAACCCCGCGCCCGCCAGAACCGGTACCCAACCCCGGACCCGTCTGATGGGCCACACCATGTCCATCAGAACCTGTACCTAACACCATGCCCCTCTGGACTGTAACTGTGACTAACGAGGAAGTAGAAGAAAATCTGAATTGTATGCTGTAATCCTGGTTAAAGACTCTTGCACAGAATTTGCTGACTTGCCAGAGTAACGACTGATGACAGACATTTATCTTTGTGGATCAGGCAGTGGGATCCATGAAAGCGCTCAGTCAGTTTAGCAGGCCAGTGGCTGCCATAACTATTTGTGAGCCTTGTCATGCCACAACCCTGTGGCACAAAGTGAAACACAGAATGGGGATAAAGGTTCAAGGTACAAACAGGAAGCACACGTTCAATATACAACTTTTCCCACCTTTCAGGCCAACGGATTCTCCTGTATTTCCCAGATTCCAGGAACAGAGGCCGCAGGAAGCACCCAGGCACTGATAGTTTACCCAGTTTCAGGAACTGGGAATGTAGGAGGCATTTAAACCAGGCTACCCAATAGCCCAACTGGAGAAGTCAGTGAGTAGCTGAGCTGGCTGGTGCCAGGTTCAAGCTGCACTCTGTCCCGAGATATGAGCTCACTGAGGTCGCACCTTGGACACTAGAATTGGTTTTAGTATCGCAAAATGACGGGAGGAAGCCGGGCATAGCTCTGTGATGCTGATTTGAAAGTATTGGGGGGGGGGGGGGGGGTGTCGGGTGTCACTGGGCGAGGTCAGGACAGGCTGAGTTCTCCATTAGTCACTGCTCACCATCTGAGTGGCAAAGAGCTGGAGATGAGAGGAACCCAGAAATCTGCTCAGAGTTTGAGGAAAACAGAGAGAGACAGAGAAAAAGGCACTTCATTATATGAAGCAGGTTTCTTTGAAAGTAGTAGTCTTCAGGCCATACTGTGTGACACTCTTCCAGGACCAGTTACATTTCACAATGATTTCTCTGATCAGAGAGTCCAGTTAAGGTCTCCCCCATCTCCAGCGCGTTATTTATAACAATTCACAAAGGCATCGCTGAACTAACCCGAGTGAGACTCAGAGGAGCTGCGAAACCCGCCAATATTTCCTGAAGAAATCACAACTAGTCCATGACTTACCTGCACTCTTCCCGGGAAGATGTGCCACACTGAGCACAAACACACAATGCAGAAAAGCCTTTCCCATGAAAGCACTGGCGCTCTCCTCTCTCTGGCCAGAAGCAGAAAGTATCAACCCCAAACACCGGGAACTTGCTGCTCTCTCTGGTGCCGGCTTCACGAAAAATCGCTGGCTCTGGCTGCATGGACAAAGTTCCGCCGCTGCTGTGTTCACCGGGAGCTGTGCACGGAGCCATTGCCTGTGTGAGTGAGAGCACGTACAGAGAGAGCGGGATCTGGGCTGGCTCTGTACTGGGGAAAATGCACATTCCACTGACAGGAGCGACATCTGCAGGAGTGCACTACAGCCCTCAGCCCGTACAGCAGCCAGAGGCAGGGTAGCAATAAAACCAGCCCAGCCCGGAGAAACCCGCCGAGAAACCAGCCCAGCCCGGAGAAACCAGCCGAGAAACCAGCCCAGCCCGGAGAAACCCGCCGAGAAACCAGCCCAGCCCGGAGAAACCCGCCGAGAAACCCGCCCAGCCCGGAGAAACCCGCCGAGAAACCAGCATAGCCCGGAGAAACCAGCCCAGCCCCAGGAAATTAACACCCGTCAGTCTCACAACAACCACTTAAAGAAGTGAAAGTAAAATATTGCAGGTGCTGGAAATCTGAAATAAAAGCAGAAAATGCTGGATAAACTCAGCAGCCCTGGCAACATCTCTGGAGAGAAATGAATTTAACATCGAGTCCGTATGACTCTGAAGTATAGCTGTAATTAAATAGACTTGAAACGTTAACTCTGTTTTCCCTCTCTGCAGATGCTGCATCTTTCCAGCATTCTCTGCTTTTATTGCAGTTTAGTGGAAGCAGGGCTGTTTTCCTCACTTCACCATTACTTGACTATTCCTGAGTGCTTAGAAACCTCCCTCATTGTCAACATTGTCCCATTCTTACTCAGATAAAAGGAATGATTCCATATAATGGCCACCAAAATGATAGAACTGCAGAACAGCAGACTTGAAAAAATACTAATCATTAACACGTATATATAGTGTCTGGCATGTAATACTCCTGAAGAAAACACTTCTCCAAAGCAGCCACCTAGCTATCAGAAACATTTGATGTCCTGTTCATGTTGGGGTGGGGGGGAAGGTTGGTTAGCTCAGTTGGCTAGATGACTAACATGTGGATCAGATTAGTCAATAGCACAGGGTAAGAACCCTGTTTCAGCTGAGGCCTACTGAACACCAGCCAGTCTGTAGTAAAAATCTGGAGCTACACCGCTTCTCGGCCTTTTGGCTAAGATCAAGTGTAGTATTGACATGCTGCACTTGGTTGAAGTCATTAGGTTACATTTCAGCTTCATTTGAAGCAATTTTTTAAAGCGGCATCTCGGCCTTTGGGCTAAGATGCAAATTAGATCAAGCCTTGGAGGAGGAGCTACACCTACTCCAAACAACTTGGATCATATAGGTCAAGCCCAAGACAGGAGGTGAGAGCCCTGTCTTGTCAGCTTGGATCGGGAATGTCCCAACGTGTTGGGACTCTGAATTGGCTTTAATTTGACTTGATTGGATTGGAATAAAGTTTAAAAAAAATCTCGGCTCCTCGGCCTTTTGGCTAGGATCAGGTGTAGTGTTGACATGCTGTACTGGGTTGGGGTCATTGGGTTACATTTCAGCTTCATTTGAAGCAATTTTTTAAAGTGGCATCTCGGCCTTTTGGCTAAGGTGCAAATGAGATCAAGCCTTGGAGGAGGAGCTACACATACTCCTATCGGCTTGGATCATGTAGATCAAGCCCAAGACAGGTGATGAGAGCCCTGTCTGGTCAGCTTGGATCAGGAATGTCTCAACTTGTTGGGACTCTGAATTGGATTTAATTTGACTTGATTGGATTGGAATAAATTTTTTTTTAAAAATCTGGGCCTTTTGGCTAAGATCAAGTGTAGTATCAACATGCTGCGCTTGGTTGAAGTCATTAGGTTACATGTTAACTTCATTTGAAGCAATTTTTGAAAGCAGCATCTCAGCCTTTTGGTTAAGATGCAAATGAGATCAAACCTTGGAGGAGGAGCTATACCTACTCCAATCAGTTTGGATCATGTAGATCAAGCCCAAAACAGGAGGTGAGAGCCCTGTCTTGTCAGCTTGGATCGGGATGTCCCAACTTGTTGGGACTCTGAATTGAATTTGATTTGACTTGATTAGATTGGAATAAAGTTTTTTTTTAAAAAAAAATCATGTCTTTTAGCCATGGTTTTGATGAACAATTGATAAAGACCAGCCTGTGGGCAGAGTATTCAACAAGATGGGAAATGTGCAAAACTTGTGTGTGAAGAATCAAGCGACTTGAAGATGACAAATTACTTCATTGATGGCCCCAGTGAGAACATTGGGAAGAAGTTACATCAGTATCAGCATGAATAATGGCTGAGTGGGTAGAACTCTTTACCTTTGATTGATAGCATTATGTGCAGTAAGCTCACCATTATTTTAGCAGTAAATTGTGGAACATTATTATTTGTAAATGCACATGATAGACTTGAGGGGAAAAGAATTAACGTACGGAGGAAAACTACAATCAAAAATAGCTGCAGTGTCAAGAAGCTTAGCTCAACCTGATGTGTGATTTAACCCATGAGCAGCCTTGAGGTCAGTATTGCAGTGTCTGGAAAGTCCTGGTAAACCATCAGGGTTGCAGTCCCATCCAAGCACCTTAAGCACAAAAAAAATTCTAGGTACTCAGCACTTTCAGATGAGATATAAAACCAAGGTTCTCAGATTTTCATCTCACATTTAGGCAAAGTGCAGGAATACACTGACCAATAAGGGGAGGCAATGACACTGTGGCTAGTAACCCAGATACCCTGAGTAATGCCCCAGGTTCAAATCCCACCATGGCATACTTTGAATTCTGAAATTAAAAGTTTAATGGTTGCTGTAAATTGTTGTAACATCTATTCATGAATAAAAAAAGTTACCCCTAAAAATCAATCTCACTAAAAGCTTATTGTTTGTGGGAGTTTAGGGTGCATACATTTGGCTGCAGTGTTTCTGAAATGACAACAGTGGCTGCAGGGATATTTTGAGGTTGAGAAAGATGCTGTGCATAAATGAAGTCTTTCTTTCATATTGAACATCCCAAACAAAATCGTTGCCACAGCTGCCACATAATAAATAAAAGCAGAAACTGTTGAAAATACTCAAACATCTGGAAAGAGACAAAGTGAATATTTTAATATGTATTCTGTTTCTTTCCACAGATGCTGCCAGATCTGCTGAGCATTACCAATATTTTCAATATCTGCAGTATTTTCCTTTATTAGTTCATTCATGGGATGTGGGTAGCACTGGTTGAGACTAGCATTTATTGCCCATCCCTAATTGTCCTTAAACTGAAGCCATTCCAGAGGATATTTAAGAGTCAACCAGTTGCTCTGTGTCTGGAATCACATGTAGGCCAGACCACAAAGACAGCAGATTTCCTTCCCTAAAGGTCATTAATGAACCAATGAGTTTTTACAACAATGGTTTCATGGTCATCATTAGACTTTTAATTCCAGATATTTATTAAATTCAAATTTCACCATCTGTTGTAGTGGAATTTATACATGGAACATCATCTCTTTTAGATTAATGCCATTCGTTAGGAGGTATCTTGTTAGCAGAAGGCCAAACTAATCCATTAACACTCATCTCCTCTACAGACCCCCATTGCTTCATTACGTCTAAGAGAATGGTACAGAGCTGTTTTCCTGATGAGTTTCTACTTCTCATATTACACAACCAGATGACAGACTAAGCTGCCACACCATCTCTGCTGCAAATTGTTTTACATGTGGTATAGTAGTGTGTAAATGACCACACCTGGGGATTTAGAAACACCCTTCTGTGTAACTGCAGTGCAGTTGAAGGTATCATACATGAAATGAATAGCTGGTCATTTCCTGCTGGTTTACCAATATGGATCCCAAGGCTGCTCAAGAGCTAATTCAGTTTGAACTAATGCTATTGATGTGTAAAGCATTCAGCAACTTGAGGCAAGGAAGAAATAGCCCATGGAAATGCAAAAGGCCAGAAACTGCAGGATAATTTGTTCTGCTCCATTAGCTTCACAAAAGTGGCAGTGCAGCCAAAACCTCCTGATGAATTTCAAGAAATTATTGCATGTTAATTACTGATTACACTCCCTGCAGCTAGTTAGGACATTTGAGTGTAAGTGCCTTCTTAATGATGAAATTTATGCAAAGTCATTGTACCTCTCTGACTCAAAGGGAGCAATTAAAATTCTGGAGTTTTGGTTTTATAGATAGTAAATATTAGAAAATTTTAAATATTAAAATTCCAACTGTTTTACATTTTTTCCTCTTCTTCGAGAGTTTTGCTCTTAATCCAAAAGATGTGCTGGTTAGGGACATTGGCTATGTTAGATTATCTTTCAGTGTACTCGAACAGGCGCCAGAGTGTGGCGACTAGGGGATTTTTCACAGTAACTTCATTGCAGTGTTAACTGAAGGGTACTTGTGACACTAACAAATAAACTTTAAACTTTCTTTCCCTTTTTTTAAAATGGATTTTACTCTAATTCACATTTCCTTTTTATTGTTTCTATTTATATTGTTTAATCTTATCATTAAGAATGTACAGTTAGTCCTTTTGTTTACCAAGGTTCCAGATGCCCTGTTGTCTTTGACACACCAGAGCAACCTCCATCAATCCTTCATGGCTCTATTCCCTGAATTTAAAAGTCCCCTGAAAACTAATTTCTTTGATCAGCTAACAACCTTGCTTCATCTCCGCCCAAAAACTAGGGCCTGGATTATCACTGAATTGGCTGAGCCTGGTGACCTTTATAAATGATGGGTGGAAATTGATTCCTGAGATTCCCAGACCCATTGCCATTTCTGGCAGTGTTAGCTGGCACAGGACAAAGGTGCGGTTAAAGAGTCGGCACACAGCACTCCGTTCTTGCCAGGGTGGGCATCTCAACCCACTCCCCTAAAGTTCTGATGAAGCTCCGTCCTGTTAGGACACATCGTCATGGCCTCTCAATTGAGTCAGAACTCTTGTCCCAAGATGGGAATCAAAAAATAAAACAGCCATTCAACTTTTGAAATAAATTGGTCCTCTTACCTTATATAGCTGTCGATCCATCTCAGCCATTCATAATACCAATAGCAAAAAGCTTTTATCTACTTTTCACCTTTCAATCTTGGGTAAATAAACACAGGTATTGATAAAACTGTTCAAAGAAATATCTAGTTATTAAAAGGTAAATGTTATTTAAATATATTTATTACTCCCCTCTTGCAGTAATGTAAACATTGTTTGCAGAATTAAATGAATTAGCCATTCATTTATAAGCATTCACAGTGAGATCACCTGGAAAAACACTCCTAATTGTTCCTATGGATGCAATTGCCAGATGACTTCATTAAGAATGTTTGGCTGAGCTCCAAGAATGGACAATCCTTGCAGCTCAATGTTAAAATGTTAGAGGGGAGCAATAGCTTTGCTTGACTCACATTAATTACCTTGTAATAAGCTATTCTTTCTTGATGCATTTTTTTCAATATGTGTGTTACATTACACAAGGTTAAGAGGTATGAAATGCGTTAAAACTTGAGACTGATACAATGACTTGTTGTGGTTAATTAAGAGGTTGTAAACTTTTTCAGTTAGATGCTCAAAGCCTCCTTAGCAACCGTGTCAGTTTCATGAACATTTCAAAGACTTGCTAATAGGTTCAGCACACAGTGGATACTGGGAGAGTGGGTATGAAGAGACATGAGATGCATAGAAGGGAATGGGAGACGTAAGGGGTACAGGAGTTGTGAGGGGGCATGAGAGTGGGTGGTGAAATTGAGGGAGGTGAACGGTAAGGTTTTGAGAGCCTAACAGTCATTAATACAACGTCCCCGGAAAGGGAGGCAGGCTTTCTAACCTGAGGCCTCATTAATTGCCTGACTCCATCCTACTCCTAGCCTTGCTGGAATTAAGATTTGGCAGATGGGTCATCCTCAGTGGAGATGATGTAGTTGGGAATTTGCCAACTCATGCTTCTTACTTCTTTCATGAAATCCAGGCCATGGGTGTCTATTCCTTCTTCCTCTGCAAAGTTCCTTGGGACATTTTCCTATGTTAAAGGTACTAATTAAAAGCAAGTTTTTGTTGACACCCATCGTGAAAGCAATCATTTTGGTGGAAGACAAGAAAGATTGTGACCTTCTCTGAGGTTCACTCAGCATGAATCAATACCTTCAGCACATAAGAAAATAGCAAATAAGACAAATCTTAAAAAGCTATCTTAACTGATACTCGAGTTAAACATTGGTAACTAATCCTAAAGCTGTGCTGTTGTAGCTATTTGCTGAAAGGATAAAGGTGTGTAAAAGCAGACCAGGTTTAAATTGAGAACAGATGACTGAATGTGTCTGACTACATCTTTTCTCACTTCATTTCCCATTCCTGCCCTGAAAATTGGAACTTGTGTGAGTTGGTCCATCATTCTCACTCAAGTGTTGATTTTAAAGTTTAGCCAAAACAATGTCAGCAAGTTAATGGCCACTGAGAGTATCAACACTTGACTGCACTCTATCCTCATCAAAGATGCAAATTTTTTAGCAAATGCCACTGACCAGTGATCAGGTGAGGGAACCTGAGCTGATCTTTCCTAACACAGAGCCGCCATTGTTTGGTGTGTCTCCATTAGTGCCCAAATCAGAATCAACTAGCAACACAAAACTACACAGTAAAGCTCACCATCAAAATCAACAGCACAGTTCAAAATAACACGGAATTCCTGTGAGCACAGGGAAACCCACTAACATGTTCTTTCTCAGCAATGCAAATCCTCCAACTAGGAAGCTTGAGCTATGCACAATCTTGGGTGTTGGCCTTTAATCTGAATTTACTTTTCACATCTGCTAATATGACAGAAGTATAAAATGAACAATCCTTAACAATACTTGTTAGAAGTAAATGGTGTCTAAATTGGTAAAATTGCCTGGAATAAACCAGGTCAACGTATGCAAAAGAAGAAATCAAGTCTCAAGATGCATGTAAAAGCGTCACATTTGAAGATCAAAATTCCTTGTCATCTAGAAGGTTTCAATTATCTTTTCATTTGAAAAAATATAAACAATTAGCAGTTTCTCAGTTTTAACAACTTATATAGTGCCTTTTAATGTAATAAAAGTTCCCATAATTAAACAAAATAACAAACTATATGACATTAGGTTCAGATGGCTAAAAGTTTGGTCAGATAGGTTTAAACAAATGTCTTAGAGGAGAAAGAAATTAAAATTATGGATGTTCAGGAAGCCAGAATTAAAAGAGCATAGATATCAGATGATCATGGGGCTGGAGGTGATTACAGAGAAAGGCAGAGGAGAGACCATGGAGGGATGTGAAAACATAAATGTGAATCATGACATTGCATGACGAGAATGATCAGTGTAGATCGCGAGCACAAATAAGTGAATAGGGCAAGAGCAGCAGAGTTTTAAATGACTTCAAGTTTGAGGGTAGAATGTTGTAGACCAGCCAGGGATGCATTGGAATAGTCAAATCTGCAGGTAACAAAGCGATGAATAAGGGTTTCAGCACCAGATGTGCTGAGACAGGGGCAAAAAAAAAACAGGTAATGTTACAGAGGTGGGAATAAAAGGTCTTAGTGAATGAGATCAAGTGCATAACAAAGGTTGCCATCAGATCAAATTCATCTCAATTTTAATCTCAGATGATTGCCAGGGAGAGATATGGAGTCAGTAGCTAGGGAATGGAGTTGAAAATGATGACTTAGTCTTCCCAGAATTTAATTGGAGTAAAGATCTGCTCATCCTGATCCTACTGTAAGAGTGCCTCAAGCTAGCATCCTAAGCCCGATTTTAATCATTCTGTCATTTTGAGAGAACCCTTCATGTGCCTTGGTACTAAGCTATGGAATTTCTTCCCTAAATCTCTGTCCTACTATCTCTTTCCTCCATTAACACTAGTAGTAATGTACCTCTTTAATCAAAGTTTTGGCCATCTGCAGCTGTTCTATCCTTAACCTTCTTTCCACCATAAGGTCAGTGATGATTTCATGTAATTCAGCACCATCCGTGATTCTTCAGATATCAAAGCTGTCCATGTCAACATCCAACAAGATCTGGACAACATTCAGTCTTTGGCCGATAATAACAAGTAACATTTGCACCAGGTTCATCCTCCCGTTAATGACCGTCTCCAACAAGAGAGAATCTAATCAGATTTCCTTGGCACGCAACAGCCTCACCACTGCTAAATTCCCCACCATCAACATTCTTGGGTTACCATTGATTAGAAAATTAACTGGACTAGCCATAAAAACACTAAGTAACCTATCTCCTGACTCCCCAAAACCTGTCCACTATTGACAAGACATAAATCAGGAGTGTAACGAAAACTCGCCACCTGCCTGAATGAGTGCAGCTCCAACAACACTCAAAACGTTCGATACTATTAGGAAAAAGCAGACCATTTTATCATTCATTCCTTTTACCACTGACAGAAACCTGCAACCAGGGCAGCAGATACCTAGGAACACGAGTACCTGCAAGTTCTCCTCTAAGCCACACCATCACCCTGACTTGCAATTAAATCCCTGTTTCTTCACTGTCGCGGAATCAAAATCTGGAACTCCCTCCCTAATAGCACTGTGGGTCTACCTACGTCACATAGACTGCAATGGTCCAAAAAGATGGCGCATCACCACCTTTTCAAGGGCAATTAGGAATGGATACCAAGTGCTGGCCTTGTCAGAAATGTTAACATCCCATCAAATACATTTTAAAAATTCTATACTTAAATGTTGCATTAGCAGTCTTGACAGTTCTGTAACAGTAGAGTAGTGACGTAAAGGTTGTAAAGTAAAATTCATCTGCAATATTAATAAATACCTTATTCAGCTCTTGCTGTGGAGCTTCATCCTCCAGCCCCTTTTCATTGAAGCTAACCACAGATGAATTATCAAGTTTCTTCATCCCTAAGCTTAAATGTCAAAAATACTTTGTGTAATCATCCTAATACTCTCTTTTTGGCTTACATCTCCAGATAGATTTCCTCATCAGAACCTGCTAGGTGGAGTGAGAAATCTATGATATGGAAAAATTGGGACAAATATTCTTTGTGATCTGGCTTACGTCAGTCTAAAAATAACACTTTTTTGGTTAGATGATAAAAGTGTCCAATAGCACACAGACAACATGCTACACTTGACAGTATCATAGTAAATCTTAAGACGCAAATATAACAATATTAAACATTTTTAGTCATGTCTCGCACTCTATTTTCCATTGGGAATAGTGAAAACTGCAATTCCTCTGCTTCCCATTGGGAACACGTACCCTCCTGTGAAAATCAGTTATAAGACTTGTCACAGGCTTTTATAGAAATCATAGAACCCTACAGTGCAGAAAGAGGCCCTTTGGCCCATCGAGTCTGCACTGATCACAATCCCACCCAGGCCCTATCCCCATATCACTACATATTATACCCACTAATCCCTCTAACCTCTGCATCCCTGGAAACTAAGGGGCAATTTCTTAACATGGCCAATCAACCTAACCCGCACATCTTTGGACTGTGGGAGGAAACCGGAATACCTGGAGGAAACCCACGCAGACACGAGGAGAGTGTGCAAAGGCTACATAGACAGTGACCCGAGCCGGGAATCGAACCCAGGACCGTGGAGCTGTGAAACAGCAGTGCTAACCACTGTGCTACCGTGCACAGTTACACTTATATTTCAGTTACACTTTATATTTTAGTTACACTTATATTCCATTTGAGAATTTGCTTCATAGCAACTTAACTGGCGGCATGGGCCTGGCAACAATTCCCAGCTCTGCTGGGATTCCTTTCTCCCCACATCAGTATGCACTGAAGCAGTCAACTACTTGTACATCAGGTTCATCTGGTCTTTGGACTTTTTTTCATTCACGCATCCAACTATTTAAGGTACATCTGCAGCAACATGTCCCCTACAGCAAAGACAGATGTAAACAAAGGAGGCACATTCATTTGCAGTAATCTTTTTTGATGAAATACATTAGAACGTAGAATTCACAGTGGTTTGCATAAGGTTTATAGAAGAAATGTGCTTTTCACAATATTTTTCACTCGCTGTGAGACTCGAAACTAGACTCCTCTTAGCTCTGGAAAATTGCATTACAGTAGTCATCATTCAAAACAGGAAAGCTGGTCAGTGTCGAATCAGTGGATCTCAGCAAAGGCAGCAATAGATAATACTGCAGTGAGCCGCCGTTTGTTTGAACTTATAAGTGAAAGATCTGTTAGTATTCCTACTCCTTGTTGCTTTTCAGTGACCAGCATGCTGGGAGATTTGTATGTCTAGCAGATATTGGAACAGAATCAGCTGAGACATCCTTCCTCTTGCCAATTAGGCTGCCAACGGCCAGCGTAGACTCATTTATGAAGAAGAGGAAAGAAATACACAAAACACTGCAGATGATGAAAATCTGAAATAAAAACAATGCTGGGATTGCTCAGCAGGTTAGGCGGCATCTGTGGAGACAGAAACAAGAGTTAGCAGACCAGGGAAATGTTAGAAAATATAATCGGCTTTAAGCAAGTGAAATGGGGTAAGGTGGGGGAAAAAGGAAAGGTCTGTAATTGAATGGAAGAGAGAGGTTGAAGAGTACAGACATTTCCCAAACAGGCGCTGGGGTGTTGCGACTAGGGGATTCTCACAGCAACTTCATTGCACTGTTAATGTAAGCCTACTTGTGACACTAATAAATACTTCAAACTTTAAAAACATTAAACTTTAAAGGCATTTGGGTAAGGTGCCAGAGGGCTGCTCATATTTGTGAAGTTATACACTAGCTGGTAGCAAACTTACAGTAGTGGGAAAAACCGAGACGATATAAAAAATTGCTCTTAGTTGCACTATTAAAAGTGTTGGCCTCAATCTAAATGGAATTGTACAGAATTAGGACACCGCATTATCAGGAAAATATAAGAATTGTTTTTATCCTCATCAGGATCATTATTTAAAGTATAGTAGTACAAAGAACAAAGAAAATTACAGCACAGGAACAGACCCTCCAAACCTGCATCGACCATGCTGTCCGACTGAACTAAAACCCCCTACCCTTCCGGGAACCATATCCCTCTGTACCCATCCTATTCATGTATTTATCCAGATGCCTCTTCAAACTCACTATCATATCTGCTTCCACTAACTCCTCCGGCACAGTTCCAGGCACCCACCACCCTCTGTGTAAAAAAAAAACTTGCCTTGTACCTCTCCTTTAACACTTGCTCCTCGCACCTTAAACCTATGCCCCCTAGTAATTGACTCTTCCACTCTGTCCACGTCCCTCCTAGTTTTGTTGACTTCTATCAGGTCACCCCTCAACCTCTGTCGTTCCAGTGAGAACAAACCAAGTTTCTCTAACCTCTTCTCATAGCTAATGCCCTCCATACCGGGCAACATCCTGGTAGATCTGTTCTGTACCCTCTCCAAAGCCTCCACATCTTTCTGGTAGTGTGGCGACCAGAATTGAACACTATATTCCAAGTGTGGCCTAAGGCTCTATAATCTTAGAGTACTTTAAGCTCTGAACAGTTCAGTGTGTTTCCTTCGAGGTACTCATTTGTGTCAGTTGACCAATACATTTCCAAGTTGGAAGAGAAAATTAAGCATATTAAACATTTTTATGGTAATTGTTAACATTCATATTCATCAATTGAGTGCCAAATTGAGCTCAGCCAGTGATCTCTCTCATTTGTTATCCAGTTGATGGATTGGCATAAAGCTACAGCTTTAATTTACATAGTACCTTTAAACACAAAAAAAGTCACAAAATCCCTTTACAGGAGTGCTATAAATGCAAACTTTGACACTGAGCTACATCAAGCAAAAACAGGATTTGTTTGGCTACAGTGGACTTTCTCAAATAATAATCCAATAACCTGCAGATATTCATAGCCTAGGATCATTTATAAATTGTAGGCACTCATGGTGAGGCTGCACTGAGAAGCGCATGTGTACACATAACACAATTTTTTTTGAGTACCTTTTGGTACTTTTTTGCAAACCAAAGAATTCAATTCAAATTAAATCCAATTCATGGTCCCCACACAAGGGACAAACAAGATCCAAGCAGACAATTTGAGTCATTACCCTTGGTACAAAGGATACAGAGGGATACTCTATGCCACAACTGATAAAAACAAGTGTCCCAAATGCCTTCTTAACTATCCTATTCACTGACTTGGCCTGCTGAATTCAGGGATCTGTGATTAAGTACTCCAAGATCCATTGTTCATCAGAGCTTCCCAGTGTCCTGCCTTTCATTAAATACTCCCTCTTTTGTTTCTTCTTTCTCTCAGCGAAGGCGTCATCAGGGCCTTGAAACAGACAATTTATAATTGCAGCTTGATTCTCTCACCTTATATAGATATTGGGCAGTAAGTTAAATTGTGAACAAAGACTGGAATAGTCTCATTTTTTTACTGGTAATTTTACTGTAAAACAGAACTTGGGTCATACAGTGCACAAAAAACAGTACTGCACATACATCTTAAAATACATTCTTCTTTAAAAAACCTTTTTTTGCATTGCATTTTGGTGAATGTACTAGAAGATACTAAATTATTTTATATATGTCTTGCACTTACACAAAGAATAATGGACATCTGGGACTGATTACAACATGGCAATCGACTCAATGGCTTCAGATGGTGCTCGCAAACTGCAAGAGTAAATCTCAAGCAGCTTGTGAAAGTCAAGCAAACCTTAAGACTGGATAAGTGCCTTCCAATCACTCCATAGCTTTAAAACAAGATGGAATTATTCAGTCTTCGGTCTATTTTGGTTTCTGCAGTGTGCTCTGCGCAGTGACGCTCATTCTGGAAGATTATGGAATTGCTCTGTAATACATAAATACTCTTTTCCCATCAAGTTTCTTTCCCCATCTAACCACTCCTATTAGCATTTAGTTCTATGGGTGGTCATCCTCAGGTACCTCTCAAGCAGTCATTCATGCTAGGCCAGACTGAGCTTTGGCAGTCTATCAGACTTTGAGAGGTGGCTGAGCATGATCCCATCCTTAACAGATATTCATGCACTTGCACTTTTAGCAGATATTGCTGAAAAGCTTTCAGAGAAAGAAACAGTTTAAAGGTCAATTGCAAATATTATTGACTAGGCCGGGATTAACTCACTTCATGAAGGCTTGCTCAAACCTGGTTTCTTCCTGGTCTGTGTGTAAAGTTGCTCACATTTTACTCTGTTGAACTATCAGGAGGGCATAGTGCAAACCTATATAGTTAGTATGCATTACATTTAATCAACATATTCTCCTTTAGCCAACTATACCAGGGATCATCAGTGGCGAGGCACACAAAGAAACCAAGGGAACACAAACTGACCATAGGCAAGAAAGTCACGTTGTACCAAAAGCGGAGGCACTATACTGTACACTAAAAAACACTTTTAATATGTCACGGGTAGAAAAACGGAACAAAGGAATAACAAGGGAAATATCACACCTACACGAATTACAAATATAACACAGGTGAAAATAAAGCTGTATAAAACGTCATGTATTTAAATACATTTACAAATTAAAAAAAAATTCCTATACAAGTTCTGAAGGTTGTGCTGCGACTAAAGGTTTTCTAAAATGGGCCCTAATCTCAGGAAAAATGCTGTAACAGATTTTTAAAAAAATCTGTCTTGGAATTTTTACCTTTTATAGAAAAATGATGCGATATATTATTTCATAACAAGCAAAAGCTTTACATGGTGTATAATACAAAAACCACAGCTGCACAAAACTGTGCCAATCTTATTATACAGCATCAGTACCTTTGTGAAGTTATGTACACAGTTTCACGCTGCTTGATGCAGTGTTTTATGTATATGCTTCTACATACATATGGCAGGTAACATACAAAAACTAGATCCTTTGATTCTAGGTGGGCGCTTACTCTTCACGTTAGCCAGTGGTGCAATGAATGTAAGCTGACTGAAAAGAAAGGTGTCACCAAGACAAAATGAAGTTCATGCTATTAATGGGGACAAGGGTTAATGAGAGTACTTTTTTCCAAATGGAACATTTTCTCAGGCACCAATTGATTCCACATATTTAGATCTGTACTGATTGTCCCTACTGAAGCAAAACATTTCTGATAAATAGGAAGATTTAAATCTCACCCTAGTGTCCCAATTAACAAGTGTCAACTGTTGTGGTGAAATTGTTGCAAATCTCATTACCTCCACCAGAAAAGCTTTGTGAATGTCTATGGTGTCACACTTTCAAAGCATGCTGGCAACATCTAGTGGCACAAAATTGGTGATACAAGTGGTACAAAGCTGCCTTAGTGTGGATGCCTGAAGCTGTCGTTGGAAGGACACCACATATTTTTGCCCTGTGGCTAATTCGTCCCTAGCGCTCACCCAGATTTCACTCCTTGCAATTCTGTACCTCTTCCCTTCATTCTCCTGCAATGGTATGTAGGCATTTTCAATATTCACAAATATTTACATGACTCTGAAAAGGGGACATCAAATCTGATAGTTTACATATAATAAATAAATGGAAAATGCACCACTTCAAACAGGGGACAAAGTGGGAAAACTTCAAGTGTTGTGCAGCTTGCAGCTTTTAAAACCGTAAATGTTAACTGCAAAACTGTATCCAGACATCTGAATGCAGGAAACTCTTCCCAGGCAGAAAGCTGAGGACTCCAGCTCTAAACACGACCACTGGCTAGCAGCTAACCGGGCTCTTGCAGGATTTTAGGGCACGGAGACATCTACTCAATGAGCAGTTTTGACTGATGTTCCAATGAGGAATTAACTTGCAACATTTTGGAAAAATGCATAGGGAAATGAAACATGAGATTTTTCTTATAAATGTGGAAAAAAAATTCTATACCCACGGGCATTTTTTAAAATCAGAGATCTCTGTCATAGGAAGAATAGTGACTTGAGTTGAAGGCTCCCTAAGGCAGATGCCTAGACTAACTGCAAAGGTTTACAGGTGCCAGCAGACCATTCCCAGCAGTTTTTCTGTTTAATTTTTTGTTTCTACTGTGTGCAAGAGAGTGTGCGTGAGTAAGTATGTGCATGTGATTATGTGCATAGGTATGTGTGCATGAGCAAGTATTTGTGCATCAGCAAGTGCATATGCACGAGCAAGTGTGTGACAGGTTGAGTAAGCATGAGAGTTAGAGTATGCATGTGATAGAGTTATGTGTGTCAGAGTATGAGAGAACGTATGGGTGATCAGGCTAATGATCTCTTTTTAGACTGACCATTTCTTCCTGTGTCATAAAACCTTCTGTCTGATGGAAAAGTCTAGAACGAGATGAAAAACTAAGGTGTTGCAGAAAGTTTTGGTCTCTGGCAAAACAGGGACATTCCTGCAAAACCAATAATTTAAAAAGATCAGTCCTTTTAATTTCATGTTATAGTAAACAGGTACAAAATGTAGACAGTAAGGTTCCAGTTCTTCATCTGCACAATGATTGCATTTCCTCCTTTGACCCTTGTTTCCTGTTGCTGGATTTTTATTGTACTAAGTTTTTCCTCAGCGTTTGCTTTCTGTTGACTCTGATTGTTCTTGCGAGTTGAGTTCATAAAGGCATTTAGCAAGTGCAGTGGAAGCCTCCATACCACTGATGGCCAGTACAGATAAATGGTTCTCATGCCGCTTCAGCAACCTGAGATGGGAAAAGGAAACAGCTTCAGAGCTATTACTCATTTACAAATTGACAACATAAAAAATGCAGGACCCAAAAACTGAAGTGGCTTTTATTTAACATGTCAACGTTACACATGATATATCAAAATGTGTAGAACTGCTGTTTCAAAATCAGGCGAAATGGATTAAAAACAAATTCAGCTAATGTACAAAAAAGTTAGAAAAATGTCCCAAAGGAAAGCCATATCACTGGGTTGTATGTTTAAACACTCAAATGAGCTCTAGGTCTTACGTCAATGTTCATTCAGGAAGGGACTGAAATCGAGTTTTTCTCTTAAGTGAAGATAATTACCTATGCATGAAGATATTTACAATAACTTATATTTTATAACCAGGTGAAAAGGACTTACATTCGCCCAAGCTCCGAGTATCTAGCAACATTCTTCAAAATTAAGGCAGAAGTCAAACGAATATGCTTCACAATCGGCCCTTCCTTCTCATCCTGTCAAAGAAAATTACATTGGTGAAAATCTTGGGACACTACACACCTTCTAATATAGATAAATTATATTTTAAAGGGGAGAAGACCTCTGCCTTATAATGATGAGATTTTAGTTTCATCACAGGAGTACTAACTGAGACAAAAGAACATAAAAAATTTGGGGTGACTGAATGCTTACACTGCTTAACAGCAAATTATAGACAAAATGAGTGGAGGATCCCATGGCTAGCTTTTTACCCAATTTTCAACCCATCACACATGAAAGTATGAATACTTTGCTACCGTGCAGTTTGAGGCAGATTGTGGGGTGCAGCATGTGAAGTTCAATCTTACCACTACTGACATTTACATCATTGCAAGTAATACTAGGCAGAAATAATAACAATGACTTTATTTCCACCTGAGCCCAGTAGTGCTGATGCCAATTACAGTTATCTGACTAATTTAGCATCCCCAAGATCCTCAGAACAATATGGCTTATTAAAGGGTAGGTATATCACTGGGGGAAGCATTAACAGTCCTTATTGAAGTAATGACGTACATTACTCAAAATAAGGACATTTTCATATTTAGACATTAGTAGTACAGTATAAATGCTCAGAGCTTTTGCTTCCTGGCTACTTGTTGTCCACATTCCCTGGGTCATTTAGATAAAAGATAAAAACATTGTTTTGTTTAAATGCATACCTGTTTTCCCATGTCAGGTTAAAAAATTATAGTTTTAAATGCTCGTGCTGCTTGTTGAAGATGCGCAGTGTAGTTTATTCACTGAAATCCTGGGATCCAAAAATAGTACATTGCAACTGATGACAATGCCTTGTAGTATTTAATATTTATAACAAAGTCATCAGCAGCTACCCATTACAATGGTTTAGCTGTCTGAGCAATGGCATTTGTGTTTGTTTGAACCTTACTCCAAAGTTTAAAAGACGTAGATCTGATTTGCAATAGAAAGAATCTAAATCAATCCACTGTATCTGTTAAAAAGTAACTACATCTGCAAACTGTCATAGGCATGCTATCTTTCACACCAGGAGTGGGATTTTCAATGTACACCCACAGTGTGCTTCATGGTGGTAGAGATAGCCTGCCACCGTCATCGGGGTCTCCCACTGAACGAACACCTCCCAGCCAAGAATCCTGCATAAACGGCCTGAAAATTCCTGCCCAGTGCAAAACCCTTTAAGCTCTTTTTGGTGACAACTTTTAATACATTACACATGAAAAACATAAGAAAACAAATGAAAAAGAAGGAATTCTCTACAGGCTGATTATATAAAAGCTTGTGAGTTACAAAACTTCTGGAAGTCAATTAGGTTAGGAAGCTATGGTTGCTACTTAGATTATGCATGTCAATAATTATCAAGTTTATAATGTGAGTCTGATTCATAACGCAATTTAGGGCCCACAATTTGATTTGACATGCAAGCACTGCACACAGAAAAAGAAGCATGAGTTCAGTGGGGGGATGGTAGGCACAGTTTCTCACGTCTCCAGAGGCACCTCTTACAGCGGCTTTGGGTAAAACCTAACAACAGCTACCAAGGCACTTCACAAGGGCGGTATACAACAGATCCCAAAATGGCTCTCCCTGATGCCTGTGTCATTTAAGTTAGTGTTTAACTGAAGATGATGCAATGGAACACTATCCAGTCAAAATCAGATGTATGCAATGAATTAATCATTCAGTTCTCAAAGACTGCATTCATTAATTATGATCTTATAAATACCTTGCTATTTATTTGAGAAGAACGTGGGGGTTAAGTATCAGAAATCATTTCCTGCAGCTCTGGGTTTGTGTTATTGTCCTTAATGCTAATGATACTAAATTGCGGACTGTAATAGGCGGTGCCAATAACAGGACTCAAGTTAGCGATTCTATTTTACACTCGCCAGTTTTAGTCTATTTGTCACTAGATGGAATTGGTGCTCAACATTCTCTATTCATAAATCAAATATAAAATTTAGATGCCCATTTACCATTATGCAACCTGACATCATCCATTATCCAGACTCTAACATCACCTTCCACTAAGTTGCTTATCTATCACAATTTGCCCTTAACATGGCTTAGGATTCAAACTCTACTCCATCTATCACATAATCTAGATTTCTTCATCATTAAAGTGCTGGTGATAATGTTTCACTGTTGACGGGGCTGACTTTGGATAAGTTGTTAAAGCAACATCCCATCTATCTGTCCCATGGACACTATTCCAAAGGGGCAAGGGAATTCTCCCAGTGTCCTGAACAGTAACAAACTATCTCTAATCAACCTTAACAAACAGATTAACTTGTCTCCTTGTTAATTTATCTCAAATGGAAGATGAGAGCCGTGTATATATTTGCCTAAACATCAACTTGTTTCTGTATAGTCCCTCTAATCTAATAAAACGTCCCAAGGAGCTTCAACAAAAACACTAAAAATGTAATTCATTGGCTGTAAGCATTTTAAATGTGTGAAAGTGCTATATTCATGCAAGTTTTTTCTTAAGAGTATGTGACTGGTGAAAGCCTGGAACAAACAAACAAGGATCAGAAGCAGGCCATTCAATCCCCCCTCCCTCCCCATCCCACTACCTCTGATAACCAAGCTTATCAAGAATCCATCCATCACTGCCTTAAAAATATGCTTCCACCATCTTTTGAGGAAGAGAGTTCCAAAGACTCACGACCATCAGTGAAAACAAATTGCCTCATCTCTGTTTAAAAATAAGGGGACACCCATTTAAAACAGTGATTCCTATTCTAGATTCTTCCACTAAAGGAAACACCGCTCCACATTCCAGGTATTAGTCAGGTAAGCCTTCTCCAAACTGCTTACAACACATTTACATCCTTCTTTACACAGGGTAACCAACACTGTACGCAATACTCCAAATATGGTCTCATTAGTGCCCTGTACAACTGAACATGGCCTCCCTACTTTTATTGAGAGGGGAATTGAATACAAATGAGAACATTCTAACAGTTTTCCTAATCACTTGGTCAAACACCATGACACTCACCTTTAATACTGGAATGCAATTTCACTTTGTATGTGGAATTAGTTGCTATTGTGCTACAACACCCATTAGATTGTAGAAATAAGGCAACCAGCGTTTAGGAATTCACTACATAAAGTGAACAATTTCTTCTATTTCTCTGCATAGTCCTTCAGAAATATTACATGACTCCTTAATTAATATAGAGAAGAGCAAAAAACATAGGAACGCCAGTAAATTTGCAATAATAAAGCGTCTAATGAGTAACAAACACCAGTTATTAGTGACTCCAACTTGGCTCGGTATATAAAAGTGAAGAACAAATTGTGTTACTTGGATATAGCATCTCATCACATCCTGGAAAAGAACTTCACAGCTACTTTTGTAACTTTCAGTTACTTTTGAAATTCAGCAACTGTTGCTATATAGACAAAACCAGTAGCCAATCAGTGTACAGCAGGGTGCCACAAAGTGAATTTTGGTGGCGTTGATTAAGCAACAGTCATCAGGATACCTGGAGAACTCCCTACTCTTCTTTGAATATCAAGAGATAACGTTCAACTAATGCACCCACCTCAGCAGACTGAAATGTCAACCAACCTGACGTGCTCGGATCCTGAACTGCAGCCTGAACTGGAAATCTTCTAAAATAGAGTGAAGTTTGCTTCCATCTAATCTAAGATTACATTTAGAAATTAATGACTGCCTCTTATATGCATGATGTGTTCCCTGCTGAAGTTGTTAAACAAAAAATGTTTTTCCTTCCAGAGGAGTTTGTACAGATATTTACCAAGTAATTCCTAAAAATAAGGTTGCGGGAGCCTTTCCTTAGAGCCATTAGAGCAGCGCTGGGGTGGTTGACCAAGGCCTTGTGAGATTTGGGTGTTGGAGCTGTACCATCTGCTGGAGACTGCCTGAAGAACAAAATATTGAAAGACATCAAACTCAAAATACAGGTCAGCTTATCCAGTCTATTGTGAGATTTCAATGCAGAAATGTGCAATCCAAAGACAATTATGAATATACTTAGGAATAAGAAATTCAGCTAGAAAGTGATAACTGACATACAATGACCCAGACCATTTAAGGATCCTGTGATATAGAACACAAAAAGTTGGGAAGTCCCACCAAAAATGAACATGTAATTTTATTCTGGACATTAAACAGGGTCCTTTTAACATCCTATAATATTTGACATGGTCTAAAGTACTAGTATCTGTTCATGATCCAATGGAAGGGTTAGATGCAGCAAATCTAGCCTGTATAAATGTAACCTTGATGTGATCAAACATTATACTACAAATATATTCAAATTTATTCAAGTTATCTGAATATCTGATCTCTAGTATTGAACTGTGCATTGCAGATAGAGTAGAATGAAGACTCTAGCAATCTGTGCTGAATTTTGCCTGACAACAAACCTGGGTAGCTTGGTTGCCAAAAGGTTAAATCGTCTTACAGGGAAGGAAGTGCAAGATATTTATACCCATAAACAATGACCAATACACCTGTACTGTCACCCTAGCCCCAGGGACATATTGGGAATATCAGGTTTTGGAAATAGTTATATTGATTGTCTATTTAATTCCAAAATAGAGTTGGGGCTCCCAGAGGATAGGTAATTCAAATTTCTACCTGAATACAAGGCTCATATGATTCATACTGCAAAGGTAATAGGCTTTGAGAAGTCCAAAGGAAGTCACTATAGGATCATGTTGCAGATTGTCCTAAAATATCATTGAACTTCACAGACAAGGGTAACTTCACAGGCAAGAATCAGAATCAGAGAGAGATAAAGAGAGACAGCAAGTCTCCATTGCTCACCACTCAGTATGCAAGGGAGAGCTTGCACTTGGATTGAAAAGACCAAGCTCGTGAGAGTTCATAAAGAAACTGGAAAGATTTGCTTAGCTTTGGCTAAAGGAAGGGATCTCTAAGGTAACTAACCACAGAAGTTAGTTTGGGGATTAGAAGTTGTTCAGCTGGAAAAGTAAAAAGGGTCATTTTTTTCCTCAGAACTCTGAAGAGGTCATACGGACTCAAAAGATTAACTCCGTTTTACTCTCTCCACAGATGCTGAGTTTTTCCAGAATTTTCAGCATCCACTGTATTTTGCTTTTATTTATTTGACTGTGACAATCAAGCCAGCCATTACTGGAGAAAGTGCACGTGCTATATCATATGGCCAATGAAATGGAACAGTATGAAACATCCAAGTTATTTTAAAAACTGAAAAAGATCTGCAATTTTTACGTCACAACATATGAACTCGTGCATCCACTTCCATTTTCTAACCATTGAGCAACATGCTTCTGCTTACTGAGAGCCCATAGTCTAGAATTGTCTCCCTAAATCCTTCCATCTCTACTTTTATCCTTTCCTTTAAGAGGGTCCCTGAAACATACCCAATTGCCACCCCGAAGCCTGCTTTGGACCCATGTCCATTTTTTAAAATGGTGTCTCTATAGAGAACCCTGGGATGCTTATCTACACTATATTAATAGAAGCTGAGTTTGTTATTCAAGTCTTTTGTTTACTAGTAGATGATATAATTTTAGACTCCAGTGATCTAGGGGTTTAAGACACCGAACACTCAAAGTCAAGCTCAGAGAAAATTGCTTTGACTTTGACATAATGGTGATGCCAAACTGTCAAAATTAATTATCAATACCTCTCTAAAACTGATAGCAACTTCTGGAATTTACAAATGCACAATGAAATGTTCAAATCCAGAAGTTGCCACCAGTGACTCCATGCATCTCTGTGGGACGTGCTATTGAAACCCCCAGATTGTAATAAATTAGAAAATCACTGAACTGATGAAAACTTCTATTTTCATGCCCTACTGCAAAAAACCCTGGAAAGAGTTGTACTTCGTTGAATGAGATGGAACTGGATTTTTAATCAGTATCACTGAAAAAAATCTGACTCTGAAAAACAGATTGTTTTTATAAATATCAAATTTCTCCTTCATGATAAAATTCCACATATTTTCAAATTTGTTTAAAAAACTCTGCTTTATCTTCTACCTTTATCCCATGTGTATGCCCTAATCATTTATTTAGATAGAAGAGCAAATATGTAACAAATCACTGAGAAGTGCAAAAAGAGTAGGGCAGCAATAGTAGGGAATTTTAACTACTCCAACATTAACTGTGATATACTTTTAGTGTGAAAGGAATGGAGGCAAGGCAACAGAATTGTTAAGGTGCATTTGAGAGAACTTTCTTGGCCAGTATATATCATCCAACAAGAGAGGGCACAATTCTAGACTTATTTTTAAGAAATGAACCTGGACAGGTGGGAAGAATGATAGTGAAGAACATTTTGGTTGTAGTGATCATAATTCAGTTACTTTTAACACAATTTTTGGAAAAGGACAAAGATAAAACATGAGTTAACGTTTCAAATTGGGGCAAGGCCAATTTAACAAAGCCAAGGGATGGTTTAGTAAAAGTGGACTGGAAGTAATTACTTAAAAGTAATTCAGTGTCAAAGTTTTGGGAGGATCCCACTCAGAAAGGATAGTAGGACTAGGGGGCATAGCCTCAAGATAAAGGGGGGGCGGTTTAGAACAGAGTTGAGGAGGAACTTCTTCACTCAAAGGGTGGTGAATCTCTGGAATTCTCTGCCCGTTGAAGTGGTGGAGGCTGCCTCGCTAAATATTTTTAAGACGCGGGTTGATGGGTTTTTGATGAGAGAGGGGATTAAGGGTTATGGGGAGAGGGCGGGAATGTGGAACTGAGCCACGACAGATCAGCCATGATCTTATTGAATGGCGGGGCAGGCTTGAAGGGCTAGCTGGCCTACTCCTGCTCCTATTTCTTATGTTCTTATAGAGATTCAATGGGTTTAAGAGTAACGTATTCCCACAAAGAAAAAGGGTGAGATGGTCAAATCTAGAGCCCCTTGGATATCAAGGAGCATCCAAGATGAGACAGAAAATGAAACCTTTTGCCAGACACCAAGAACTCAACGCTACAGAAAGCTGAAAAGAGTATAGAAAGAGGGGTGAAACACAAAAAGTAAATACAAAGTCAAAGAGAGGGCATGGCAGAATATTGGAAAGTAAAATCAAGGAGGACCTAAAAATGTTTCATCAATACATTAAGAGTAAGAGAATAACTGAGGAACAAGTAGGGCCTATGAAAGACCAAAAAGGCAACCTATGTGGCTTTGGTTCTTAATAAGCCTTCACAAATAAATCTTCACAAAAGACGTGGATACTGTAGTTAAGGAGGACGTTGTGTGAAGTATTGGATGTGATAAACATAGGGAATGAGGAAACAGTAAAGGGATGAGCACCTTTGAAAGTGGATATTCACCAGGGTCAGATGACATGTTAAAAGAAGCCAAGGAAGAAATTGCAGAGGGTCTGACCATAATTTTCCAATTCTCACTTGCTGCAGGTGAGGTGCTAGAGGTTTAGAGGTCTGCTTTATTTAAAAAAAGGGCGAGGGATAAACTGTCAGTCAGACTGACCTGAGTAGTGGGCAAATTATTGGAATTATTTCTGAGGGACAACACAAAATGTCACTTAGAAGGGCATGGATTAATCAAAGATGGTCAGTGAGGTTTTGTTAAGGGAAGGTCATATCTGACTGAATCTTTTGAAGAAGTAACAAGGAGAATTGATGAGGGAGTGTAGTTGCTGGTCTACAAGAATTTTGACCAGGTCCTAGGTGGCAGACTGGTTAAAAAGAAAGCCCATGGGATCCAAGGGAATGTAGTAAGCTGGATGCAAAAAATTTGCTCACTGGCAGGAAACAAAAGGCAATTGTTGATGGATGGTTTTGTGACTGGAAGGCTGGTTCCAATGGGGTTCTGCAGGCTCAGAATCAGATCCCATGCTTTTTGTGGTATATATTGATGATTTTGATGTGAATGGAGGGGGAATGATCAAGAAGCTTGCAGCCGACACACAAATTGGTCATGCAGTTGATAGCGAGGAGGATTGCTGTAGACTACAGGAAGATATCAAAAGACTGGTCAGAAGAGTGGCAAATGGAATTCAACCCAGACAAGTGTAAGGTGATGCATTCAAGTAATTTAAACAAGGCAAAGATTTATATATTAAGTAGAATATGGAGAGGTAGAGAGGAAGCGAGGAACATTGAAATGAATTGTCCAAAGCTCCCTGAAGGTAACAGAACAGATTGATGAAGTGGTGGCACGAACAGTCCTTCCATTTAATAGCCAAAGCATAGACTATAAGAGCAGGGAGGTTATGCTGGAACTATTTCAACATTAGTTAGGTCACAACTTGAGTACTGTAAATAGTTCTGGTTCTATTTATCATATCAATAACTAGGGGCTATAGACTTAAAGCAATTGGGAGAAAGATTAGAGGGGAGATGAAGAAAAAGGTTTTCACCTAGAGGTGTGTGGGGGTCTGGAATTCGCTGCCTGAAAGGATAGTTAAAGAACAAACCCTTAACTTATTCACAAGGTGCCTAGATATGCACCTCAAATATCATGCCAGATATTGGGACTAGGTTGGGTGATTCGTTTTCCAGTAGACACAAACATGATGGGCCAAGTGACATATTCCTGTGACATAAACGTTCTATGATTAAATTCTGTAAAATGTGAAGAGAAGGATAATCAAAGCATTTTGTGTCCTGGTTTATTGTCTATGAGTAATTAACATGATTGGCTGCTTAATCGACTTGACGATACCACTATTGCTGACACTTGGTGATCCCTTGACTTGCCAGATTCAAGCCAATGACAGGAAGGCAAAATCCATGCCTCAGAAATTGTTAGATTTTTAAACACTGTTTTCTTCAATGTCAGTGGCAAGCACAGTTCTTCAATTGCTAATTATGAAATCAAGGCCCTTTAGTGTCAGCTCTCCAACCTACTTCAGATATCACTCAATTTCTGATACTCACTATCTTACAGAGATGGTTAATATAATGCCAGTTTTATTTTGTTGTGGAAAACGAGGAGTTAGATCGAGATTACTCAAATCTGAGCAAACAGTGTGTACAGCTAATTTTCATCCCATCAGTGGCAGCTGGATTTGAACTCGGGTCCCAGAAGTGTCACACTGCCTAACCCATTAAGAAAAGTCTTTGGAAAATAGCATACACTTTATGCATTTAGCTTGTACAACAGTGTCTGTATTTAACCCCATAAGTGAAATATTGGCTGAGTAAAGATATTGAGCTCCAGGTTATGTCATATTAATTTCATCAAAGTGAAGTTGGCAGATGCTAAATGATCACATAACACAGAACGATGAAGTGATGGACCACTCCTGATGATACCACTGGCTGCCTTTCATAGAACATAGAACTTCTTTTATTAAAACCACCAATCATAAATACTCATTGGGGATATGTAAAATTATGCACCAATTTTAATAAAGATTTCTGTTGCATCTTGCCCATGGATTACTTTGCTAAGAAATGGCATGCAACAAAGCAACGTGTGCTCGCGTTTTGAGGTATTTCCTACGTTCAAGATTAAAAAGAGATTCAAGGTCACATGTGTAATCATACATAATTTTATTTGTTGGAATTTAGTTACAGAAAATCAGTTACTTTGAATTACTGCCTATTACCAAGAAATCCAAAAACTATGCCACAGTATCACAGAACATAAGAACATTAGAAATAGGAGCAGGAGTAGGCCATCTGCCCTTCGAGCCTGCCCCGCCATTCAATAAGATCATGGCTGATCTGTCGTGGCTCAGTTCTACATTCCCGCCCTCTCCCCATAACCCTTAATCCCCTCTCTTATCAAAAACCCATCAACCCGCGTCTTAAAAATATTTAGCGAGGCAGCCTCCACCACTTCAACGGGCAGAGAATTCCAGAGATTCACCACCCTTTGAGTGAAGAAGTTCCTCCTCAACTCTATTCTAAACCGCCCCCCCTTTATCTTGAGGCTGTGCCCCCTAGTCCTACTATCCTTTCTGAGCGGGAAGAGTCTCTCCACCTCTATCCTATCCATCCCATTCATCATCTTATATGTCCAATAAGATCTCCCCTCATTCTTCTAAACTCTAACGAGTACAAGCCTAGTTTATTCAGCCTCTCCTCATAGCTCAACCCCCTCAACTCCAGCATCAGCCTAGTAAACCTCCTCTGCATTCCCTCCAAGGCCAAAATATCCTTGCGTAGGTACGGCACCCAAAACTGCACACAGTACTCCAGCTGCGGCCTCACCAATGCCCTATACAGCTGCAGCAAGACCTCCCTACTTTTATATTCAATCCCCCTCGCTATGAAGGCCAGCATCCCATTTGCCTTCCTGACCACCTGCTGCACCTGCAAGCTGGGTTTTTGCGACTCATGCACAAGGACCCCGAGGTCCCTCTGCACCGTCGCCTGCTGCAGTTTTTCGCCACATAAGTAATAATCCTTCCTACCATTATTCCTACCAAAGTGGACCACCTCGCACTTGCCAACATTAAATTCCATTTGCCATTTCCTGGCCCATTCGCCCAGCCTATCTAGATCCTTCTGTAGACTCTCCACACCCTCCGCACAATTTGCCGTTCCACCAATCTTGGTGTCATCAGCAAATTTCGACACCCTACACTCGGTTCCCTCCTCCAGATCATCTATATAAATGGTAAATAGCTGAGGCCCCAGCACCGACCCCTGGGGCACTCCACTAGCCACCATCCGCCAATCCGAATAGCACCCGTTGACCCCCACTCTCTTCCTCCTATTTGACAACCAATCCTCTATCCACGCTAACACCCTACCCCCAACTCCATGTCCCCTGACCTTCTGCAATAACCTCCTGTGAGGTACCTTGTCAAATGCCTTCTGAAAATCAAGACAGACCACATCCACCGGCTCTCCTCTATCCACCGCCCTAGACACATCCTCATAGAACTCCAGTAAATTTATCAGACACGACTTCCCTTTAACGAAACCGTGCTGCGTCTGCTCTATCAAGCAATTCCTCTCAAGATGCCTCGCTATTTCCTCCTTGATGACGGATTCTAACATTTTACCTACAACAGACGTTAAACTAACCGGCCTATAATTCCCTGCCTTTTGCCTGGCACCCTTCTTAAACAATGGCGTAACATTAGCCGTTTTCCAATCTTCCGGCACTTCCCTGGAATCCAGCGACGTCTGGAAAATAACCACCAAGGCATCCACTATCACCTCCGCCATGTCTTTCAGAACCCTCGAATGCATTCCATCCGGTCCTGGCGACTTGTCCACAATCAGCCCCTCCAGTCTGTCGAGCACCTCCTCTCTAGTAACAGTAATGTCATTAAGACCCTCCAGTCCTACCACCTTTCCATCTCTAACACCCGGCAAATTATTCATGTCCTCCTCCGTGAAGACAGAAACAAAAAAGTTATTCAGGACCTCAGCCATATCCCCATCCCCTACCACTAAGTCCCCCTTCTCATCCTCTAAGGGACCAACGTTCACCCTAGCCAGCCTCTTCCTTTTTATATATTTATAAAAACTCTTGCTATCCTTTTTTATATTAAGCGCTAGCCCAGCTTCATAGTTTCTCCTACCCTCCTTTATCAACTTCTTTGTCAATCTTTGTTGACATTTAAACCTCTCCCAATCCTCTTCTCGCCCACTACTCTTAGCTACTCTAAACGCCTCCGCTTTTAATTTAACACTTTCCTTCACCTCCTTCGTTATCCACGGCTTATTACCTCTCCTCCTACTGTCCTTTTTGACCATCGGAATAAATTTCCGCTGAGCACCAAGAAAGATCTCCTTAAAGATCCTCCACTGCTCCTCAGCAGACCTACCTTCTAACACGCTCCCCCAGGCCACATTCGCCAATTCTTCTCTCATCCTACCGTACTCCCCTCTGTTCAAACAAAGGACGCGCGTCCGAGAACCCACTTTCTCCTCCTCCATCTGCACCAGAAACTCCACCATACAATGATCACTCTCCCCAAGAAGATCCTTCACCGCAAGGTCCCTAATTCTACCCGCCTCATTACATAACACCAGATCCAAGATAACTCGCTCCCTCGTCGGCTCCAACACACACTGTTCCAGGAAACTATCCTGGCAGCATTCCAAGAACTCCTCCTCGAGCCCACCGCGTCCAACATGGGTCGACCAATCCATATGTAGATTGAAATCCCCCATAACTACGGCCGTCCCATTCCTGCACGCCGCACTTATTTGCGCGTTAACAGCCCGCCCCACCTCCAGATCATTATTCGGGGGCCTATAGACGACACCCACCAGCGTCTTCCTCCCTTTGCTGTTCCTAATCTCTACCCACAACGATTCCACTTTCTGCTCCTTGGCTCCAATATCATCCCTTGCTACCACCCTGATGCTATCCTTAATCAGCAGAGCTACGCCCCCCCCCTTTTCCCTCCTGCCTATCCTTCCTAAACACTTGATACCCCTGGACATTCAGCTCCCAGTCCCCGTCACCTTGCAGCCACGTCTCTGTAATGGCCACCAGATCATATCCATTTGTGCCGATCTGCGCCACCAGCTCATCCACTTTATTCCGAATGCTTCGTGCATTCAGATAAAGTGCCTTCATCCCAGCCTTCACCTAGACCCTATTTGCCGTAACGCCACCAACCATACTCACGCCCCCTACTCCCTCTATTATTGGGATATCCTCGGCCTCTTCCCTTACCTGTACCCTCTCCTCAACTTTAGACCCTGTAATGTCACCTACCCTCGCACCCTCCCCCCCCCACAAATTAGTTTAAAGCCCTGTCTACAGTCCTCTTTACTCTATTCGCCAGCACTCTGGTCCCAGCACGGTTCAGACCAACCCCATCCCGCCTGAACAGGTCCCACCTACCCCAATACTGATGCCAATGCCCCATAAATTCAAACCCATTTCTCCCACACCAATCCCTGAGCCACCCATTCACTTCCTTAATCCTATCAACCCTACGCCCATCTGCACTTGGTTCAGGCAGTAGCCCAGAGATAACTACCTTGTCGGTTCTACTCTTTAATTCCGTTCCCAGCTTCTCATACTCCCTCCCAAGATCCTCAGTTCGCATTTTGCCTACGTCGTCGGCACCCACATGTACCACAACGACCGGATTCGCACCCTCCCACTCCAGGTTCCTCTGCAGCCCAGATGTGACATCCCGGACCCGAGCACCAGGCAGACAACACACCCTTCTGTGCACTTTATCGTTGTGACAAAGGACAGTGTCAATACCCTTCACCCCACTATCCCCAATCACTACTATGTTCCTTTTCACCTTCTCCTTGCCTATGTCCTGCTGCACCACTGTACCGTGTGCAGTTTGCTCACCAACCTCACCTCCCTCATCCTCGTCCAGACTGGAAGCAAGAGCCTCAAACCTGTTATGCAGAACCACACAGCACAGAAAATTTGACCAGTGCCAGCTCTTTAATAGTAATCCAATGAGTCCCATTGTACTGTTCTTTCCCCATAGTACAGCAAATATTTCCTTTTCCAGTATTTATCCAATTCCCTTTTCAAAGTTATTCATTTTGCTTCTATCACTCTTTCAGGCAGTGCATTCCAGGTCATAATTCACTCCATAAATTTCTTTCCCTAAAGTCACTTCTGATTCTTTTGTCAATTACCTTAAATCTGTGCCCTCTCATTAAGGATGCTACTGTCACTGCAACTAGTTTCTCCTTATTTACTCTATCCAAATCCTTCAGGACTTTGAACATCTCTATCAAAAGTCTTCTTAATCTTTGTGGGTCTCCCAGGAGCACAATTCCAATTTTTCTAGTCTTGCCACATAACTGAAGTCTCCAGTCAGCAATTAACTAACAAAAAGTTAAGATTAAGAATGCAGTTCATGAGACACTACAGACATGAATCTGTATCTTAAAAGCACTGTCATTCACTAATAGTCGAATATTAGCGCACAGGCTATTTTCCAGAGTTGGGTTCTTACCTTACTGCAGTTTGAGAGGTGCTCGTTTGTGCTTTCTGCTCCAACCTCTTCAGTCCAATAAGCAGTGTCTCCCTTGAACAGTGCTTGTCCTATCAAAATATAATAAGCAGCAAAACACTGAAGTGTACTGACCTCAAAATTAACAAATATCTATGTTAACTTATACAATTTCTACAAGTTGCACACACATTCTGATCAATTCTATTGCATTACTGCACTATGAGAACATACTTAACACATCCAAATTCCCTCAATTCTGGATTGGAAAACCACAAATGTAAACCTCTATTCAAGAAAGGAGTTAGGCAGAAAACAGGAAATTATAGACCAGTCAGCCTAACATCTATCATTGGAAAAATGCTAGAATCCATTATTAAAGAGGTAGTAGCAGGCATTTAGAAAACCAGAGTACAATTAGTCTGAGTCAACATGGTTTTGTGAAAGAGAAATTAAGAAATTTATTAGAGGTCTTTGAGGATATAACATTCAGGATTGATAAGGGAATAATGTATTTGGATTTTCAAATGACATGCGATAAGGTGGCATGTAAAATTAGCTGTACAAAGTTACTGTAGAAGATAAGAGCTCATGGTGTTGGAGGTGATCTCTTAGCATGGATGTGAAATTGGTGACAGGAAGCAGTTGAGGATAATGCACCACTTTCAGGTTGGCAAACAATAACTAGTAGACAGCCTCTGAATAGTGCCGGGGCCGCAACTATTTACAATCTATATTGATTACTTGGATGAGAGAGACCATTTCTAGTAGCCGAATCTGCTGATGATGACCAAGTTGTAGGTAAGGTAGGAGAGCAAGTTGTGAGGATATATAAAGACTCAAAAGTGATGCAGGCAAGTTAAATCAAGAGGTAAATGAATGGCAGGAAGATTAGAAAAGGTTATCAAAAATAAAGAGAGATTGCAGAATGCTGTGGTACAGAGGGATCTGAGTGTCCTTGTACATGAATCATAGAGAGTTAAAATGCAAGTACAGCAGGTAATTAGGAATGCAAACAGAGTCTTGGTCTTTATTTCATGGTAGATGGAATATAAAAGTAGGGACATTTTGCTACAACTGCACAGAACATTGGTGAGACGGCTGGAATGCATTTTGGTGTCCTTACTTGAGGGGTTATTGGAAGCAGTTCTGAGATGGATTCCTGGGATGAAGGAGTTGTTTTATGAGGAAAGGTTGAGCAGGTTGGGTCTATACTCACTGGATTTTTGAAGAACAAGTGATCTTACTAGAACACACAAGATTCTGAGGGGCTTTGACAGGGTCGATGCTGAGAGGATGATTCTGCTGTAATTTTCCTACCTCCCAAATGCCCTTTGATCTGGTGTATCAAACCACTCAGTTCAAGGGCAATTATGGATGAGTAACAAATCTGACCTTGCCAATGGCACCCAGATCCATAAAAGATAAAAAACATCATGGAAGGCCCAGAACCCAAGCAAAAAGAATCTCCTTATTTTCAGCATATATCCAAACTCTGTCAATATAGAGCCGATCCAGTGTAGGCTTACTGAAAAAGCTGTATAATTTGAAGTACCATAAAAGTCTGGAAAAGGGTGTGTTTCGCACTGCAATCTTTCCTCTGTCATTTGTTTTGACAGCAGTGAGATTCACACTGGTTTTGGAGTTTGAGGGGTGGGGGGAAAGAGGGGGGCAGGGCCTAAGCTTGCCTGGGAAAATGAGCTTCAGAGCGCTCACATGCCATCTCTGTGAACTGGGAGGCCTCCCCTCCCCAGATCATTGGCGTTTTCCACTCCTACCATGCCGACACAGGTTGCAGGCATCGGGCATCAGGACCCTCCCAATGAATTCCCTGGTGAAGCCCCTACACTGCCCCCCTTCCCGCCTTGCACAGCTCCCCCACCCGCCCCTTCCTAGTCATAGTCACACCCCCACCGATGTTCTACCCCCACTTAGGCCATTATCATGGCACTGCTTAGGCAGCACTACCAGCGTATTAGGTGGCCACTGCCTGATGGGTACTGTCCAACCATCTCCCCACAACTACCCAGCAAGGTGACAAGTGACGGTGAGGCAAATCGTTGATAAGCAAATTGGCTTCGCGCCTTGGCAGAACAGGACAGGGAACATTGTGTGTGGCATCAAACTGGGCGCAAACCCGATTTCTGGCCTCACACGCAATCTTACCAGTGCAGTGTGCTGGTAAAATCAAGGCCCATGTAATTCTTGCTGGGCCCTTCTCTAAAAACAAAGTAAAAGAAAGGCCATATATTAGGATTTGGAGCATCTTGCTCTTTCACTGGCCCAAATATTAGTTTTAATGGCAATGAATACATTCCTGAAAAATGAGACAAAAACATAATAAAAAGGAAGTTCCCATGCACTGTTCAAATTTACTAAGTGACCAGCTTTGTTTCTAGTGTTTATGTGTTACTGGAGAACACAAAGCAGACTGAATTATCCTCCTTTCCCAAGTCACTAAGGTTGAATACAACCTGCAGTTGAAGTGACTACCTGTTCTCAAGTCCCCAATGCTACTAGGACAATGCAATAACTTGGATTCGGCTCAGTCTTTTCCTCTCCAGTGGGCCCTTCATACACTAATGCTGTGTTTTGTCAATGTTAGAGCTGCAGATGCAAATTGTTCTAGTGGGTGTTAGCATCTTTTCAGCATCTATTTTATACCTGCCAAAATCTGGAAGAATTTAGCACTTTTTGTTTCATCCGCTCACGTTCCAGTTCAACACATGAAAATGCATCCAAATGGACTGAAATCCGCCACACATAGAGTGAGGATAATTATATCACATGACCTCTTAGCCTATGACATATATTTCCAATTACCCACATTTGGCATATATCCCTTTATGCCCATCTTACCAATCTAACTGTCCAAATGCTTTTTAAAAGACAAAATTATATCAGCCTCTGGCAGCTCATTCCAGACACTCACCACCCTCAGTGTGAAACAACTGCCCTTCTCGACAATTTGTATCTCTTCCCTCTCACTTTAAACCTATGCCCTCTAGTTTCAGACTCCCCTTTAAAAAACGTTGACTATCTACCTTATCTCTGCCTCTCATTATTTTATAGACCACTATAAGATCACCCCTAAGCTTCATCTGCTCCAGAGAAAAAACTCCCTGTCTATCCAGCCTCTCCTTATTACTCAAACCATCAAGTCCCAGCAGCATCCTAGTAAATCTTTTCTGCATGCTTTCTAGTTTAATTAAATCCTTTCTATAATAGGGTGACCAGAACTGTACACAGTATTCCAAATGTTACCTTATCAATGTCTTATACAACTTCAGCAAGACATCCCAACTCCTGTGTTCAACGTTCTGACCGATGAATGCCTTCTTCATCCACCTTTTGCATGATATAGGCTAAGTGACCAGAGCTTCGTTATTACTTCACAGTTTGCAATATACTAGTCTGAATTCATTTTTCTTCACTTACAGCGAACATGACCACTTTTTGTGTTTAACAATGGAAGTACTCACTATAAAATATTTATTTCCTTTGTCTTTTGATGGTTAGTCTTCAAAATTTAATGACACAATTGGAATTTAAACAACTTGACGGGTCAGTTACTAAGCGGGGGTTTAAGGGACTTTGAAACAGAATTACATTTAAGCATAGATAGTCTGAAGTATTGGGTCAGATTTCCATCACCTTGGTGCGAGTGTCCTGCACAGGAGTGGATATGTAAATTGACTGCTTTTATTATTTTTTTTGGAGGCGTGACGAAAATGGAAGCAGGAGATCAAGATGTACATTACATTAGTTACAATAGTAACGTTTTTCTATTAAAAAACAACTGGCACCTTCTGCAGTAAAGGCATAACTGTCCAAAGTTAAAATTGGAGCAGGAAGTAAAACTGTTAAATGAAAGAGTCACATTACCTGCAGATGTGTGATGAATGATAGCCTTTGTCGAGGAAGTGGCTCACAGCCCTCCCACATACATTGGCCTTGGTACACATCCTTTCCACCATGCTCAGTAGCTGCATGGTAAAACACTTGGGAAGGTGTCTCAAACCACCTGTGAACAGTAAGTTTCAGTTAAGCAAAGAAAAACTGAAAATCCATATTACTGTCACTTTAAATACATGCCCATACATGAAGTACACCTTAAAAATTAATTAAAATCGTTTTCTTTCTTCCATCTACATATCATATTCATCAGAAGAAAGGTTAGCTGCTCTATCCCACTGTCACTGATGCTCTTCAGTGCATCTGTGCCCCCGAGGAGGGGCTAACATGGATCTTCTTCTGCCTTCTAGAGGACACCGAGTATCACGTGATGTTGAAATTTAGAACCTGGAAATGCCTATACATTAATATCTTGCATGGCATGTGGGCGTTGCTAGCAAAACACAAAGAAGTAGGATTTGCTGAAATTTTAAAGTTCACTTACTTCCAGGATGCTTTGAACCTATTTCATCTGCAAAAACATTTGCCATGATAGATCAGGAATAGGCAATTTGATGCCTCTCATTGCAAAGTTGCACTGACAGCTATCTGATAATTATGCAAAAGTTACTAATACAAAAGGTTTCCTACCAATCATGATTTCGTGAGAATTTGATACAACTGAAGAATGCCCAAAATTGATTACTGTTTCTCCTTTCTAGTCTGGAAATATGTAGGCCATTACTGCCATGACTGAGATCAATTAACTCATCAAGCAGCAATCACATCTGGAATTGGTCTACTACAAAAGCTCCATGTCAAACCATACCACACCGCATTTTCCAACTAAACAGTCAAACAACCCCAACCAAAAGAAATGAATGGACAATAACATGAATCTGTGAACAAGTTAAGATTTTAATAAGGTAGCCAAAGAGAAGCTATTCCCATCTAATACAAGGACTGTAAGACCATAAGACACAGGAACAGAATTAGGCCACTTGGCTCATCGAGTCTGCTCCACCATTCAATCATGGCTTATTTTTTTCTCATCCCCATAACTCCTGATCCCTTTATCAAGAAACTGTCTCTCTCTGTCTTAAAGACACTCAATGACCTGACCTCCACAGCCTTCTGCAGCAAAGAGTTGCACAGATTCACCATTCTCTGGCTGAAGAAATTCTTCCTCAGGATCGTCCCTGCAGCCTGGAGGTTGTGCTCTCTGGTTCTAGTTTTTCCTACTAGTGGAAACATCCTCTCCATGTCCACTCTATCCATGCCTTGCCGTATCCTGTAAGTTTCAATAAAAACCCTCCCTCATCCTTCTAAACTCCAAAGAATACAGACCCAGAGTCCACAACCATTCCGCACATGACAAGCTCTTCATTCCAAGGATCATTCTTGAGAACCTCCTCTGGACCCTTACCAAGGCCCTCTCGGCATGAATGCTAACGTTGCATTTGCCTTCCTAACTGCCAACTGAATCTGCGCGTTAACCTTAAGAGAATCTTGAACAAAGAATCCCAAGTCCCTTTGTGTTTCTGATTTCCTAAGCATTTCATAAGAACATAAGAAATAGGAGCAGGAGTAGGCCATCTAGCCCTTCAAGCCTGCCCCGCCATTCAATAAGATCATGGCTGATCTGTTGTGTCTCAGTTCCACATTCCCGCCCTCTCCCCATAACCCTTAATCCTCTCTCTTATCAAAAACCCATCAACCCGCGTCTTAAAAATATTTAGCGAGGTAGCCTCCACCACTTCAACGGGCAGAGAATTCCAGAGATTCACCACCCTTTCAGTGAAGAAGTTCCTCCTCAACTCCATTCTAAACCGCCCCCCCTTTATCTTGAGGCTATGCCCCCTAGTCTTACTATCCTTTCTGAGTGGGAAGAGTCTCTCCACCTCTATCCTATCCATCCCATTCATCATCTTATACGTCTCAATAAGATCTCCCCTCATTCTTCTAAACTCTAACGAGTACAAGCCTAGTTTATTCAGCCTCTCCTCATAGCTCAACCCCCTCAACTCCGGCATCAGCCTAGTAAACCTCCTCGGCACTCCCTCCAAGGCCAAAATATCCTTGCATAAGTAAGGCGCCCAAAACTGCACACAGTACTCCAGCTGCGGCCTCACCAATGCCCTATACAGCCGCAGCAAGACCTCCCTACTTTTATATTCAATCCCCCTCGCTATGAAGGCCAGCATCCCATTTGCCTTCCTGACCACCTGCTGCACCTGCAAGTTGGGTTTTTGCGACTCATGCACAAGGACCCCGAGGTCCCTCTGCACCATTGCATGCTGCAGTTTTTCGCCACGTAAGTAATAATCCTTCCTACCATTATTCCTACCAAAGTGGACCACCTCGCACTTGCCAACATTAAACTCCATTTGCCAGTTCCTGGCCCATTCGCCCAGCCTATCTAGATCCTTCTGTAGACTCGCTACACCCTCCGCACAATTTGCCGTTCCACCAATCTTGGTGTCATCAGCAAATTTCGACACCATACACTCGGTTCCCTCCTCCAGATCATCTATATAAATGGTAAATAGCTGAGGCCCCAGCACCGATCCCTGGGGCACTCCACTAGTCACCATCCGCCAATCTAGAAAATAGTCTATGCCTCCATTCCTCCTTCCTCACACTTTTCCACATTGTATTCCATCTGCCATTTCTTTGCCCATTTTCCTAATCTGTACAAGTCCTTCTGCAGTCCCCTCTGCTTCCTCAATACTACCTGTCCCCCTAAATATCTTTGAATCATATGCAAACTTAGCAGCAGTGTCTTCACTGCTCCTCAAAATCGTTAACGTATATTGTGCAAAGTTGTGGTCCCAGCACTGACCCCTGAGGCACACCACTAGTCACTGGCTGCCATTCTGAAAAAGACCACTTTATCCCCACTCTCTACCTTCTGCCAGTCAGCCAATCCTCTATCCATGCCACGATCTTTTCTTAACGCCATGGGCACTTCTGACTAAGGGTCACAGAATGAAGAATCTGGGCAAATGCTGGATACAATTTCAAAATACATCCAGAATAGCAGGTTTACTTCCAAGATATAGAATAACCATAGCACAATGCTCCAGGGATACACATCAACCAAAGCACGTCGTAGTCATTCAGCACAGAAACAAGCCGTTCCGCCCACCATGTGTATGTCTACCATCAAATGCCAACTATACTAATCCCATTTACTAGCACTTGGTCCGTAGCCTATTATGCCTTGGCGATTTTAGTGCTCATCCAGACGCTTCTTAAATGTTGTGGGACTATCTGCCTCCACCATCCTTCTAATGCAGCATGTTCTATATTTCCACGACCCTCTGGGTAACAATTATTTTCCTCAGATACCCTCTAAACCAGATGCTCCTCACCTTAAATCTTTTCCTCTCTGGTCTTTGACACCTCTGCCACGAGGAAAAGATTCTTATCATCTACCCCATCTATGCCTCTCATAATTTTGTATACCTCTATCAGATTCTCCCTCAGCCTGCTCTGCTCCAAGTGTTCCAGTTTCCTCCCACACTCCAAGCACTTCAGGTTAGGTGGATCAGCCATGCTAAATTGCCCCTCAGTGTTATCCAGCCTATCCAGTCTCTCATCATAGCTGGAGCTCTCCATCCCATGCAACATACCGGTAAACCTCCTCTGCACCCTCTCCAAAGCAATCACATCCTTCCAATAGTGTGGCAACCAAAGCAGCACACATTACTTCATGTGTGGACTAGCCAATGTTTTATAAAGTCATACAAACATCTCCCTACTCCTGTTTCTATGCTCCAGGTAATGAAGGCGAGCACTTTGAGTGCCTTCTTCACCACCCTATCTACTTGTGCTGCCATCTTCAGGGACCTGTGGACTTGTACATCAAGGTCCTTTTGCTCCTCAGTACTTCCTTGGAACTTACCGTTCATTGTGTACATCCTAGCCTTATTAGACCTACCACAATGCATCAAGTCATGTGCAAAGCTGATTTGAAGTCTTCACAAAACCGAAAACAGCCAGGGGATGTGGGGGAGTTAGTGCTGAAGTGAGAAGAGGAAGGTGGCAATAACCAATGAATACTGTTATTCCCTGCAACTGGCCTTCTATGCATTCCACACAAATTGGACATGAGCTAGTTTGCAAATGACAGATCCATGAGGAACTTCACACGTTGATTTAAAAAGCACTCTAACAAAAAATATATTTACCCTATTTCTGCCAGAAAGTTTACTTAACATACTAAAAAAAATTGTTAGTCCTAATCACAATTCAGTCTGGGTCAGTGATAGTAAGAACAAAAGCTCACATAAGAAATAGGAGCAGGAGTAGGCCATCTAGCCCTTCGAGCCTGCCCCGCCATTCAATAAGATCATGGCTGATCTGTCGTGGCTCAGTTTCACTTTCCCGCCCTCTCCCCATAACCCTTAATCCCCTTGCCTATCAAAAACCTATCTACCCGCGTCTTAAATATATTTAGCAAGGCAGCCTCCACCACTTCAACGGGCAGAGAATTTCAGAGATTCACCATCCTTTGAGTGAAGAAGTTCCTCCTCAACTCCGTTCTAAACTGCACCCCCCTCCCCCCCTTATCTTGAGGCTGTGCCCTCTAGTCCTACTGTCCTTTCTGAGCGGGAAGAGCCTCTCCACCTCTATCCTATCCATCCCATTCATCATCTTATATGTCTCAATGAGATCTTCCCTCATTTTTCTAAACTCTTAACGAGTACAAGCCTAGTTTATGCAGCCTCTCCTCATAGTTCAACCCCCTCAACTCCGGTATCAGCCTAGTAAACCTCCTCGGCACTCCCTCCAAGGCCAAAATATCCTTGTCTAAGTGCGGCGACCAAAACTACACACAGTACTCCAGCTGCGGCCTCACCAGTGCCCTGTACAGTTGCAGCAAGACCTCCCTACTTTTATATTCAATCCCCCTCGCTATGAAGGCCAGCATCCCATTTGCCTTCCTGACCACCTCCTGCACCTGCAGGCTGGGTTTTTGCGACTCATGCACAAGGACCCCGAGGTCCCTCTGCACCGTTGCATGCTGCAGCTTTTCGCCATGTAAGTAATAATCCTTCCTACCATTATTCCTACCAAAGTGGACAACGTCACACTTGCTAACATTAAATTCCATTTGCTGGTTCCTGGCCCATTCGCCCAGCCTATCTAGATCCTTCTGCAGACTTTCCACACCCTCCGCACAATTTGCCGTTCCACCAATCTTGGTGTCATCAGCAAATTTTGACACCATACACTCGGTTCCCTCCTCCAGATCATCTATATAAACGGTAAATAGCTGAGGCCCCAGCACCGATCCCTGGGGCACTCCACTAGTCACCAACCGCCAATCCGAATAGCACCCATTGACATGGGAGAGGAATAGTATGAGTAAGAGAAAGTGAGAAGGAGAGAAAGGACGTGCATTTCCATAGTTACTCACAACCTCAGGACATCCCAAAAAAGCTTTACAATCAATGAGGTATTTAAGTGTATTCACTGTTATAATATTGTAGGGAAACTTGGTAGCCAATTTGCACACAGCAAAGTCCCACAAACAGCAATGAGACACATGTCCAGCCTACAGTTTGTTTTTTAAAATTTGATGCTAGTTGTAGGACAAACATAGACCAGAACAACAGGAGAACTTGTCAGTTCTTCATTGAATGGCCTGATGTGATCTTAAAGGACCCAACGAGGTCTCAGTTTAACGTCTTGTCCAAAAAAACAAAAGATCCTTCCAGGAAGTGAATCAAGGTGCGAGTGAAGGAAATATCTGCTCCCAGCTAATACTCGCCAGCAAGGAGAGCACTTACAAGCAACTAGTCATAACTGACCCCCAGATTTTCACCCCATGCCTGTAGGGACAAGTCTGGTTTGATCTCTACAAACTTCCCACAAGAGTACAACCATGATCAAGAACTTTGCGTGCATGTATGAATAAAAGCCCTCAGGCAGATACAAACTCATAGTCCACCACTATGCCAAGTAATTTAGTGACACTCATCACTATGGCATCTCACAAGTTAGTTAATTTATTGCTGACATATTCTTCCCAAAGCTCTCAATTCTTTCAAGAAGTGCATTCTAAAAAAATCTATATCTACAATATACATACCTTGAGCTTGCTTGGAATTGGCAATGGTGCCAATGCCAAAAAAATCTATTTGAACAAATAAATTCATGCTGTCCAATTCACATTCAGAACCCAATCTAAACTTCATATAAAGACATTGTAAGAAAAAAGTAACAGCACACCATTCTGCCATTTAAGGCGGTATGAGTACTGGTGAATAAGTGCAGCACCCCTTTCTTTCACACCGAATAGGTGACTGACCTCTTACAATCTTTCCAAAGACACATGAAGCTCTGGTTGGGTTTCTTGGCAAACTCGGTTTCTGGAGCAGACACTGGCAGCTGGGAGCTGTGGGGCCCTGTATACTGCTCCAATGCTGGGGAAATCAGTGATTGTGAGTGTTGAGTTGCTGTTGGCTGACTGGACACTGGAGCAGGAGAACCCACTTTAGGAACCCCCTGCAAACAACAGAAAGAGTGTTATTGCCAACTGACTGTTAAATATTATGCTTTCCAATTTTAAAAAATCAAATATGATTGTAAACTTTCTATATGAATAAGTGCCTTTAATATTGTCTCAGGCATTTTTGATCAGAAACTCTGTTAAAAGCTGCAGATCTTTAGCACATAGTATATTTTTCAATCTATAGATAGTCATGTGTCAATTTGAAGCCCACCCAATATTTAAAAGCGAATGTAATTGATATTGGCTTCTGAACTGAGGATGGTCAGGTCCATCCAACACCTGACAGTGGAGCGATTCTCCGATTTCCTCTTATTCTGAAGTTCCTGGTACAGGGAGCCAGGACTCCCATTATCAATGCTCTATTGTTTGGTACCATGCAGCAATTTTTGAAAGCCTGTCATCCAAACAATAGTAGACACCAGTGCAGCTGATTTATTGAAGGGAGGCAAAATCAGTTAGACATTTTATAATACCTTGAAGCAGTATCCTCAAATAAGTTTAAAATGTACAACAAATCAGAACATAGCTTCAAATTGATAGTTGGCAAGTTACAGTAAAAAAAAATTGCTCCTGTGCAATGGTTGAGACCTTAGTCACATCAAAACAAAGTGATTTTTTTCATCAGTTCAGATGTTGCTATGATCATAATTTCAGTTCTTGCCAAATTACTACAAATGATTTTATATTTGCAACAGAGAGATGTTGCTCCTTTAAGCTAGCTAAGTAATTAAAGATTTCCAAGCGGAGAAAAATCTTGAATTAATATATCTTTCCTCCAGGAAGTTTCACATTGCTTCATTTCAGTGTCACATTATTGCAAAACACTCAATTTATGCTGCATCTACAGTATATTTGCAATATAAAATCGTCCCTAGATAACTTTCAGAGAAAATTGAGCTATAGTTAGAATTGTTACAGCATGGGAGGCCACTCAGCCCTAGTGTTTGTGCTGGCTTTCCAAATGAACATTGCACTGATGCCATTCCCCCCCTCCCCCTTGTAACCCTGCAATTTTTCCTTCTGCGATAACTGTTTAATTTTGAATGCCTCAATTGAACCTGCCTCCACCACAATCTCAGGCAGTGCTTATTCAGTGAAAATATTTTTCCTTGTGTTGCTATTGCTTCTTTTGCAAATTATTTAAATTTGTTCCCACTCGTTCTCAATCCTCTCACGAGCGGGAACATTTTCTCCCTATCTACCCTCATGATTTACCTTGATCAAATCTCTTTATCTTCTCTTCTCCAAGAAAATTAATTCCAACTTCTCCAATGTAATTTCCACATCTATGCAGCCATTATTGTTAATTACTGTATGCATCTTCTGGAATATTTGATCAAACTACCTCCTTTCAATGACTGATCAATTAAACAAATCCAATTAATTGGATAATGGGGATGAACACTACATAATATCTCCATATGTGGTTCAGTGTCATACTTTGTTTTTAATAATCTTGTGAAGAGCTTTGGGATATTTTGTTACATTTAAAGCATCATACAAATGTAAAGTGCTCCGAGTGTTCAGCTGTGACAGAGGTGTGCAGGTTAGATGGATTGGCCATGATAAATTGTTCCTTAGTGTCCCATGATATGTAGGTTAGCTGGATTAGCCATGTTAAATATGTGAAGTTACAGGGACATTGCAGCAGAGAGACCTGAGAGTTGGTGCAAACTCTTCTGCACTGTAGGGATTTTATTCTATATGCTGTTTTCACACAGAAATTTAGTAATCCACAGCATGCTTGACTTCAGCCACACAAAGTTTCTAATGAATCATATTGCACAACGCATTGAATCAAAATCGAAGGCGCTCAGAAGACACTGTAGAAAAGAGAAAGGCAAGACAAAGAGGGAACCATTCACCCTGGAAAAAAATCACCATAGTCCCAGATGGCCACAGGCTGCTCTTCCCTTTGAGGAGGCGAGCTGACTGGTGGTGATTTAACCTAAAGATCACCACATCTCATGTGAGAAGGAATAACCTCATGAATAACCTTAGCCACTATGGGAATTAGACATGCAATGCGGGCTTCACTGCATCACTAACCAGTTGTCCGCCAATTGAGCTAAGCCAACCCCTGACCCTGGAACATAATATGTGATTTACCTGGGTTTGAATCCCATCATGCCAGGTGGTGGAATTTGAATTCAATAAAAAAACCTAGAATTCAGAATCAATTGATCATGAAACCATTGTCGGTTGTCGGAAAAACCCAAGTGGTTCACTAACAGCTTTTAGAGAAGGAAATCAGCCGTCCTTAAATGGTTTGACCTACATGTGGTAAAAATTTAAAGGAAAACTCTAGATGCTGAATAAAAATGTACATTGACAATCAGGAACCAAACCCTGACTGCAATCTCAGACCTAAGGACATGGGCAACACTTGAATGCTGTACCATAGTGAAGTCATTACTTCACAAAATCAAAGAGAGGCAAGAGCCTATCGGAAGAAAAATAGGTACCAAGGATGATTCTTGAGGGATTTGTGATTAGATACACTATGATACCAAACATTGGGCAGGCATCACAATTACAGAAAATGGTTGAGGCTGAAACAATGATGACCTACACACACAGGGAGGGGGGAGAGGGGAGGCACGCACACACATACGATGCAACACTACGTGGCGGGGGCAGCCGGGCAGAACAGACTCAAGAACAGCCTTTTCCCTGTTGCCATCAGACTTTTGAATTGACCTATTATATATTAAACTAATCTTTCTCTTCACCCTACCTATTGCTGCAACACTACATCCTGCACCCCCTCTCCTTCTCCCATTTTGTTTTGTCTATATATCGCACAATCAACAATACTTTTCACTGTATCCTAATACATGACAATACTAAATTAAATCAAAGGCAGCAATTGGAGTGCTAAGAAATCAACGCAGAGCCTCAACTATTTACAATGTATATCAATGACTTGGATGAAAGGACAGAATATATGATTTCTAAATTTGCTGATAACACAAAGATAGGTAGGAAAGTAAGCTGCCAAGAGGGCAAGGAGTCTGAAAAGGACAGACAACCTGAGTAGGCAAAATGGTGTATAATGTGGGGAAGTGAACTTGCCCACTTTGGCAGGAAGAATAAAAAGGCAGTCATTTAAATGGGGAAGGATTGTGGAATTCTGCAGTAAAGAGATGATATGTAAATTTAAGAAAAAATGTGCAGGTACAGTAGTTACTTAAGGTAAACGGAATATTGTATTTTATTGTAAGGGAAGTTAAATATTCAAGTAAGGATGTTTGCTGCAGTTGTACAGCGCATTGGTGTAATCACATCTGGAATAGTGTGTACGATTTTGGTCTCCATATTTAAGCAAGAATATAAATAGCAGTTCCAAGGTTGAAAGGTGAGGTGGGGGTTGCTGCAAGGATATTTCCCCTTGTGGGAGAGACTAGGACTAGGGGACACAGTTTAAAAATAAGTTGCCTGCCATTTAAGATGGAGATGAAGTATTTTTTACCTCAAGAGGGTTATGAGCCTTTGGAACTCTCCTCCTCTCAGCAGTGAAGGCAGGGTCATTGAAATATCTTTAGAACAGAACTGGATAAGATTTTTGACCAAAAAGGGAGCTAATGGTCATCACAAGTTGAGGCCACAATCAGCCATGATCTTATGGCAGAGCAGGCTTGAGGGGCCAAATGGGCGACTCCTAATTTTTACCTTCATATGTTGCAGCTGACCTTAGTGCTCCCAAAATAACTAGCAGAAGAATCAGGCAAAATCTGTGCTTCTGCTACATAATGACCCTCTTGCTGGAAGTACATAGGGCAAGGATGAGGTTTGATTGTGGAATAAATCACAGTCTGTCAACACTATAGAAGGACACATGCATGAATAATGGCCATTTCAGAGAGTTGATGTTGGTTTGAAAATCAAGCATTTACAATGTAACATTTATAATGCAATTAGTGAATTAATATTAAATACAGGTAAAACTGCAAATTATGACACTTCAGGGACTGACACCTGCTGCCTTTTTGTTTCAGGTGTCCTTATTTTCAAAATGGTTTTTGTACATGCTGCCAGTTGCTGCAGTGATGATTCAAATCTTAATACCAACAGGAACTGCAGCAGTGGGGAGGAGGAGGCCAAAGCCAGCTGAATTCAAGATGTTAACAGGGTTTAGGACATGGAAAGCAATACATAGTTTGAAACTTGCAAATGTCTATCAATTCAGAATGCCTCTTGTGTCTTTTACAACATGGGTTGTTTTGAACTGCCAATAACTGTTCCCTTCAGGCAACTTATTTGAAGAGTGCCCTTTCTGTTTTATAGCAGTTCCACCATTTAGTACAGTGGCACTACCGTTCAGGTTTTGTTTTACTTTAAATCAGAACTGTGTTCAGATGAATCATCACAAACTTAAACTTAACACTGAGAAATGACTTGCATAGGTCTAGAATGTGAAAATCCACAAGAGTTCAACCCACACAAAGCCAAAAGTAGCATTGGTGGCAGCAAACACTTACCTTTGCCATTGTGGCAAGAAACAAAATTCATCTCCTTAGATGGTGATCTGTGCCTCCAGAGGAATGCATATTTATATTAGAGCACTGCCTTTTAGGACCGTATTGTAATATAAATAGGATATTAAAACCACCAAACATAGGAAGAGCAAGATACCAAAGTACATAGATTTTTCCATTCAAATAAAAAGGTACCGAAGATTGTCCAGCATCTCAGATGGATTTAATTTCCCTTTTGAGTAATAAATCACCGAGGCTTCACTGCTGTGCTAAGAATTGCTGCACTTCACTTTTCCATCAGCAATCTTATAATTTCCAGCAAAATCTTGCAGGGATTAAAAAAAAACATAGAACTACTGTTGTCAATTTGCACCCTTCTAAGCTTCAGAAAGGTGCGCTTTCAGGAAGCATGAAAACACTTGATGGTTGTGTATACAAAACAGATTTTATTCATGTACAGCCCACTTGATGCTTAACTGTATATATAGAGCAGCTTTTCAGTCTCTGTACCTATCTTTTAAGCGCTCCAAATAACCACTGAAATCCATGTTGCCTACTAAGATACATTTAACACTTGAAATCTCATGATACCACTTCTTATAAGTTCTTTGAGAACATTTTTTATATAAATAGTTGTATTTTCTCTGAAATAAGATTTCGAGTGGGAGAAATTAGTTTGTGTAGCACTTCATTTAGTGGGGTCACCTTGGGCACTGGTTTGCCCCTTGGGAACTTAGTTAAGTATGGGTTGTCTGCTAGAAGTGGCACCAAATTTCTCCCCACCCTTGACCTATCTGTCCTTGAATTAATAGTTTATCTTTCTAATATTATAGTTAATGATTCCCTCTGCCTACTCCACATATTCTTTCAGAAAGAAAGAACTTGCATTAATATAGTGACTTGCAAGTCTTCAAGTTATCTCAAAACATTTCACAAACAATGTGGTATTTTTTGAAATGCAGGTACTATTGTAATATTTGCAAATAAGGCAGCTGATTAAAGCATAGCAGTCAGAAATGTTCCTTCTTCTAAGAAACAATTTGAAGTTTTTTTAAAAGGATTCTGCTTCAATAACAGGTCCTGGGTTATCACGTTGCATTCTAACCACCCTGCTTAAAGAATTATTACCTCCTCTTCTTTTTGTCATTATCTTAAATTTGTTAGTCTTCCAAACCAGCGAAAACTAGTTATCCTTACGTCTTTGAAATAATCCTTCATAAGTTTGAAGATCAGCATTAGGTTGGCCATTAACCTTAGCTCCACTGAAAAGATTTAATTTTTCATATTTTTGTTCACAATTTTAGCACCATTTTTATTCTCTAAAACACTTAAGTGAGACCAAAGGGTATGCGATTTTTATACTCTCATTATCCTTTAAGTCAGTTATTTACTTTTAAAAAATCTAACATATTTATTGCAGAAGATCGATTTGATTAAAGACATTTAAATTCCCTCTTATTTCAGCCCATATTTTGCCAGGTTTTTCATTAATCCTCTCCCTTAGATGTTTTGCACTCAGCTGTAATTTCCAGAATTGTCTTTTTTTAATGAACAAAAAGTAGCATTATACGTTAGCTTCTAAAAGTCCTTGCAGGATGTGACTAATTTCGTTACCTATATCCTTAAACCCCTAATAAATGATAAATATTGTGTATGCTGTTAGCTGACTGACATGTTGAATTTCCTTAAATACAAAAATCCTTTATATCATTTAACATTTTAACTTAGCAGTGAATACTGAAGACATACTTACTGCTATTGTTGCTGCATTAATGGTGGCACCAGCAGGGACGGCCACCATCATTGTGTTGCTACCAGCTTTTGTAGGGTCGCTAACAGTCATTATTCTCACCCCTACTTTATTTGGGATACCTGCCATGGAAACGCCAGTTGTGTCTTCACCAGGCCTCTTGATAGCTTGTCGACCTTCAAAGGTGGAAAGCTTTGAAGCAGAAAGTGTATTGCTGCTCTGACAGGTGGTCACTTGAGAAGATTCTGAAGGGTTGGATTGTACAACCACATTGCCATTATGATGAGGCTGAGGCAAGGTTACATTAAAAGTGACTGCTGCAGTTCCACTTGTTAATACAGAGTTTCTGTGTGCTTGCTGAACTGTAGGATTTGGTACTATTACTGTAGTGTGTGCATGTGATTTCACATTGGAAACTGAAGAAGGTCCATTGCACATTTTGCCCGGTTGACTACTCTCACCGTCCAGATGACATTTTGCATCTTGGTGTTCTTGATTAAGAATTTCCCCATTTCCCAAATGGTTAGATGTGACTGACTTCTCATTAGGAACATCCTTCCCTATGTGTGAACGATCACCTTTAGCAAAATCAGAGTCCCCATTGATCAAAGGCCTTTTTAAAACATTTTTCATTTCCGCTGCACCAGGTTTCTCTAAAATTGGATCTCCATTTGTCAAGTTTGCCCCGCTGCTAGCTTTCGATTCCTGGAAAGCTGATGTGCTCTCCACAAAACCACAATGATTCATCCCTGAGCTGGGGTTCTCCTTCTTACTTTCCCCATTAAGTAGCATCCCAGTCTGATCCACTCTTCCATTTAGGTGTCCATTGCTTGCATTGTAAGCATTACCCATAAAAGAATTTTCTATCAGTCCAACAGTTTGTTCTTGAGATTGTGAACTAAGCAGTTTTGTAGCATCCTCGGCTTTCTGAGAAACGTTTCTCTCTCCCTCAAACTCATCAGCTTTTGTGTTGCTTTGGTTGAATGGAACATGTGACGACTGGATAACATGGGTACTGATGACTGGCTTTGCACTGTGATCTCCAGGAAGACTATTTGCAGGATTTGTATTTACTTGGGTCACGTGTGTGTTGGTTAAATTAGTATTCGGTACAACAGTGACAGTAACTTGTTGGTTGAGAGGTGGTCCCTGGAGAATAGTGCTAGGGCTGGTGGTAGAAATGAATTGGCCAGGAATAATTTGCACAGTTTGTAGGCCTCCATGTGGCTGCAAGATTTGCAAGTTTGACTGGCTTACAACCAGCTGCTGAGATTGAGATTGAACTCCAACACTAGGTACAGTGTTGGCCATCATTTGATAAACAACTTGTGGACTTTGAGCCCTGGTAACAGAAGATGACACTTGTGGGATAGGAAGTAGGAGTTTACCTGCTTGGGAATGAGGTGGTGGCTTAGGAAGTAGTAACTGTTTAATTACACTGGTTTCACCAGTACTGGATTGAGTACCTCCCATGGAAGGTTGCTGAACATGGACTTGAATTGGAGGCTGCTGAACAGAAAGCACTTGCCCACACGTACTAGTGTTCACCAGGGAGGGTGGTGGCAACTGAGCAGAAGAAATTCCACTTTGATTTGTTAGAACAATCTGATGAAAACTTGCAGGGTAAACTTGACCTTGATGTCCAACTATCACTTGGACACTTTGTTGGGCTTGCTGCTGTTGAAGTTGAGTAGAATTGCTGACAATAGTTAATGGCGTTGGACTAATATTTTGAAATGTCTGGGAAGAAACAGAGTTGTGGCTTCCTGCTATAGTAAAAGTCTGACTGCTTGGCAGGACAGCAGCAGCAGACACAACAGCAGTGGTGGCTGCTGTGTATTGAAGATGCACTTGCACAGGTTGGGCAGTGGAAGCTTGGATAAGCTGTCCTTGAGAGACTATGGCAGCATTTGTAATGGGGTGCATTCGTGAAGCAAACTGAGCATTCGGCAGTGTTTGATGGAGGACAGGAACTGTTGTTGTTGAACAGACAGACTGCTGACCAGCAAGGGATTGGGGAGTAACAGCAGCGTGAGGAAGATGAACACATGTGGTCACAGTGGGCAGATGCACCGCTGTAGTGACTTTGGTTGCTGCCATTTGCATTACAGTATTCCCAGGAACTACTGTGGTTACTGTAGAATGAAAATTTGGGTGAACAGCAGATGCCTGGATCGTATTAGGCTGTATCCCTCCAACAGGTGTGGGCACCTTGCTTGCAATAGTACAGTATTGATGTTGTTGGATAGAAGTACTTATACCAGGATGCAGCTGGGCAGCACTCTGGGTCTGGGTTGTGTAGAGTATTTGCGTCAGTGGTTGACTTGTAGATGTAAGGGTTCTATGCATTTGAACAGCTGGGCTAGGTACCGTCATACCTAGAAGCAAGAGAAAGATAATTGGTTAAGTACCACACATATACAGACACAGTAAAACCTCATGGCCATAGCATGCTGTTAAAACTAGAGGAAGAATATTTTTACTACTTAATTGTAGTTACAAGAAAACTTTTCGTATGAATGGTTCTTAAAATTATCTATCCTTTCATTCATTTTACCTTTATTGCATACACCTTTACAATGGGAAGACCTCTTATTTTTCTAAACTTCAGGTAGTATTCTACTTAATGGCTCTTCACAAGACTACCTTCCCATCCCAGTAATCAATTTTTATATTTGTTCATGGGCTTTGTGTGTTAATGGAAAGGACAACATTTATTACCCATGTCCAATTGTCCTTGATAAGCTGGTAGTGAGCCGCCTTTGAACGGCTGTAGTCTATGCAGTGTTGGTTACACTTATGATATTATTAAGGAATAGGTTTCAGGATTTTGATCGAGCAACCGTGAAGGAACAGCGATATAATTCCATTTTGGATGGTCTATGACTTTTCTTTGGGAGGAGTGGGGTGGCTTGCAGTGGTAATGTTCTCATGCACCTGCTGCCCTTGCCATTCTAGATGCTAAGTTTGTAGGTTTGGAAGGTGCTGTCAAAGGTGAGCCTTGGCGAGTGGCTGCGTTTATCTTGTAGATGGTATGTACACGTCTGTCACTATCCACTAGTGGTGAAGGATGTGAATATATATGTGCAAGATACAAATGTACTGCAGCAATGTCCTAGGAAGTCATTAGTTTCCAACAACTACAACCCATCTTCCATTGTACTAAGTATGATTCCAACTGGTGGACAACTTTATCCCTGATGTTCACTGACTTCAATTATACTAAGACTCCTTGGAGCTGAACTCAGTCACATGCTGTCATGGTGTCAAAGGTTATCACTCTCACATCTGGAATTCAGTTCTATAGTCCATATTTAAACCAAGTCTGTAATAAGCTCTGGTGGAACCCAAAGTGAGCAATTAATAATTAACTGTCACTTTACAGCACTGCCAACAAATCCTTGCAGTAACTTGCTGATGATCGAGTGTAATTAGCCAGATCTATTTGTCCTTTTTGTGGACATATTTGTCGAATAGAGCAGTATTGTATTTCACGTGGCTAGTTCTGAAACACAAATCTACAGTACTATAGCTGGGATGTTTTAGGGCACATAACCAATGCCGTATCCAACGCTATTGGCTATTTCTTGATATCATGTGGAGTGGATTGAATGGGCTGAAGATTGGCATACGTGATGCTGAGGACCTCATGAGGATGTGACAGATTATTGATTTGGTACTGCTGGCTGAATATGATTTCAAGTGCTCCAGCCTTGTCTTTTGCACTGATGCGGTGGCACAGTGGTTAGCATTGCTGCCTCACAGGGCCAGGGACCCAGGTTCAATTCCCCGCTTGGCTCGCTGTCTGTGCGGAGCATGCATGTTCTCCCCGTGTCTGCATGGGTTTCTTCCACGTGCTGCGGTTTCCTTCTACAGTCTGAAAGACAAGCTGGTTAGGTGCACTGGCCATGCTAAATTCTCCCTCAATGTACCTGAACAGGTGCCAGAGTGTGGCGACCAGGAGATTTGCACAGTAGCTTCATTGCAGTGTTAATGTAAGCCCACTTGTGACAATAATAAAACAAAATAATGCGCTGGGTTTCCCCCATCCTTGCGGATGGGGGCTTGGGGTGTCTTCGCCGGTTAGTTGTTTAAAAGTCCATCACCACAAGGGACAGGATTGAATTAGCACTCAGCTTTGTTGGTTATGAGATTATTTAATTCTTTCAGCTAATCCAGCAAAACTCAAGCATATCCTTCTTTGGAATAAGGAGACCAAACTGTACAAACTACTTCCAGGTATGGTCTCACAAAAATCCTGCACAATTGCAATAAGATATTCTTAATCTTATACTTCTAACTCCTTTCAACAAAGGCCAATCTACCATTGACCTTCCAGGTGCGTGCTGTACTTGCACTTCAATTCACTGCGATTTGGATACAAGGACCCCAAATCCCTCCAAATACTGACACAAGTCTCTTACTTTACAAAAATTTCTACTTTGCCATTCTTTCTACCAAAATGGATCATTTTACATTTTCCCATATTATACCCATTTTTGCCAATCACTTAACAGGTACGTACATTTTTGCAGCCACTTTAGGTCATTAGTTTCTTTTCTCACCTAATTTTGTATCATAAAACCTAAATATACTACATTCACTCCCCCATAAATCTAACTTATTAAAATAGATTGTAAATAGCTCAAGCAAGTATTCATCCTTGGAGTGGCACTCTATTTACACTCTGCCACTCCAAAAATGACCCATTTATTTCTACTGTTTTCTGTTTGTTAATTAGCCCCCATCCACATTAATATATTACCCCAAACCCAGGAGCCATAAATGCCTTATTGAGTGCCTTCTGAAAATCTGAATACATTTCATTCACCGATTCCCTTTTATTCCTAAATTCAACCTCAATAGTTAAGCCCTCAAAACACTATGATTTACTTAACATTAGCAGACAATTGATAAAAGTAAAGCTGTGAGAGGTATGAGTGAAGCAGCCAAACTGACAGCATCCTAATCTCCCCATACTTAGTAATGGAGGTATGGAAGGGAAGCTTTTGTGCAAGGCATTCCTTCCTTCTGGTATCAAGATTGAATACAAAATAGATTAAAGCTCAAGGTACTTCAAGTTTGGAGCATTGTCGCTGCTTTTATAAACAAGCAGAGACAGAAACTGCATTCAGCTTACATCTGATTAAAGGCTGAGTAGCAGTGCACTCCAGTTGCTTCCTCATGACTTGGCCAGCGATACAAAGAGCAATAGAAAGCCAGGTTATGAAGGCAAGATACTTTTCTAGTTCATAGAAAAAATGCATGGATTGCTTGCAAATTAAACACACAGTTCCCCTCATAAGCCAACTCAAAAGGCATGACAGTTAATCAACATGAAGACGTTAGATGTGAACTAAATGTGGTATGGGTAGTTACTATAGGTTGTGCACAAGAGTTAGAAATTTCTCAGTAGTGCCTATGGTTCACATCAGAAGAACATGTTTCAAATTAATTATTAAGAAGTAAAGATCTTCTGGGCCATTGTAGCCATTCCTTGGTGCTTGAGAGAGAAAACATGTGCGTGTTACAACCCAAAACTTTCAAAGGCAGAAGGAAGATTATTTCAGTATATTTTACTGAAAAGAAACTTACACAATGAATGTGAAATGCTAATGTCAATCTCTATGTTCTTACCAATAGCAATGGAATTCACCGTTGTACTGGAAGGTGCAGAGCCTGCTTTTATTGTAACAGAGGAATGATTTGGTGTTTGCTGTTCTTGGTGAAATGCTGCAACAGGAAGAGGTACAGCTCTACGTTTGATCCCAACCACGTGAAATTGTGACTGACCATTAGCACCTGCATCTTCAATCTTCTTTATTGTGTGATTAGGAAAGGTCAACCTACATCAGAAAGAGATCATAAAAGTGTTAACTGAATTTATCAAAAAAATGTATTTTTTGAGTTTTTGTCATTTCCTGAGATTGGCTTCCTTTTTCTCCACATCTTTTCCTTTCTAAGTTACACACCTGTTGATCACACAGTGGACAAGAGGTGGCAGGTAAAGACTTAGAATTCTCGAACGATACAATACAGATGGTAGGCCATTCAACCCATCATCCCTGTAGCGGCTTTTGGCACAGCTGTCCAACCGATCCCACTTCCCTGCTCTTTCCCAGTAGTCCCTTCAAGTATTAATTCCCTTTTGAATATTACTACTGATTCTACTTCCAAGCATTTATCCAATTCTCTTTTGAATGTTACCACTGAATCTCCTTTGCAGGGAATGCATTCTAGATCACCACCACGTGCTGTGAATAAGTTTCCTCATGTCAACTCTGGTTAATCCCCCTTAAATCTGTTTTATTCCGAAGAAATTTAATTTTGTTAACAAGTCCAATATGTGATACTTGGTATACAATTTCAACTGTACAACCCTCATCAACTGCCTCCATTAATTCAAAGAGTTTAATCAAGTTGGTTAAACATGATTTGTTGGTAACAAATGGTAGCAAAATTCATTTATTAGTCTGTACTTTTGCAAATGTGAACTCATTTTGTTTGGGATTGCCATCACAATTAGAAGGTATGCTGGGCACAGCTTACAAGAAGTCGCCTCACTCTGGCACCATCTTGAGAGGGGCTTGAAATTCAGTAGACTGGTCAGTATTTAAAAACTCTGTGACTAGCCTGAACGAGTACACCACTGTAGTAACTGAGGAAGTGTGTAGAAGACTTTGTGCCAAAGAAGCAAATCCGTGTGTTTCCCAACCAGAAACCATGAATGAACAGGGATATTCATGCTTGCTGAAGTCTAAGTCCCAGAGGTCAGAGTCATACAGGTTTACAGCATGGAAACAGGCCTTCGGTCCAACCTATCCATGCTGCCCTTTTTTGTTTTTAAAACCCCTAAGCTAATCCCAGTTGCCTGCATTTGGCCCATATCCCTCTATACCCATCGTAACCATGTAACTATCTAAATGCTTTTTAAAAGATAAAATTGGACCTGCCTCTACTACTACCTCTGGCAGCTTGTTCCATACACTCACCACCCTCTGTGTGAAAAAATTGTCCCTCTGGACACTTTTGTATCTCTCCCCTCTCACCTTAAACCTATGCCCTCTAGTTTTAGACTCCCCTACCTCTGGGGAAAGATATTGACTATCTATCTATGCTCCTCATTATTTTATAGACCTCTATAAGGTCACCCCTCAGCCTTCTATGCTCCAGAGAAAAAAGTCCCAGTCTGTTCAGCCTCTTCTTATAACTCAATCCATCAAGTCCAGGTAGCATCCTAGTAAATTTTTTCTACACTCTTTCTTGTTTAACAATATCCTTTCTATAATGGGGTGACCAGAATTGCACACGGTATTCCAAGCGTGGCCTTACCAATGTCGTGTACAGTTTCAACAAGATATCCCAACTCCTGTATTCAATGTTCTGCCCAATGAAACCAAGCATGCCAAATGCCTTCTTCACCACTCTGTCCACCTGTGACTCCACTTTCAAGAAGCTATGACCCTGTACCCCTAGATCTCTTTGTTCTGTAACTCTCCCTAACGCCCCATTCAAGTCAGATGACCCTGACCTACACAAGAAAGCCAGATGTGATCTAAGGAGACTCATCAAAGATGCCAAAAGACAATATTGGACTAAGCTAGAGTCCAAGGCTAACCACACGGACCACTGCTGACTATGGCAAGGTCTGCAAGACAGAACAGGCTACAAGATGAATGCATGTAAAATTGCTGGCACCAATGCACCCTTCCCTGATGAACTCAATGCATTCCAGATTAGGGAGGTAGACAAAAGGCGGGTAACTACAGGCTGGTTAGCTTAACATCCGTAGTTGGGAAAATACTGGAATCTATCATTAAAGAAGAAATAGCAGGAAACCTGGAAAAGAATGGTTCAATCAAGTTGACGTAGCATGGATTCATGAAGGGAAAGTCATGTTTGACAAATTTACTGGATTTTTATGAAGATGTAATGAGTGCGGTTGACAACCGGTAGATGTGGTATATTTAGATTTCCAGAAGGCATTAGATAAGGTGCCTTACAAAAGGTTGCTGCATAAGGTAAAGGTACACGGAGTTGGGGGTAAAGCGTTAGCGTGGATTGAGGATTGGCTATCTAACAGAAAGCAGAGAGTCAAAATAAAAGGATGCTTTTCCAGTTGGCAGTCGGTGACTAGTGGCATGCTGCAGGGATCAGTGCTGGGGCCTCAACTGTTTACCATATACATAGACGATCTGGAGGAGGAGACCGAGTGTAGGGTAACAAAGTTTGTGGACGACACAAAGATGAGTGGGAAAGCAAATTGCATGGAAGACACAAAGTCTGCAGAGAGATTTAGATAGGCTATTGAGTGGGCAAGGATCTGGCAGATGGAGTATAACGTTGGCAAGTGTGAGGTTATTTGCTTTGGAAGGAATAGTAAAATGAACTATTATTTAAATGCTGAAAAATTACAACATACTACTGTGCAGAGGGACCTGGGGGTCTTTGTGCATGAATCACAAAAACTCAGTTTGCAGGTGCAGCAGGTGATCAAGAAGTCAAATGGAATGTTGGCCTTTATCACGAGAGGGATGGAGTATAAAAGCCAGGAGGTCTTGCTGCACTTGTACAAGGTACTGGTGAGGCCGCACCTAGAGTACTGTGTACAACTTTGGTCCCCTTATTTAAGAAAGGATATATTAGCTTTGGAGGGGGTGCAGAGAAGGTTCACCAGGTTGATTCCGGAGATGAGGGGGTTAGCTTATCAGGAGAGATTGAGTAGACTGGGCCTGTGCTCATTGGAGTTTAGAAGGCTGAGGGGAGATCTTATAGAGACATATAAGATAATGAAGGGGCTAGACAGGGTAGAAGCAGTGAGATTGTTTCCAATTAGAATGGAAACAAGAACTAGAAGGCGCAGCCTCAAAATAAGGGGGAGTCAATTTAGAACAGAGTTGAGGAGGAACTTCTCCCAGAGGGTAGAGAATCTTTGGAATTCTCTGCCCATTGAAGCAGTGGAGGCTACCTTGTTAAATGTGTTTAAGTCACAGATAGATAGATTTTTGACCAATAAGGGAATTAGGGGTTATGGGGAGAGGGCAGGTAAGCAGAACTGAACCACTATCAGATCAGCCATGATCTTATTGAATGGCGGGGCAGGCTCAAGGGGCTAGATGGCCTAGTCCTGCTCCTATTTCTTATGTTCTTACATGCCAGTTTTGAGTAAGAGATCAGTGAGAGCATGCCTTCCACCCTGAAAGCCTCGATGTCTCTCAAAACTGTGTCCTCAGCCCCCTACTATACTCTTTATACACCTTATATATTCCTATTATACTCCTTATGCACCTATGACTATTTGGCCAAATTATCCTCCAACTCAATTTTCAAGTTTGCTGATGACACCACTCTAGTGGGTCAGATCTCAAACAATGACGAGATGGAGTACAGGAATGAGACAGGGAATCTGGTGAACTAGTGCAACAACAATAATTTCTCCCTTAATGTCAACAAAACAAAAAAAGAGATGGTTACTGACTTCAAGAAGCATAGTGGAGAACATGCCCCTGTCTGTATCAATGGAGATGAAGTTGAAATGGTAAAGAGCTTCAAGTTCTTAGGTGTTCAGATCACCAACGATCTGTTTTGGTTCCTCCACACCAATGCTTCTACTTTTTCAGAAGACTAAGAAAATTTGGCATGTCTGCTGCAACTCTCACCAACTTTTACAGATGCACCATAGAAAGCATTCTTTCTGGTTATATCAAAGCTTGATAATGGCCCCTGCGCTGACCAAGTCTTCAAGAAACTACAAAAGGTCATGAATGAAGCCCAGTCCATCATGCAAACCAGCTTCACATTCATTGTCTGTCTACACTTCCCGCTGCCTCAGAAAAGCAACCAGCATAATTAAGGACCCCACACACTCCGGACATACTCTCTTCTACCTTCTTCCGTTGCGGAAAAGATACAAAAGTCTGAGATCACATACCAACTGACTCAAGAACAGCTTCTTCCCTGCTGCCATCAAACTTCTAAATGAACCCACCTCACACTAAGTTGAATTTTCTCTACACCCTAGCTATGACTGTTACACTACATTCTACACTCTCCTTTCCTTCCCTATGAACAGTATGCTTTGTCTGTGCAGCGCGCAAGAAACACTTTCACTTTATACACGTGACAATAATAAATCAAATTTCTGACTGGTCCGGAGTTGCTGGTTTTATCTTTCACCCTTTTTTTAAAACAGGTGTATAACATTTGCCATTCTCCAGGCCTCTGTCATCATGCCCATATCTCAGGAGGTTTGGGAGATTGTGGCCAGAGCCTGCACAACTTTCATACTTCCCTCAGAAGCCCTCCTTGCATCGCATCTGTAGTAAGCGACTTTTCTATTTTGAGAACTGCCAGTCTGTATCCATTGTTATCCTATTCAATTATACTCCTGCCTCCTCCTTTACTGCTATATTGGGAACATCCTCTTCTCTACTGATCATAGATGCAAAGTACTCAGATGCTCCCTGTGATTATCCCAGTACCATTTATTTGTTTACAAAATACCTTTAGGTCCTTTTCATGTTGGCTGCTCATCTAGTCATGTACCTCTCTTTGCTCCTCCACTTATTTGCTTTTTTTGATCTCTGTATTTTCTATACTTAATTTATTCTACTGTATTTTGAATTACAACTGTCATGAGCCATTTTTTGTCTCATCTTAATCTCTTATCTTCAGCCATCAAGGGAGCTTGAACTTTGGATACCCTTTCTTGTGGGGATATGTGTGTGAGGATATAGATTGGCTGGTATACTGGGCAGATAAATGCCAGATGGAATTTAATCCTGATAAGTGTGAGGTGATGCATTTTAGCAGAAATAATGTAGGGGGGAGTTATATGATAAAGGGTAGACCTATAAAGAGTATAGAAACGCAGAAGGACCTGGGGGTGCGAGTGCACAAGTCTTTGAAGGTGGCAGTACAAGTGGAGAAGGTTGTGAAGAAAGCCTATGGTATGTTAGCCTTTACAGGAAGGGGTATAGAGTATAAGAGCTGGAGTCTAATGTTGCAGTTGTATAAAACGTTGGTTAGGCTGCATTTTGAGTACTGCGTCCCGTTCTGGTCGCCTTACTACCGGAAAGACGTGGTGACCCTGGAGAGAGTGCAGAGGAGGTTTACCAGGATGCTGTCTGGTAATGGAAGGGCTGGGTTACGAGGAAAGAAAACTGGGGCTGTTTTCCCTTGAAAGACGGTGACTGAGGGGAGATCTAATAGCACTAGCGCTAAATATAAAAAAGGACAGTAAGAGTTTTTATAAATATATAAAGAGGAGGAGGCTGGCTAGAGTGAATGTTGGACCCTCAGAGGATGAGAGGGGGGATTTAGTGGTGGGGGATGAGGAAATGGCTGAGGCCTTAAATAAGTTTTTTGCCTCAGTCTTCATGGAGGAGGACGCGAACAGTTTGCCGGGTATTAAAGATAGAAGGATGGTAGGAGTTGAGGGCCTGAATGCGATTACTGTCACTAGAGAGGTAGTGCTTGATCGACTAGCGGGACTGATGGTGGACAAGTCCCCAGGACCGGATGGAATGCATCCCAGGGTTCTGAAGGAAATGGCAGAGGTGATAGTAGATGCCTTCGTGATTATTTACCAAACTTCGCTGGATTCTGGGGAAGTGCCAGAAGATTGGAAAAAGGCTAATGTTACGCCGCTGTTTAAAAAAGGTAGCAGGCAAAAGGCAGGTAATTATAGGCCAGTTAGTTTAACGTCTGTTGTTGGAAAAATGCTTGAATCTGTCATCAAAGAAGAAATAGCGAGGCACCTTGAGAAGAATTGTTTGATAGAGCAGGCGCAGCACGGATTTGTTAAGGGGAAGTCATGTCTGACAAATTTATTGGAATTCTATGAGGACGTGACTAGTGCGGTAGACAGAGGGGAACCAGAGGATGTGGTATTTCTCGATTTTCAAAAGGCGTTTGATAAGGTGCCGCACAAAAGGTTGCTTCAGAAGGTTAGAGGGCATGGAGTTGGGGGTAGGGTGTTAGCGTGGATAGAGGATTGGTTGTCTAATAGGAGGCAGAGAATTGGTATCAATGGGTGCTATTCTGATTGGCGGTTGGTAACTAGTAGAGTGCCGCAGGGATCGGTGCTGGGGCCTCAACTATTTACCATTTATATAGATGATCTGGAGGAGGGGGCTGAGTGTAGGGTGTTGAAATTTGCTGATGACACGAAGATAAGTGGAAAAGCAAATTGTGCGGAGGGTGTGGAAAGTCTGCAGAGGGATCTAGATAGGCTGAGTGAGTGGGCAAGGACCTGGCAGATGGAGTACAATGTTAGCATGTGTGAGGTTATCCACTTTGGCAGGAATAATAGTAGGCGGGATTACTATTTAAAGGGCGAAAAGCTGCAGCATGCTACGGTGCAGAGGGACCTGGGGGTCCTTGCGCATGAGTCGCAAAAACCCAGTCTGCAGGTGCAGCAGGTGATCAAGAAGGCGAATGGTACGCTGGCCTTTATAGCAAGGGGGATAGAATATAAAAGCAGGAAGGTCTTGCTGCAACTGTACAAGGCACTGGTGAGGCCGCAGCTGGAGTACTGTGTGCAGTTTTGGTCGCCGCACTTGCGCAAGGATATTTTGGCCTTGGAGGGAGTGCAGAGGAGGTTCACTAGGCTGATACCGGAGTTGAGGGGGTTGGACTACGAAGAGAGGCTGAATAGACTGGGGTCTGTACTCGTTGGAGTTTAGAAGGATGAGGGGAGATCTTATAGAGACGTATAAGATAATGAATGGGGTGGATAGGGTAGAGGTAGAGAGATTCTTCCCGCTCAGAAAGGACAGCAGGACTAGAGGGCACAGCCTCAAGACAAGGGGGGTGGTGGGGGCAGTTTAGAACGGAGTTGAGGAGGAACTTCTACACTCAAAGGGTAGTGAATCTCTAGAATTCTCTGCCCGTTGAAGCGGTGGAGGCTACCTCGCTAAATATATTTAAGACACGGGTAGATAGGTTTTTGGTAGGCAAGGGAATTAAAGGGTATGGGGAGAAAGCGGAAAAGTGGAACTGAGCCACTTCAGATCAGCCATGATCTTATTGAATGGCGGGGCAGGCTTGAAGGGCTAGATGGCCTACTCCTGCTCCTATTTCTTATGTTCTTATGAGGTATATAAGATTATGAAGGGTATAGATAGAGTAAACAGTGGTAAGCTTTTTCCTAGGTTGGAAACGCACATTACGAGGGGCCACGGGCTTAGGGTGAGGGGGGCGAGGTATAATTCGGATGTTAGAGGGAGGTTTTTCACACAGAGGGTAGTGGGGGTATGGAATGCTCTGCCAAGCAAGGTGGTGGAGGCAGGCATGCTGGAGTTGTTTAAGAATTACTTAGATAGGCACATCAGCGGAATGGAGATGGAGGGATATAGGAGACTGTTTTAAATAAGGTTCAGGAGCCTTGGGACGTCCCTGGGCATCAACTGATTCCTATGGACCTTCCAACATATTTTCTGGCTCACTTGTTTCACTTGGGGATTCCCTTGAATGTGTGTATAAGGATGTGGATGGTACTGATGTTTTTCTCTTTTAATCCACAGGTGCTTTGGTCCACCTTATTGTCCAACAGGGGCATACACGCAATGGGTCGTAGGACGGCTGCTCTTGGTTGTTTCGAGAGTAGCCTAGCATTTCACGTCGTTAGTGTATGCTTAAACTGGACCAGATGCTGGGCAACACGACAGCTCAGTGACTATCACTGTTTGCTGTGCAGATACATGGATTTGGGCCTGTGTCTGCGGGAGTTTACGCATTCTCCCCATGCTTGTGTGGGTTTTCTCCGGTTTCCTCCCACACCCCAAAGATGTGCTATTAGGCTAATTGGTGTAACAAATTGTCCCTAAATTAGTCAATGTGGAATGCCATAAGCATAGACAAGGGTCATGGGTGGAGAGGGGACTCAATGTTAAAATGGCGGCGCGGGCTCGTAGGGCCGAAGGGCCTGTTTCCCGGGCTGTTTCGTTCTTTGTTCTATGTACCCAAACTATATCCTCTTTGAACGGCTCCCATTGTTATTCGATACACAGCCTACCAATTTTCAATTTCAACTCACTTGCTTCAGATTTATTTTAAACTTAGTGACGTTAGCTTTCCTCCAGTTACTTGACCTTTTTCTATAATAAGTCTAAACCTGAAATTATGATCAATGTTCCCAAATGCTCTCCCAATCATGCCCTACTTCATACGCAGAACTAGAACCAGCACTGCTTACTTCCTCAACAAGTTGCAAACAAAATTCCCTTCATGACAGGGACTGTGCTCAGTCCCTGCGTAATTGTGTACGTTATTCAAGATTAGGAACGCAACTGTGAAGAGCAGATGGAAGCTGCATCCTCCAGTAGTGTGTTGATACTCTTGCATACACATCAAGTATAAATATAAACTTAAGGGTATATGTGCTGAAATAATCATAGTAAGCCAAGTAATCATCGACTCAAAACATAGAACTTTAAATCTTTAGACCTATCCTTCATAAGCTGGAGATTTAACAACCACAGAAGATAACAAGAATAAAAAGTTTCCTTAACCTGATCCCTTGGATCAGTTCACCGCAATATATTCAAATTATATTTTTTAAGCATGCATTTTATGGTGAAATGCAATAACAACATTAAATATTTATACTGTTCTTTTTCCTTCCACTACAAAAAAACTCCATGAGTGAGTGTTGGCAAACTATTGCATTTTAATGGGCTGTAGAAATTGGGTTCAATCCTCACCTATCATCCACACACAAATACTTATCAGCTCTGACCACTTGTCTGTAATCAGGAGAGAAATTACAATTGTTTGCCCAAGTCACAGTGGCCAATTACAGGTTCTCTAACTGAGTTTAACTAATTCGACTCAAATCAGTGAATGTTCTGCTACAAGCCTTTTGGGTGGTACATTCATTCATTAGGGTATGGAGAAATCAAAAAGGAGTTTGAATTAATATCATTTCAAGAGATCCTTTGAGCCACACCGATGAAATATAAGTTCCTAGTTGATTATCAGGTAAGAGATTTTTTTTAAAAAGAGAACTTCACCGTGACAAAGATCAAACAAAAATGGAATGTGAGAGATAAAAATCCAAAAGATCGATCAATAATTGATTGCAGAAATGATATTGTACTGGCACTTTGATTATAAACAGGTTCAGGATTACACTAGGATTCTGGATGACAGAATGGTAATTCTAGCAGGAAGCATAATTCTTCCAATTTAATCCCATCAGCAAACATTGACGCATGTAACTAACAAGCCCCACATTAATAATTGGGCATGTTAACCACATGAATCAAAAAACAATGTCTTACCTGCAACTAATCTGAGTATTGTTAGTTAGAAAACACTCACCGGAGACACTTGGTGAACCCTGTGGATGTCAGGATGCCACTGCTCCCAAGTTTACTGCACAGTGAGAGGTATTCAGAATATAGGTCTACTCGATAGATCGAACTATCTGCACTTTCTTCAAAGTTGGCATTCAACCTAAAGCAAGAGAAAATGTATTCTGGTTACAGTGAAGTATCATCTTTTGAAAAAATTATTATTTTTCATGGGATATGGCTAGGCCAGTGTTTGTTGCCCATCCCCAAATGATCTCAAGAAGGTGGTGTTGAGCTGCACTTTCAGACCACTACAGTTCGTGTCCAGAAGGGAATTCCAAGATTCTGATCCGGCAGAACAGCTATATAGTTCCAAGTCCAGATAATATGCGGCTTGGCAGGGAACTCGTGTTGGTGTTCCCATGCATCTGCTGTTTTTGTCCTAGATGGCACAATTGTTAGGTAGGAAGGTACTGTTGAAAGAGCCTTTGCTGCCGTGCATCTTGTACATGGTACACACTGCTGCTACTGTACGTCAGTGGTGGAAGGAGTAAAATGTTGAAGGTGGTGAATGGGGTGCAAATCAAGCTGGCCGCATTTTCCTGTAGAGCTTCTTGAGTATTTTTGGAGCTGCACTCATCCAGGCAAACAGACTATTCCATCATACTCCTGACTTGTACCTTGACGATGGTAGACAGGGGAATTCGTTGCTGTAGAATTCCCTGCCTCAGGCCTGCTCTTGTAGCCACAGTATTTTTCTGGCTGGTCTTGTTCAGTATCTGGTCAATGGCAGCCCCCAGGGAGTTGATGATAGAGGATTCAGGGATGGTAATGCAATTTAAAGTCAAAGGGAGATGGCTGGATCCTCTCTTGTTGGAGATGGCCATTGCGAGGTACTTGTGCAGCAGAAATGTAACTTGCCACTTATCAGCTCAAGCCCAAATGTCACTCAGGTCTTGCTGAATATGGACACAGAATGCCTAATGATCCTACAATTTTCACATTTGTGTATTAAGTACTGGACTCCAAAATGGAGAACCAAAGCATTGGAATGTCAGCTGTACAATGATTTTAATATGTTGTTTATATATTGCTTTACCTCATCTTAAAGCACTTCTCATGCAATGAATTCCTTTCATGATTCCAGGTAAACTATTTAATATGTTTACAATGAACTTCACAGGAAAAATGATAGGAAGATGATGTGGAAAGGAACACATTTTTCACAGCTGAAAATGTCAGAAAGGATTTGTGATTCACCCAAAGATCACTTACCACTGGCATGTAAATGTCTCACTGTCTGCTTCCAACAGGCTGGCAGAGGGGACTCCAAGGGGCCTTAATGCTATGAAAATCAAATAAAAAGAAAATCTAATGACCGCGGAAAATTTAACTGGAATAATAAGGCATCAGTGATCAACAGTAAAGGGTTGGATTTGTTAACTTTGCATTAAAACAAATAAACTATTTCTTAATTCCTCACGTTAGGCACGAAATGAAAAGCTAACATTATTCTGCACTCATGCAAAATTAAGATATTCTTGCACATTATTACACTTGTGTAACAACCAAAACCTAATCAAGTAATTACCAATGAATAGGTGTAACTGCATAAGGAAGAAAAAAATTTGAGTCCAATATAATTGTTCCCTGAACACTCTGACAAAAAAAAATTGATTGCAAGAATGAATAGCTCTGAACTTGTTTGTTCCATATTGTTTGCTCACAGTAACTGGGAAAATGTTTTATTTTGTAACATGGCAGTAACGTACAAATTTATACTAACGAGGGAGCGTTTTACTCTGCTAGCTAATTCCTAAAATGCATAAAGGGACTAGTTTGAAGAAAATGCTCTGTTAGTAATGGTAGATATATGGTGGAAGTGGCTGTCCCTTTAAGGCTGCAAAGTCTGAAACAACTTAATGATCATCTCAAGATCAATTAGAGGCTGATGGAAGTCTATTGCCTTATTTTAAGTGCTACGTGCTCATTTTTTCATTCTCTACCTGTTCATTTGTAATTTGTTCAAACATATTCGCAAAACAGCAACCAATCAGCAGGTAAATTTGGAATGCCCACTGGACGTTCCTTATTTGGAGGTCGCTGGTGGCAATTTTCTATTGTTAAGTAAGCTATTACTAGCTGTCACATTAAATCTTCAGCTGCTCTTCCATCACTATTCTCCTTTATAACTAAGTGCAAAATTAACTCTCCCCACGTCACAGAATTCAAACTCTCCTGCATTCACATTCAGAAATGTAAGGCATATTTATGTATAATTATGTATAACATAATTAAAACACTGAGCCTATATCATCAGAATAGAACAGTAAAATGAGACAGCATGGCACCACATTGTCAGTAACATCACAATACTCAAAAGAAACAACATTTGCCATGAGAGGCAACACCATTACCAAACCTGATTTAGTTAACTGATTGATTGTTAGAATTTCAAATAAAACCAGTGCAGTATTATCTTACAATGCAGGGTAAATGCAAGTAGCAAAAACTTGAAACAAGATATTCCACCAGACTTGAAACATTTGGTAGTGAAATTTTGCAATTTAAAGGGGGAGAAAAATGAATGTCCAACCATGATAAAAGCCTGAATCAATCGCTAAATGGAAACAGTGATAATCATGTACTTAGAACATTACATCCTCTTCTGGTTGCTAATCTGAAAAAAATGACTTTAGAAACAAGAAAAATAAAAAATTATTTCAGATATCCAAAATTGATAAAAGAACAGTATTTGAATTCAGAAAAAAAGGACTTCTCTTGGAGTTGGAGAAAGGATTCAGTAGCTAAAAAAAATCAATAACTAATTAGTAAAGGGTGTTCAAGGAGTTCACTTGTATGGAAAAAAATCAAGGGAACATGACACAAGCTTCAAAATTTATGATTGAGAGAGACAGAAGTTGATGGACATATGGGATTATAGGATAAACAACTTCTGCAATAAAATAATACTTGAAGATCATCATTTGATAGTAACTGAATCAAGTCAATTTCTGGAGCGAACAATAGCTACCCAAAGATGGTATAGATTGAGATCAGCAAATCATAGAATGCCTACAGTACAGAAGGCAGCCATTTGGCCCATCAAGCCTGTACCAACTACAATCTCACCCAAGCCCTATTCCCATAACCCCACACATTCACCCTGCCAATCCCCTGACACTAGAATCAATCTTAGCACAGCAAATCAACCTAACTCACACATCTTTGGATTGTGGGAAGAAACCCACACAGACACAGAGAGAATGTGAAAACTCCATACAGACAGAGACCATGACTGAAACAGAGCCGGGGTTCCTGGCGCTGAGGTAGCAGTACTAATCACTGTGCCACCATACACCTTTCCCCAGAGCTTCTGATAAATTATGGCGGCTGATTAAGAGAATCCTGTGGAAATTCCAGGTGATGATGCTCAGGATAATTTTTGCAATTCACTTGAGTACTGTAATGTTACTGACAACGTGCTGCCATGCTGTCACATTGTAGTGTTCTATTCTGATGTTCTGCTCTGATGGATCACAACAGACAGCTCCAGGTGCTGAAAGATGCCTTCATAAGAAAAGGATATGGCGCTCAACTCATCGATCAACAATTACGACACGCCACAGTGAAAAACTGCATCGACCTCCTCAGAAGACAAACACGGGACACGGCAGACAGAGTACCCTTCGTCATCCAGTACTTCCCCGGAGCGGAGAAGCTACGGCATCTTTTCTGGAGCCTTCAACATGTCATTGATGAAGACGAACATCTCACCAAGGCCATCCCCACACCCTCACTTCTTGCCTTCAAACAACCACACAATCTCAAACAGACCATTGTCCGCAGCAAACTACCCAACTTTCAGAACAGTGACCACGACGCCACATAACCCTGCCACAGCAAACTCTGCAAGACATACCGGATCATTGACACAGATGCCATCATCTCGCCTCACAAAACCATCCACCAGGTACACAGTACACGCACTTGCAACTCGGCCAATGTTGTCTACCTGATACACTGCAGGAAAGGATGCCCCAAGGCACAGTATATTGGGCAGACCATGCAGGCACCATGACAACGGATGAATGAACACCGCTCGACAATCACCAGACAAGAGTGTTCGCTTCCTGTTGGGGAACACTTCAGTGGTCATGGGCATTCGGCCTCTGATCTTCGGGTAAGCATTCTCCAAGGTGGCCTTCACAACACACGACAATGCAGAGTCGTTGAGCAGAGACCGATTGCAAAGTTCTGCACATGAGGACGGCCTCAACCAGGATCTTGGGTTCATGTCACACTATCTGTATCCCCATGACTTGCCTGGGCTTGCAAAATCTCACTAACTGTCCTGGCTGGAGACAATACACATCTCTTTAACCTGTGCTTAAGCCTCTCGGCACTCACATTATCTGTACCTTTAAGATTTGATTCCTGTAAAAATTCACATTCCAACCATTATCTTGTAAATTGAGTTTGTGTCTTTATACGCCTTGTTTGTGAACAGAACTCCCACTCACCTGATGAAGGGGCAGCGCCCCAAAAGCTAATGGCCTGTGCTACCAAATAAACCTGTTGGACTTCAACTTGGTGTTGTGAAACTTCTTACTATTCTAATGGTACAGGCTCAGTGCTTTGATTATACTTAACATGCTTATGTACATAATTATTTTATGGGATGTAATATGCCTTACATTTCTGAATGTGAATGCAGGTGAGTTTGAATTCTGTGATGTGGGGAGAGTTAATTTTGTATTTAGTTATGCTGGAGAATAGAAATGGAAGAGCAGATGAATAAATGATAAATCACCTCTTACAATGTCTAAGTGGACTATATGGATTATTCCAATTATTTTGACCAGATTCAGACAAAGCATAGGATGATTAGAAATGTGTACCCAGATGCACCAGGCTAGAGGATTACATCATAACAATAAGCATGAGAGGCTGCACTCATTCTTCATCATAAATTTCACCCAAATTAATGTAATACTATTTTGACCAGAGATATAATGAGGTTGAATTGAATACCATACCTGTTACAGGTGTGCTCTGGTTTGTAACATTCTCTGTTGTGGCTGACCGATTGGTCTCAGATGTTGGCTGCTGAAGAGTATTCTGCTGTTCTACTAACTTGACAGCTGCTAGTGCATCGGGAGGAAAATTCTGCATGTCCACAGACACTAGGCAAACAAGCTGATCTGAAAATTAAAAAAAGACATGCTATATGTTAAATATTGGAACTCATCAAATATTATTGCTGCAATCATTAAGTGCTCTCAGTATAAGTGGACCATTGAGACTAACAAATAAAGCAAACAGATGGAGAAGAATTTGAACAATATTCTCCTGATCTCCCACCATAAATTCAGCAGAAATCTGAAAGAGACTATGTAAGCAGATTTAGCTCTTTACACCTACCCCTGGGGTTTCTGACAAATTATGGTGGCTGATTAGGAGAATCCTGTGGAAATTCCAGGTGATGATGCTTAAGGCAATTTTTGTAATTCACTAAAAAGCGGTGCTTTCTTCCTTGCACTTTACCCTGAGCCATTAAGTAGAACTAAATTTGGATTGCAATACAATCCATTTAAGATCCTTTAAACAGTTTTTTGGATATAAATTATACATGGCATTAAGAAACGATGATCCGCTGGGCTGGATTTTTAATCCAGCGAAAAAAATACTTCTCTTGATTACTCACACAGGGCAACTGGGCCAGTGTCTGTGGTGCATTAACAGAATTGGAACACCAATGTTTGTAGCTATTTGAACACAGTCTACCTGATGCTTTTGCTTGCTCACTGCATTTTTCTTCATTTCCATCACTGCTATTTTTCTGTATCAGTTGGTCTTAAAAATTCACTATGTTCTTCCCATACTTTACATTGAGCATTCCTCAACTGAAATTCCTAATTTTCTGCACACATTTTGTATCATAATACAACACAAGACCTAGATTTCAGAAAGGAATATTCCCAGACTGATACAAGGTTTTGTCGGGGGTAATGAAAGAGTCTGCAGCTCCTGAAACAATTACACTGCTGACACTAGAATAGAGATAAGGTCTGGGGTAGAGCATGGACTCCTCATTAATAGAATAATTATACAGAGTAAAAACACTACTATGATACTTTTATAAAAAGCACCCCAATTTATCAAAGTGGTATTCCCTATAAAGGAAAAGCAGGCATCAGCCAACATCCAAACGTCCTAACTCACCAATACTTCTTTCCACTTTGATGATCTTGGTGCAGGTCACCTCTCCCAGACTTGACAGCATATACAGAGCTTCCAGACTGGCCAACAAGAGCAAGATATCTTGGAGAGACAAATGGTTCACAATCTCTCGATAGGATTCCTGTTCCACACACTCACAGATAATATCTACATTCTCCTCAATTTTACAAAGATTAGCCAAGATTTCCATTCCTGGAGTTAAGAAAAAAAAATTAACCATTTTAATGCAGAACTTGGAAACAGCTTTACTTCATAAAAATTGAAGGACAAGATAAGAAAGCAGTTAATCCATGAATTATACATTTAAAACTAAACAATAGTGGTACTACTGCAACCTAAAGATACTGAGGAAAAGAAATAATAAAAATACTGCAGATGTTAAAAGTCTGAAATTTTAACAGAAAATGCTGGAAGTACTCAGCAGGTCAGGCAACATCTGTGCAGTGACATTTTAGATCTGTGCTCTGTCAGATCCAAATCTGAAACGTTAACTCTGTTCCTTTCTTCACTGATGCTCCATGCCAGAGTATTTTAAATTATTTATGTATAGGTTTGGTCCAACATATCAATCAATATTAGCTGGGCATTAGTATTACATCTGGTTATATTATTTCTCACAAAAGCAGTTTGCTCAGATTTCCTGCCTGATGGCTCATGTGTGCATGCATTGACACTATTTGTCAGCTAAAATTTGCCTTGGTTTAAGCAAGCACTTGATTATTCAATTTTGACAATTACCCCAGTTAATCCCAGAAATAGTAATTGTAAAATCAATTCTAATGCAAGCCTTAAAAAGAAGCAATTATATCAATAGGAAAAGGCCTTATTTTCTTATTTTTGACACAGTTTAAATTCTGATTCTATGATTTTTTTTTGTTCTATTCTTAAACTAATTCCGCTTCACTCAGTTTCTATATGACACATCTCTTGAGCTCGAATATGTGGGGATACCAGCAAACCTGAAACCCCCATCACTGACGGCAGTGTATTCACTTTTTTTTTTACAGGGCAAATAACATAGCTGACAGTTCTTTGCATGTTAAAGATCTTCATCCGTGGCTGCGGATATTAGTATTCAATATAGAGCTAGATTTAAATTTATTTGAATATTGTGTTATAAAAAACTTGAGAATCTTTCTTCAAAGTAAACGCTGTAGAACTAGGAAAAACATAGCAGCATAAAGGCACTAATGCTAGTAGATATTTCTCACATGACCCTCATGTGATTAAGGGAAATCGGCAAGCACGCAAGCAACATTGTCATTCTTGTGCTTCCAAACATCGAAGGCAGAACAAAAATACTGTATTTAATCATGACTCTTTGTCCAACTATCAGTCACATCAAGTGAAGAAGCACTATTTTTGTCGTCCTATACACATTAAATTACTTTAAAGTTCTTGAGTTGCTTTACCAAACTGGGAAAGTAAAAAGAGATCAACAACTTATTAGTGGCAAAACAAACCTTCCAACATGACAAATGCAAAAGCTACAAAAATCATTAGACAATCCATTATACACTTAAAAAGTACAAGTTCCAGGCAACAAGGGGACTAACAGGGTAAATATGTGGGGTTACAGGGATAGTGCCTGGATGGGATTGTTGTCAGTGCAGATTTGATGAGCTGAATTTCCTGCTTCTGCACTGAAGGGGTTCTATAATTCTAACCAATATAACCACATCAATTAACCAGACTGTTTCCATCAATCTGCAGCAAAGCAGACTTACCTCGAATTCGAAACCACTTGTCTGAAGAGTAAAGGCATTTTGTAATGGTGTGAAAAATCACCTGGGTACTTTGGAAGTCAATGGGATCCAACTGCAACTGAAAAGAAAAAGAAATTTGTAAGCAGGATTGTTCTGAATAAATCATCTTGAGGATGTTAAATGTGCATTATGTGGCTTCTTTGAATTCAACCTATGCAAATAGAGCAGGATGAGGTTCTTTGACTAATTGGTTAGGGGAATTAATTCCAGTAGTTGAAGTAAGTCCAACTGGACTGTATTCTACACACAAAGCTCCCTCAGCTGTGATGCAACTGGTAATTTTACACAAGATCTGAAATGAAGCAGGAAGAACACTGTGCAAGCCTCTTTTGAAGCTAGGACTTCATGTATACTTGACAGGCGGTAGCAGAAAGCAACATACTTAAGTTTCATAGTATTATGAGAACTTCCTCTCTCCCCGGTTTGGAACACTGCCTTCAAACTAGATAGCAATTCTCCTACCTTTCAGGCAGGGAATTACAAGAACAGTGTGCTGGAACAGTATTCTGCACTTCAAAAGTACAGCAAAAATTTAAATCACATTTATACTGTTACACAGCTAACTCCGCATTTGGAGTTACTTAATTTGAATTACTTGATAATTCTAGTTTGTTAGAACTAAAAGGAGCTTTGATCCATTGGGAGTGGATTGCAGGAAGCTTAAAGTCAATCATATACTAGGTACACTGGGATCATTCTACTTGATAGCTTAAATAGTAGGGCAGAAATTCTAGCAATTCACTCCCCAAGTTTCTGTTAGATAACACTAGGTTTTCAAAACAAATTATGACCTTGAATACCAAATGGTTGTGTTCACACTTGGATCTCTCTACAGAGTTTTGCCAGTCTTGTTATCTGTTAGCTAATGCTAAATGCAATATACAAGGTTTCAGCAGTATCATGCCATGTGTTTTGTTTGAGACATCATATGATAAATTAAGAATTTCAAATCAGAATCAATTAGCATGATAAATCAGAATCTGCTTTTGCAATAAAGATCTGGACAGTTTCTCTCCTCTCATATTTTGCTTCTCCACCTTTCTCATTTTCTTCTGAACAACAATCTCCTGATACACAAAGAGTAGCTTTAAACGCCAACAGTTTTGCCATTCCCCTCTTTTGGCGAGTGGTTTTCTCTTTTCTTCTCATTAAACATATATGTTTATTTATTGACCTTCCTCAAGATTCTTTTCCAAATAAAAAGGGAAGTTCTTGAGAAGTTTAATAAAAGGAACAAGTTCAGCAGCTGCACATTAATTTTCCAAATAACCAGAAGGGTGAATTATCGCTGGAACTTTCATCTCCTCAGCCGAAGCTCCCAATTGGAAAACTTTATCCTCCCAGTCACTTTTTCTTTGACCACAAAGCTACATGACATGTACTTAAGCTTTCCTGAGGATCTGGTTGATGACACTCAGTACCTTGCAAACTTTGCAGACAAAATACAACTTGTCAGAGGATGACAGTAATTTAATTACAATAATTTCTGCAACTGTGCCAATTTAAACCATTGTTACAAAAAGTAAAAAAAATGACTTACTGTATCAATACTTAAAACTTCCACAGGCAATCTGTCAATCTTTAAAAACAATGTGAACTTTTACTGTCCAATGTTTACACATGTGAATAGCATGATTTGGGGCGTAACAATGAAACAAACCTGAGAGAAAGAACTGGGATGCAATTTATATGTCCATAAATAAGTTTCTGCCTCTGAAAAAATAGGATTTAGGAACCATCCAGTGGAACAATGCCAAAAACATAAATAAACTTAAGTTTATTATATACAGAATCTAAATAAACAGATTAAAGTATCCTAAGAACTTCCTTCTGTTTCACAAGTTCCTACAAGAAGCTAAATCAGCTGATTAAACCTACTTACTAATTGGCAAATTACTGGAATTAGTTGCAGTTTAACTCAAGAGGAAGGCTCTTGTCTCGAGCATCTATTGTCCACACCAGACTGTTCCTTTCCTAGCATGCCAGGAAGCCAAAGAATTGATTCCCAGTGTTCTTGTGCTTCCAGAGTTTAGCCAGTTAAGCTACAATCACACTGGTTACAACCTCCCTAGGTGTGACTTACCAAACAACTACCTCCACTTGCTGAACGTAAATCAATGGAGCCAATCCAACCCATTATGTGTGAATATTTGCATGAACAAATGAAATTACCATCACCTCAATCTAACATGGAATAAAGAAAACACCATTTTACCAGAGGATCAGCTAGAACTAATTTCCTCACAAGCTTGCATTTTTGAAGGTGTAACTTCTTGCATGCTAAAACGGACCAACAGCCACATCCTGATGTAAATTCTGTGAAATTCCTCCTAGTTCAAATTATTTAGAAATCCAAAACTTGACAGGTGTGGCACACAGAATACTCAGAATGAAGTCTGTGTAACAATTAGAAACTGTTAAATCAAAGAAAAATAGCTGATGTGCACACCTCTGCACTCTAGTCTAGCCAAACATCCAGCCGATCATTACTCCTCTCGCACCCTGCCCCTCAACATTCATAGATGAAATCTGTGTGTTGACTATATTAAAAAGTGCAGAGCTGTTAACAATGCAAACAGGTAATTACAAAACATTTAAAAATATAGATTAGATACAATGGCAATGACAGGAAATAAATCTTGGTGCCCTAGAATGTTAGTATTGTATCAAATATAAGTTTATCTTGAATAATGTGTTACTTTGCTCTGTTGTACAAATAATCTTCCAAGGGCTTAGTGTGATGATAGTAATGCAACTGATATGAATATACGATATAAATATATACTTTTTTGTCTTCAAGGAGAATGCTTAAAGATTCAGCTTTATGCTACAGGCAGTAGGTACATCTGGAGGGGAATGCAACGCGGATGATGGGAGAGCAGAATAATTTCTCATTTGCAAGTAGTTATGGATGGTAATTGACAGGGTTCTGTGATAATATGGTTTATGTATAATCCTGGTTCTGAAACAGAGAAAAAGCTTTTGCAGAAAGCTATTTAGTTTGCAGCTGAAATCTGGTTGAAGTCAGAAGGATCTTGAAACACATTCTCTCTCTCTCTGAAAGCTTCAAGACTGTTGGCCAATCACAGCAAGTACATTTATGGTTGGTAACTGTATTTACAATAGTATTTAAATCTGTAATATGAATGTTTCTTATTTGGAACTGGAACAGTGATGTTAGAAATTAAAGTTGTTTCCTTTTCATTTTCAAATTTTGTTCAATTGTTAAAAGTTAAGCTGCTTCATTTGTTAGAGTTACATTTAAACTGTTCTATTAAATAAAACTGTGTTTTATTATAAAAATCCCAAATTTTTCAGTGGAATCCTTCCTCAAAGGAATTAACCTTTCTTCACATTTATACCAAAATAGAAAAGTGGTTGGGATCTAGTCTGGAATTTTAATGCATAATTTGAGGTTCTGGTCCAGGACCATAGCACTTACCAAAATCTTTGCATTTTATACAGTAAGGGATGTCTACATTTTTCAATTCCAAGATAGTCAGCACTGAATAGTTTGATTCACTAATGGAATGAGAAAAAACACTGAATTCATTTATCTTACCTCTGCCATTACATTCCCCAGTGTGTCCAGTCCCATTTGCTTAAGTGAGACGTGCTTATTGTGAGCACATAACAGCAAAAACCGCAGGCACGTTCGGTTAGCTAGCAGCTTGGCATTCCCTTCTTCCATGGACAGATTGTGGATAATAACAGCTATCTGCAGCACCCTTTGCCCTTCCAGGTCATTAATGCCCAATTTCTGTGGAGGGTGGAACAACAGAGAGTCCCATCGATCATCGCTAGCAGCTTCTAGGATTGAGGGGCAAAGATTGAAATGAAATTATAAACTTCAGTTACTGCAGCACATGAGTGGCTGGCTATTCATTTTACATGTTCTAATATTTAATTGGCATCTGTTAAATAGCTTAATGAACATAACTGATGAAAATAGCAATAATTCTGGAATAAATAGTTTCATGATAGATCATATAGCTCCATGGTATAGGGAGTGGGACAGCTTAATCTTGGGTTCAGACATAGCTTGGCACAACATCAAGGGCCGAAGAGCTTGTACTGTGCTGTACTGTTCTATGTTCATAACTAAATCATAAAATATTCAAGGCTATTGAAGTGGATTTTTAAACAATCATCTAAAGCTAAAAGCATTAAATGAACCAAGCCAGTAAACTACTTCAGATATGTTTTAGAGAATCAGTTCCAATTTCTTTCTTTGCTGTAAAGGTACATATCTCTATTTTGATCCAAAGCCCAAGAGCTTTGAAAACAGGGAAGGGTCGGGGGACGTGTTTTGGATTGTTGTAGAAAACAATTCGATGGGCATAAAGGACAGAACAGCCTTTAATTTTAAGTTTCTATCATTTGAATTCCACGCCAAATTACAATAAAGAATTCTTTAAACTGACATCTTGATTCCATTCTGACTAAACTTTCATTGTATATTTTTCAATTAATTGTGTTTTTCTTGAAATAATTATCTAATAATGCTACTGTAGAAGGGCTACGGATGTAATTTAATCTAGATTGAGTTAACTGGCATTTGCCACCATTACAGCTGTCATCCACTCTCCAGTCTCAAACAGCTAACACTGCCTGCATGGTCTCATATGTAAATATTTTACTGGAGACAACATCTGGAGAGTATGCATTTCTATTGCATACCAATCTCAATCACAGGGGTCATCAGGTAATGGCCAGGAGCTTTCCAACGAGACAGGAGAAAAGTCAGATAGAGTTGTTCAGATGTCTCCAAGTAGTAGATTTAACATGATTATGGTCCGGAACCTGCTTGTCGTTTCAGGGACAAAATTGTGTGGTATGACAAGTTATTTTTCAAAGAAAGATAAAAGATCTCAGAAGTAGGCTAATTCATCAACTCTGACCTACCACCACTGAGGAACTGAACATGTGCCAGATCCACATGGGGAGCTATTGTGATGGTGCCTTTTGAACTTTTAGGTACATGATTCTGCATAGTTTCTTCTACATTGCTACCAAAAATCCACTCTGCAGGATGAACCGGCACCAATACAATTAACATAGTAAGGAACTGCTTCCAGAAAATGATCTGACAAGACTTCAGTAAGCAATAACTGCCCAAGACTGAATAAAATCAGCCTACAAAAAATGCAATCAAATCCTATGAATTTACTTTTTAATATGCAACAACATTTTTAATAACAAGATCAGAAAGAGTTAAAAAAATTCTATTTCTGATGCTCAATAATATATTAAGTACTCATTTTACTTTCACTGAATAAACTCACTATAATATTGCATGCTAATTAGATGCAAGACTGTCCCTAAAAGTAGCCACATGAAGCTGCTGGCAAGGTATTTAAACATAAAAGCATAAAATGAGTTTTAAATGTCTCAAACCTCATCACTGCCCCTAACAGAAATGGCCACCTAATTTTGTTTATGGAAAGCCAGGATTTTTTTAAAACATGTCATTCTCTCCCAGCAAACTGAGATAGTATATTACACTAACCAATTTATTTATGTGCCATACTATTACAACAGCTGCTGCGATTGAAATCTTCTCATGGAGTCAAAATTCAGTTTTCACATCATTAAAAGTTCTCCATTCCCTTGTTTCCCTTTGACACTCCAGAATTTATTAACAATAGTATAACTGATTTCAAAAATTACTCCAAATCTCCAGAGAATTACTATCCTCTCCACCACCCCACTTCTACTGAAAGCCATTACTACTACAAACAGTTAGAATCATCGCTAGGTCATGAGAGTCTGCATTAGTGACCAGACTGATAAGCTCGTGTTGTTTGAGATCTCTCCTAGGTTTATTATTTTACTGTTGAGCAGCATTTCGCCTTGCAACAGAGCGAGTGACTCAAATTGACAAAATGGTAGGAAAATCTCAATGATGGCCAAGGTGGAAAACTTAAAAGCAACAGCCTTCTGAACAGGGGGACCAGTAGTTGCACAGTTACCTCTGTGCTGGCTCTTGCTGTTGTAGCTCAGAAATTGTGTCTTACCTTTAGATTTTTGACTTTTATCTCCGATAAGTTCCCGTACTTCATGGTCTTCAACTGTCTCTTTCCAAAACTATTAACAATATCAAATGGGTTTTAAACTTTAGAATGTGTACAAAATCAGATTAGACACACAATATTTGAATCATTCACTTTTACAATACAATCCTTATCATTTATTTCCATCATGTTTGATTTGTAATCTTTTCAAGAAAATGTTGAGAAATGCAGCACGTTTCAAATCTGAAATTCAGGCGAATTTCAATCATCCAAAATTCTTTATGAATGTTATATGTAAATAATCTCTTTAATAATAGAAGACCTATTAACATTTATAAGAATTCAGGTTTTCTTATGACTGTCGCAAGGACATTAAATTGTTAAGCATGTGGTCAAACAATACAACCTAAAGATTTGGGAACACTAAGAACAACAACACACTAGGTATGAAATATGCAAAATAAGAATTAATGGAATAGAATTAAACAGATTTGAAAAAGGGCTCAACAAGAAAATAAGAACTCTTACTTTCAATGCACAAACTTAAGTAATTTTAGAACGTCAATAGAATATGTTGTTAGTAGAGCAGCTTGTACGTCCAGAAAAATTATCCTTTGGCTTTACAATGCACTGATCAACAACACTTGGAAGTATTCAGATCTGATCAACGTGTCACAAGAAATATGTTTATGCATTAGGAAGGAACAGAGAATAACAGAAAGAATTATCCAGAGAAGAGAATGAACTACGAAGAGATGTCAGGGAAACTCAGGATCTACAGTTTAAAGAGGAGAAATATGGGAGATGATTAAAGAGGGCCTAAACCAGATACATAAAACAAATTATACTGATACAGTTAAGAATATTATTTCAATATTACTTCAAAAGTGAGCTAGGCCAATAGTGCCAAATGGCAGAAATCTAAATGAAGGAAAACTAAATTCAGAATAAATATGAGGGAGAACTTAAACTCAAGATTGCAATTGCAAAAGTTGCAAGATGATTTCTGAGAATGATCTTTCAGGTAGCAGAAACAAAGACATCAGAAGTGCTCTAAATGTAATTGTACGTTAGGCTGGAAGAGTTTGGAAAGAGGTAGTTGGAATGGATTTTGATATTGTCTTCACATTAAGATTAATGGAAATGGCTTCATACTATTTGCAAAGCATTTGAGAAAAGAGTTTATATTGAATAGCAAGTTAATGAACATTCACTTTTGCAACTTGTCAGTGCTTTGTCTGTATAGGGCTTGGGTGTGACTCCCTTGTCAGAAAGTTGGTGAGACTCGTTGGCTTCCTTCTGCACTGTAGAGATTCTATGATTATATCATTGTAAAATAACACAACATGATTAGCAGTGGGATAACAGGTGGCAGCAAGATTAGGACAGGTATAACTTGGTGAACAGCCTTAGGTCATTGTACATGGTATGAGACGATGTTCTGGCCAAACTACAACAAAGTTGCAGCATTGGAGTTTATTGAAAATGCAGCTTAGTCATTGCGGGGTAAAGCTTTGGAGAGACAGCACCAAGCTAGTGCTCAATTAAAGAGCTGGTAAACAGACAGATCCCTTCTGTCAGTTTGCATAGTCTGTCAGTCCACTGAGTGAATAGCACATCGAGAAGGCCAGCAGTGGTTTACCTTAGTCAGGAAAGGTGAGAGAGCAGATGTGGGCTGGACCAATAGCAAACAAGGTAGAGAATTCTCATCACAACTTAGCTTCAAACTGGCTACGGCAGCACTTATCCCAGGTATTACAGGAGAAGGAAGGAAGGAAGGAAGATCAGAACACCCACAAAATTCCTCCGTTTGAATGGTCTGCAACTGACCTACTATCTAAATTAAAATAGTTTAAAAAGGACAGAGCTATGATTTCTTAATTCAGGTGTGGCTGGCCCAGACAAGCAAACCATAAAACTTAACAATTGACAATGAAGGTCTACACAGGCTGAACACATCAGGATTAACAGAAGAAGATCTAAAGCATCCTCAAAAGATGTGAACTGCATTTGGAGAAGTTCAAAACCAGGTTAAACTTCTGGATTTATCAACTAGACTTCGTGTCATTTTGACAACAGCCTACAAAATCCATAGACCATTGTTGGGAAGGGAAGGGTTTGTACTGCAAATTTTCAAATGCAGAGCCAGCAGACTGAATTGGCAAGTTCATTCACATGGAAGCATTCCAGAAAGATCTGCTAGACAAGCCCAAAGTGTACAGCACTGAACAGCTACTCAGGGTAGACACAAGTATGAAGGAATCTTCATTTCGACAAAACTTACAGATGCCAAGTACAATCCTAATTGTTGATGCACTCATTAGAATACCCAGACTTAGGAAGACACATGGAAGGTCTAGACTTCTGCATGCATCAAGGAAATGACCAGCCTTTCATCAATTCTCAAAGCTATACAGCAGAAAGGACCATTGGCAGTGAACTGCACTGGGGCAAAGGCTAATACAAAGGCTCTACAAAGAGTTGTGCTATGATCTGAACAAACCACATACAATGGGTACCTTCAGGCAGTAAGAATGACCATCCGGTGTCCTGTCAGATACATACACATGAAGTGACTGACAATTCAGAAAATGGTGATGTTTTTGAGGTAATGACAGGCAGGTAAGTGGAACTGAACCATTTTCAGATCAGCCATGATCTTACTGAATGGCGGGGCAGGCTCGAGGGGCTAGATGGCCTACTTCTGCTCCTATTTCTTCTGTTATAAAATTGGCAGTTTAAAGGGAGCTGTAACATGATGTTTGCAGGAAGATGATCCACAATGCAAGTGCAGCATCCACAACAAAACAAACTGAAGGTCAACCTAGACAAAATGGAGAAAGACATTAGGAGAAGACAAGCATACACAGATTAGTGTAGCTCAATCATCTATCATAAAGGAGGATGGGTTATTGAGAATATACCTTGACCCATGATGTTTAAATGTAGTTTTGGAACACTGCCCTCACAAAATACTAACATTAGACAAGTTAAATCTGAGATGTGTAGATACAAAGTTCTTCTGGAAGCTTGATGCCAAGCATGGTTACTGGTCAGTACATATTGTGGAGAAGTCCCAAGAGTTTACTACTTTTCACAACCCACTCAGGCGATACAGTTTACAACAACTTCCTTTCTGGCTGTTACCGAGGATCTTTGTCAAACTCTTATAGACCGCATTGTATGCGCTGACAGCTGTACCACAGATAATATAGCTATTATGGGAAGGACAAAGTAAGAACTCGACCATAATCTGCACTTATTGATACAAGCAACATGTCATGAAGGATAAGTGTCAATTGTCTGAAATGTGACATCAGTGTGCAGCAGGTCAATTTCTTCGGTTCTATATGCTGGTGTACGTCCTAAGCCAAGTAAAATAGAGGATATTAAAGCCATGCCGACACTTCAAGCTAAGGACGATTTGCGATGTTAAGGATTTTTAAATTTCTGATCTCCATGCATTCTCAATTTCATTACTAAGGAAATTGTTGAAAACGGAAGTGCCTTATCTGTAACATACCTCTTTGAAGACTGAAACAGTCGTTATCAGAAGCATTAACATTGCAATTTTATGATCCTTGGGAGACAGCTACCTTGGAAATGGATGTCTCAGAAAGGACTGCGACCTCACATATTACATAAAGGCAAAACTGAATGGATTTGCTTCAAAATCTCTGTGCATAACTCAGTCCAATAACTCCAGCATTGTGTGGAATAGCTTTAGTGTTGGGATTCAGGAATTTCATACCTATTTCGCAAATGATCTGTGGTAGAGACTGACCACAAACCACTGGAGATAATGTTGCGAAAACATCGCTCAGTGCACTGCCAAGACCGCAAAATCTTTGAATAGAGATTCAAAGTTAAAACGGAGGGATTAGGTATAAGCCACGCAACCTGAAGATCACATCGAATACACCTAGAAAATTGTCTAATCCGGTGAAAATAGAAAGTGCACCTTAAATCTATAAGTTGACTCTGTTGATGTTGAACTTGAAGATGTTGTCCAACTCGATCTGGCATATTCTTATTCAACATAAGTGGCAGTAGCTCCAAGAAAAGCGGTGAAAGATTCTGCACTACAGAAACTGTGGAAAACCATAATCAAACGATGGCCTAATTCAATTGAGCATTCCCACAAGCATGAGACATAATTTTGGCCTTACTGGGATGAGTTAGGCATCTCCAGCGAGTCATTTTTAAATGTAGGTAGGTCATCGTACTAGAATCTTTGAAACCTGATATTCTTCAGTAACATCATCAGTCTTACATGGGCATAGGTCAAATGTGAAGACTCAAGAGACAGTCCATTGACGGGGTATGAACAATGATATCAATGTCATCAAGAAGTGTGAGGCATGTCAAAAGCATATGCCAAGTCAGCACAAAGCACCAATGATTCCACATGAAGTTCCTATCCACCCCGGTCCAAAATCGTATACAGACTCTTTCATGTCCATGGCACTAACTTCATGGTCATTGTTGACTACCTTTTCAAGTACTCCATTATTTGACAACTGCACAATATATCAAACAAAACTGCTGCTTACGCTCAAAGTGCTATTTTCAGTTCATTTGGTGTGCCTGGAGAGATTACAGATAATGGTCTGCAATTTTGATACATGAGAGACAGGGCATATGAGAAGTGGAATATTAATCACACTACCCTTTTTCAGCATTACCCTAGATCCATCAGCCTAGCTGAAGGAATGATTCACCCATTGCAATCCATAGTTATCAAATATAGACAAGCCAATCAAGATTTACACATTGCAAATGTTACTTACATCTGAGAGCAGCAAGTTTAAATGCAACTATTCCATTACTGCCAAAACTCATGTTTGGCAGACCAATACATACCAATTTATCTATTCTTACCCAATTTATTCTTTCAGGGACGACAGAGCAACTTTTAAACCTACAAGGAAAGATGGCCAACATTGACCGATAAAAATGCAGGTACAGAATTGCCAAGTTTACAGTTGGGACAACAAATTCATACAGAATTGCACAGAATGTAGCTAGCAACTAGCCAAGGTGATAGGGATTGCTCAGAACCAAGCTCATTTGAAGTCATTACGCACAAAGGCGCAATTGTGAGGCATAATCAAGGACAAATCAAATCCATCCCAGCTCCTCAACCACAATATTGTCCTTCTGCATCTAGGAAGAGATCCAAATGCAACTGAGAGCAACTTCCAAAGAATGACAATCCCAGAGATCAGGGTCAATAATTAAAGAAACCCACAGACAAAGTTACCATCAGACGATCTGAGGATAACAGCACATTACCTTTATGTTTCAAAGACTAGTAAGGAGGAAAAGTATCTTTGATAAGAAAGGAGTATGTTGTAAAATGCCTTTAAGGAATTTTAGCACATCACTAGAACAAAAATGTCAAAATGTTTGTTTCACATTTGCTTTGAGTAGAGCACTCACACAGCTCCAAAGTGTCTTATAATTATATATAACTGTTCTCGTGTGATCAGTCTTAATAAATGAAAGATTTTACTCAATGCCTTATGAGTGTTTGGTGGCTTGTCTCTTCTATAGCAAATAAGCCTGAGGTGTTATACCAGTGTAGTAACAGCATCTAGAAGGTGCACTGTAGCAACTCAACAAGTTTCCTTCAAAGCACCTTTCAAACCTGTGGAGCACCACAACCTGCAAGTTTCCCCCCAAATCACAAACCATCCTGTCTTGGAACTAGATTGTTGCGACAAAATCCTGGAACTTCAGCTACTGTGTGCATGCGGGCACCAACACCCAACTTGTTGCTTAATTTGCAGCCAGTTCCATACAAGTAGATATCTCAAAAGCCACTTTAAAATCTATACCTTATTTTGAACAGCCGTTTCCATTGCATTACTTCATTGCGAAGCCCATACACCAAACAGTCCCTCAAGGCATCCTGTATGAAAAACACTAAATTTGCAGTGCTCAGCCTGGCTCTTCAACGTTGCCACAAATTACATGATGGATTCACCTTCCTTTGCATTTGCTTAGAAAATCAGAAATGCTTTACTTTCATAAGTGGCTTTGGGGCATAATGATTCCTTAGTATTTTGTACAACTCTGCTAGGGGTTTCTCAGGTTGTATGAGGCTTCTTATACCTGTAAATGTTTTACTGCCTATAGTACTTAAGAAAACTGCACAACAGATTGGCACATGTGCAGTAACCCGCACAGCGCGCTCATTTCAGTCTCTCCAGCGGGGATAGGCCTACCCCCTGAAATTTAATGATATTCATGCTTGTGGCTTCTGCACTGGACAATGTGTAGGAGATTCTTCTCTGAACTTCCATGAAAAAAACCAGCGTGAATTACTCCAGTTTTCATGCGAATTTGACACTCAGAAATTTTTGGGAGAATTGTACCCGTGCTGACAGAAATTATCACAGATAAGTTGTACAAGTGACTTTGCTCCTGCTGGCCTGTATTGACCTTTTCTAGTGTTAGAGAAATAGTTGCTTTCTATTGAAAGGGTTTGTTCAGAGCCCGGCAAGGTTGAACAGTAGTGTTTACTGGTAACACGTGACTACATATACACAAGCATACATATTGTGATGATACTGTGCCTTTACTGTGTATTTGAGCCATGTTCTTGTGCAGGATCAGTTGTAGCAGTTTTATGCACCAAGCTGTTGTGTCTATCTGCATTCTGTATTGTTGCTGCAGCAATGTAATTGCTTCTAATGGCTAGAATGTTGGTTTTAATCTGAACTAAAGCTGTTCTGCTGTTTTCCCCTGAGATTTTGCAGAACGAAGCTTGATTGGGATGACTGGCACGGAAGCTGGGCTTACATTGAATATTCAAGCTTAGATGCTGCTTTTGGAGTTGAGAAAGCAGTATCTCTCTCTTGCCCTCTCTGACGTTGGAGACTGGAATCTGCTGGGTGATTATTTTATTTCTTGGGGATTCTGCTGTATGACAGTGGATCTTTCTCTGACAGTTTCTGTTTTGGAAACTGCTATCTGGATCTCTTTCCAGATGTGTTAAAAACCTGAAAATCTAGCATCATGTGAGCATACTTGTTTTTGAGCAGTCCAATTTTGAAGAAAGATGCATGTCTATAGGGTATTGCTTTAAATTGGAACAACAGATATAGCTAGCTGTTAAGGATTATTCTCTGCCATAGCCAAGTATTTTAATTGACAAAAGTTATGCTAATGCTTTTTGTTACATTCAGTGTTCTTAAAATTAAGCTTGGTTTGATAAACGTTTCCTAGTGGTTCACTTGAATCATACAAAGAACAAAGAAAATTACAGCAAAGGTACAGGCTCTTCAACCCTCCAAGTCTGCCTGACTTAACTAAAACACCTTGCCCTTCTGGAGACCATATCCCTCTATTCCCATCCTATTCACGTAGGTGGCAAGATGCCCCTTAAAAGTCACTACCTTATCTGCTTCCACTACCTCCCCCGGCAATGGGTCCAGGCACCCGCCACCTTGTGTAAAAAAACTGCCTTGTTCATCTCTTTTAAAACTTGCCTCTCGCATCTTAAACCTATGCCCCCTAGTAATTGACTCTTCCACCCTGGGAAAAAGCTTCTGACAATCCCTCATGCTCATCAATCTTGTAGACTTCTATCAGGGCACCCCTCAACCTCCATCATTCCAGTGAGAACAAACCAACCTCTCCTCATAGCTAATGCCCTCCATACCAGGCAACATCCTGATAAATCTTTTCTATACCCTCTCCAAAGCCTCCACATCCTCTGATAGTGTGGCTACCAGAATTGAACACTATATTCCAAATGCGGCCTAACTAAGGTTCTATAAAGCTGCAATATGACTTGGCAATTTTTAATCTCAATGCCCTGGCTGATGAAGGCAAGTATGCTGTGTGCCTTCTTGACTACCTTCTCCACCTGCATCGCCACTTACAATGACTTGTGTACCTGTACATCCAGATCCCTTTGCCTATCAATACTCTTAAAGGTTCTGCCATTTATTCTCTATTTCCTATCTGTATTAGAATGCATTACCTCACATTTGTCCGGATTAAATGCCATCTGTCATCTCTCTGCCCACGTCTCCACTGATCTATATCCTACTGTATTCTCTGATGGTCCTCATCGCTATTCGCAAATCCACCAACCTTTGTGTCGTTTGCAAACTTACTAATCAATCCAGTTATATTTTCCTCCAAATCATTTATATGTATCACAAACAGCAAAGGTTAAGAACATAAGAATTAGGAGTAGGAGCAGGTCATCTGGTCCCTCGACCCTACTCAGCTATTCAATAAGATTATGGCTGATCTTTTTGTGGACTCAGCACTACTTACCTGCCCACCCACCATAATTTTTAATTCCTTTACTTTTCAAAAACTCATTTATTCTTGCCTTAAAAACATTCAATGAGATAGCCTTAACAGCTTCACTGGGCAGGGAATTCCAGATTCACAACCCTTTGTGTGAAGAAGTTCCTCTTCAACTCAGTTCTAAATCTGTTGCCCCTTATTTTGAGGCTATGTACCTAGTTCTAGTTTCACCCATCAGTGAAAACAACTTCCCTTCATAATCTTATATACTCCTATAAGATCTCCTCTCATTCTTCTGAATTCCAATAAGTATAGCCCCAGTCTACTCAGTTTCGCCTCATAAACCAACTTTCTCAATTCTGGAATCAACCTAGTGAATCTCCTCCGCACCCCCTCCAGCGCTAGTATATCCTTTCTCAAGTACAGAGACCAAAACTGTACACAGTATTCCAGGTATGGCCTCACCATCATCTGATACAGCTGCCAACATAATCTTGCTGTTTTTAAAATCCATCCCTCTAGCAATGAAGGACAAAATTTTATTTGCCTTCTTAATTACCTGCTGCACCTGCAAACCAACTCCTTGAGATTCCTGCACAAAAACACCCAGGTTCCTTTGCACAAGTGAACACCACTTGTCACAGCCCTCTATTCAGAAATGGACCCTTCCACTGCTTCCCTCTGTCTTCTTTGACTGAGTCAGTTCTGTTTCCACCTTGCCAGCTCACTCTGATCCCATGCGACTTCACCTTCACCACGAGGAACCTTGTCAACCTTACTGAAGTCCATGTAGACAACATCCACTGTCCTCCCCTCATCAATCATTTTTGTCACTTCCTCAAAAAACTCGATCAAGTTCGTGAGACACAACCTCCCTTCACAAAACCATGTTGCCTCTCACTAACATGTCCACTTATTTCCAAGTGGGATTAAATCCTGTCTTGAAGAATCTTCTCCAATAATTTTGCTATCACTGATGTAAGGCTCACTGGCCTGTAATTAGCTCGATTATTCTTGCTACCCTTCTTAAACAAAGGAACAACATTGGCTATTCTCCAATTGTATGGGACCTCCCCTGTAGCCAGTGAGGATACAAAGATTTCTCTCAAGGCTCCAGCAATTTCCTCTCTTGCCTCTCTCAGTATTGTGGGGTATATCCCATCAGGCTCTGGAGACTTGTCTACCTTGATGTTTCTCAAGGACCCCATTATCTCCTTTTTGATTTCAACCTGACTCAAACTATCTACACATCCTTTCCCAGACTTATCATCCACTAAGTCCTTCTCTTTGGTGAATATTGACGCAAAGTACTCATTTGATACTTCAGTGATTTCCTCTGGCTCCACACATAGAATCCCTTCTTTGTCCTTGAGTGGGCCAACCCTCTCTCTGGCTACCCTCTTGCTCTTTATATATGTGAAAAAAGCCTTGGGATTTTCCTTAATCCTGCTGGCCAATGCTTTTTCATGACCCCTTTTAGCTCTTCTTACGCCTTGCTCAAGTTTCTTTCTACTTTGCTTGTATTCCATACTTGCTTCGGTGTTCCCAGACTCCTAGCTTTGACAAATGCTTCCTTTTTCTCTTTGACTAGGCTCACAATATTTCTCGTTATCCAAGATTCCCAAAACTTGCCATACTTATCCTTCATCCTTACAGGTACGTGCTGATCCTGAATTCCTATCAACTTACACTTGAAAGCACCCCGCATGCCAGATGTTGATTCAAACACCTGCCTCCAATCTACATTCTTCAGTTCCTGTCTAATATTGTTGTAATTAGCCTCCCCCCAATTTAGTATCTTAACTTGAGGACTACACTTATCTTTATCCATTAGTACCTTCAAGCTTACTGAATTGTGGTCACTGTTCCCGAACTGTTCCTGTACTGAAGCAACGACTACTCAGCCAGGCTCATGCCCCAATACCAGGTCCAATATAGCCCCTTCCCTAGTTGGACTACATACTGTTTCAGGAAGCCTTCCTGGATGCTCCTTACAAACTCTGCCCCATCCACACCCCTAGTGCTAAGCGAGTCCCAGTCAATATAGGGGAAATTAAAATCTCCCACCACAACAACCCTGTTACTTTTACCCTTGCCAAAATCTACCTACACATCTGTTCCTCAATCTCCCACTGGCAGTTGGGTAAACTCCCAACAATAACACTACACCTTTCCTATTCCTGAGCTCTACCCATATTGCCTCACTGTATGAGCCCTCCGAGGTGTCCTCCCGCAGTACAGCTAAGATATTCACCTTAACCAGTAGTGCAACTCCCCCACCCCTTTTACATTCCCCTCTGTCATGCCTGAAACATCTAATGAAATGTTAAGCTGCCAATCTTGTCCTTTCCTTAACCAAGTCTCTGTAACCGCAACTACATCATAGTTTCTAGTACTAATCCAAGCTCTAAGTTCATCGAAGAATCCTCTCCAATAATTTCTCTACCACTGATGTAAGGCCTGTAATTACCTGGATTATTCTTGCTACCCTTCTTAGATAAAGGAACAACATTGGCTATTCTCCAATCTTCTGGGACCTCCCCTGTAGCCAGTGAAGATACAAAGATTTCTCTGAAGGCCCCAGCAATGTCCTCGCTTGCCTCTCTTAGTATACAGGGGTATACCTCATCAGGCTCTAGGGACTTGTCTTAATGTTTCTCGAGAACCTCAGTACCTCTTACTTTTTGATCTCAACATGACTCAGGCTATCTATACACCCTTTTCCAGGCTCATCATCCACCAAGTCCTTCTCTTTGATGATTACTGACGCAAAGTACTCATTTAATACCTCGACCGATTCCTCTGGCTCCATGCATAGATTCCCTTCTTTGTCCTTGATGGGCCAACCCTCTCCCTGGCTACGCTCTTGCTCTTCATATACGTATAAAAAATATATACCTGGAGTGAAACATCTTAGGCTCACCCTAATGCCAAAATCAAATGCAAAAGTTGAGGTCTAGGCTAACTCCATAAGATACCTTGGCGTTTCTAGTCTACATACAAAGTCTAGCCCAAACTCGGAGCTTAGTCCATGTTGACTCCGACTCAAATTTCTCCATATAACGGTCTCCTCTCTCGCTCTATGTCATACCTTAGATAGTACTGCTCCTCAGTCTACATGAATGCTTGCTATACCAAATACCCTAATACTACAGCTTCTCAGAGTAAACATATTAGATATTTATTCTAACATCTGGCATGTTTACTTTGACACCATTCAGCACTGCATTCAAATACAGTATTTTCTTTCCTACAAAAAATGCTGCCAGTATTAATGACATTAATTTCACGACTTTGCAGAAGGTAGCTTTCCACTACTACATTTTCATTTCAAAGTCACAGCATGTGAAAAGTCGATGATACCTTTGTGATGAGGCCTTTTATTAATAATTATTAACACTCAGAACACTAACAAGTTTAAGGAAATGACAATCACTGAACCAACAACTTTAATTATCATTCTATAAAAGTGCAGAAACATTATTACAGTTAAAAAGTTAATTAAACAGATAATTACTGTAATATTCTTTCAGATACTAAGACAATCTTGCATACCCTGTAATCCCCATTTTTTTAATCCAATTTTTGCTTAAGGTGAGACATGATAGAAGCTATTTAATGGCCAGTTTGAATGTTGTCAGATAAACTTAATAACCACCCTTTTCTTCATCTGATTTTTCCATTCTTGGGACACCCAATTTTCATTCTGGAGGCAGCAGCAAGGTACAATAAACTGGATTTTCATTGGCTAAAATCTAGATTTTTTAAAAGGACAATTGTGCAACAACAGATTGTGCACTTGCCGTTTTAGGTATCACATTTCAACTTTAGCTGCAGCACAGCAAAATGCAGAATCAAATTTCCAGCCTCAAAAACAAGCACATCAGTATGGAATTTCTTCTTGTACTCCAAAATTTTCTATACCAGTCAACTGTGGTCTTTCTAAATAAGATTGCCAATTAGCATTGGAGTTTTGTATTGTGTACTTTCACAGAATCATTATTGCGCAGAAGGTGGTCATTCAACCCATCATGTCTGCACATGCTCTCCAAACAAACATCATGATTTAATGCCATTCTCTTGCCTTCTCCCTGTACCCTTGTTTCTATTCAAATAATGATTTAATAGTCTCTTGAATGCCTTGATTGAACCTTCCTCCATCACACTTCCAGACAGCGCGTTCCAGACCTGAATCACTCACTGTGTGACAGGTTTTTTTTCAACTAGTGACTGCTCAGGGATTGTCCAATACATTTCACGCAGAATTTATAAAGACAACAGAGTATTGCATCTTTTAGTTCTGGGATGGATTAAGTCCCAGACGTGAAAGGCAAGTGACTATTAGCCCTTCATACTAATTATTTTTCCAAAGCTGGCATTAAGGATTGTTTCTATATATTACAGGCACAGTTAATTCATAAAGTTAAAAAGTTTATTAGTCACAAGTAAGGCTTACATTACACTGCAACGAAGTTACTGTGAAATTCTGAAGTATAATTTATTCTAAAGAGGTATATTCTAAAAGTATATAGAATCCTTAGAAGCATTTACATGCTGAGGTATCTAGGTGTACCAGTCTGAAGTTTCCTGAAAATGGCAACACAAGCAGATAAGGTGGTCCAAGAAGGCATATGGCATGTTTGCCTTCATCAGTTGGGGCATAAAGGATAAAAATTGGCAAGTCAAGTTGCAACTGTATAGAATTTAGTTAGGTCATATTTGGAATATTGTGTACAGTTCTAGTCACCACATTACAAGAGGGATGTGGAGACTGGAGAGGGTGTAGAAAAAGGTTTACCAGAATGTTGTCCGGTTTGGGGGATATTAGCTATGAGGAGAGATTGGGTAAACACTCTGTTTTTACTTGAATGTCAGAGACTGAGGGGTGATCTGAAATAAGTGTCATAAAGTCATAGAGGTTTACAGCATGGAAACAGGCCATTTGGTCCAGCTTGCCCATGCTACCCCTTTTTTAAACTCCTAAGCTAGTCCCAATTGCCCATGTTTGGCCCATATCCCTCTATATCCATCTTACCCATGTAACTGACTCAGCTGATGAAGGAGCAGTGCTCCGAAAGCTTGTGATACCAAATAAACCTATTTGGCTTAAACCTGGTGTTGAGATACTTCTTAGAGGTGGCGGCAGAAGCAGATACAATAGAAATTTTACGAGGATCTTGGTTGACACAGGAAATAGAGGGATATGGACCACATAGAGGTGAAAGTTTAGAAAGGTGTTGTGTGTCGGCGCAGGCTTGATGGGCTGAAGGGTGTGTTCCTGTACTGTTCATGAAATAGCAAAGGCACTGGCAAGTTTTAACTCCTCTCTGGCAATAGGAGGGGTAGCAGAGGTCTGGAGGGTAGCCAATATCGTACCATTATTCAACAAGGAAGGATAGGATAAACCAGGAAGCTACATGTCAGACAGACTAACCTCAGTGGTGGGGAAACTATTTGAAGCAATTCTGAAAAAAAAGTCAGAGATTAAGCAAGAACAGTTAAAGGATGGTCATGTCTGGCCAACCTGATTGAATTTTTTGAAGTGGTGACCAAGTGTGTAGATGAGGGTAATGCATTTGGTGCATTCTTCTTGGGCTACAGCAAGGCTTTTGATAAGGTCCCACATGGGAGACTGATAATGAAGGTAAGAACCCATGGGATCCAAGGAAATTTGGCAAATTGGATCCAGAATTGGCTGACAGGCAGGAAGCAGAGGGTTGAGGGGTGCTTTCTGGATGGAAAGAATGTGTCCAGTGGGGTTCTGTAGGGATTAGTGTTGGGGTCCTTGCTGTTTCATTTAGATCTGAACGTAGGAACATTGATCAGTAAGTTTGCAGATGTTAGGAAAATTTATAGGGCGGTAAACAGTGAAGAGGCTAGCCTTAGATTACAGGAAGACTTGGACAGGCTAGTCAGAAAAGCTGATCAATGGCAAATGGAATTCAATTTGGATAAGTGAGTTGATGTGCTTTGGCAGGACAAACAAGACAAGGAATACGTGATGAAAGGCAGGACCCTCGGAAGCACCAGAGATTAGAGACACCTTAGTGAGCATGCACACCGATCCCTTGAAGTAGCAGGACAGGTGGATAAAATGGTTAAGAAGGCAAATGGTACATTATTTATTAACCAAAGCAGAGAGTTTAAGATCAGGGAGGTTATGCTGGAAATATAGAAAATGTTGGTTAGACCACAGCCCGAGTATAGTGTTTAGTTCTGGAATCCACATTATAGGACGGATGTGATAGCATTGATCGGATGTAAAGGAGATTTATCACGATGTTGCCTGGGCTGGACTGCTTTAGTTATGAAGAGAAATTGGACAGATTGGGATTGTTTTCCTTGGAGCAGAGGAGACAGTGGAGGGGGCGGCATGATTGAGGTATATAAAATTTGTGGAGGGATCTTAGGCTTAAGGTAAGGGGCAAGAGGTTTAAAGGAATATGAAGAAAAGCTTTTTTACCCAAAGGGTGTTGGAAGTCTGGCACTCGTTGTTTGCAAGGGTGGTGGGGACAGAGACCCTCAGAACATCGAAGTATTTCGATCTGCATTTGCAATGTCAAGGCATACAAGGCTATGGACCAAGTGATGGAAAATGACATCAGAATAGTTAGGTGGATTGTCTTTGATTGATACCGATTCAATGGACTGAATTTTTTATGCTGTATACCTCTATGACTCTAATGTCCAATGATCCATTTAAAGAAGTATATGCATCAACATGTCAACTATATCAGGTCTGGTTACTATTTTCCTTACAGTTTATTAACATGACATTAACTTGTCATGGCCCACACGAAGAATGATCATATGAATACAGTATTTATGGAATTATTCTTCCACAAAAATCAGCATCTTTCAGACAGGAGGAATATTTTTCCCCCAATGGTTTTACGTCCAAAGTCAAAATATAGAGGTTTACTATCACTTAAAGGGTAGGTTTGTTTGCACATATGGTCTAAATAATGCACAGTTAGCGACATTTACTACTCCAAGGTCTCCTTTAACAATGAATGATTGGTTAACTAAACAGTAGAAAAACCAATTTTAAAATAGATCTATTTTTGCACTACGGTATAATTGACATATAGGCCAGTACATACTCTGGATGACTGAACTTTAAGTAGCTAAAATACAGGTGTGCTCTGATCTGCTAGATTGCATAGTCACCTTTATGAAGTCCCTTCCAGATTTAACTTTCCATTCTGTTTCATATACATTCAAGTAGGTCCCTGGACCTAAAACAAAGAAAGAACACATTACTCAATCTGAACAGCATAAACATGAAACAAATTTCAAATTTCGCATACTCAGCAGTGTGAAAAATCAAACATGCTATAGAGTATCACTCATTTGACATATATCCCACGTAAACGTAGCCCTAAAATCTTACCTATAAAACCATAAAACAGTTTTGTTCCAAAAAGCACTACACAGGGGAAACAATGGTAAAAGATCACATGAACAAAAGGAAGTTGGGTCAAGAGCAAGCAGCGGCAGGGAGGGGGAACAGAGAGAGGACAGCAGAGGAGAGGGTTGTGGGGAGATAGGGGGAAAGAGGAGCGGACTCGGAGGAGAGTGGGGGAAGATGTGGAGGCGGGAGTGTGCAGTAAATGGGAGGAGACAGACAGAGAATTAGAGAGGCACAAGAAGAGGAGGTGTGGAGAGTCTAGACAGATCAGGCAAAAAGAAAAAGAGAGCAAGGGGGTTCCTGATTAAACTGCATTTATTTCAATGCAAGAGGCCTGACGGGCAAGGCAGATTAACTCAGGGCATGGGTGAGTTCGTGGGTCTGGGATATTATAGGAATAACTGAAACATGGCTAAGGGGCTGGCAGCTCAATGTTCTAGGGTACAGATGCTTTCGGAAAGCAGGTAAGAGAGGAGGGGGAGTTACAGCTTTGATTAGGGAAAACATCACAACTGTACTGAGGGGGGATATATCCGAAGCTTCAGCCACTGAGTCTACATGGGTAGAACTGAGAAATAAGAAGGGGAAATTATTTTGATAGGGTTGTACCATAGGCCCGTAAATAGTCGGCGGGAAATTAAGCAAATATGTAAGGAGATTACAGATAGCTCCAAGAAAAATAGAGTGGTAATAGTCGGAGATTTGAACTTTTGCAACATAGACTGGGGCAGCCATAGCATTAGAGGGTTGAACGGAGAGAAATTTGTTGAAAGTATTCAGGAGGTATTTCTCATTCAGAATGTAGATGGCCCGACTGGAGAGGGGGCAAAACTTGACCTCCTCTTAGGAAATAAGGAAGGGCAGGTGACAGAAGTGTTAGTGAGGGATTACTTTTGGGACCAGTGACCATAATTCTACTAATTTTAAGACAGCTATGGAGAGTGATAGGTCTGGCCCAAAAGTTAAAACTGTAGATTGGGACAAGGCCAATTTCAATGGTATCAGGCAGGAACTTTCAAAAGTTAACTGGGGGAGACTGTGGGAAGGCAAAGGCTCGTCTGGTAAGTGGCAGGCTTTCAAAAGTGTGTTAACCAGGGTTCAGGCTAAGCACATTCCTCTTAGAGTGAAGGGCAAGGCTGGCAGAAGTAGGGAATCCTGGATGACTTGGGATATTGAGGCCCTGGTTAAGAAGAAGAAAGAGGCACATGACATGCAGAGGCAGCTGGGTTCAAGTGAATCCCTTAAAAAGTATAGGGGAGTGTAGGAGTAAAGTTAAGAGAGAAATCAGGAGGGCAAAAAGGGGACACGAGATTGTTTTGGCAGATAAGGCAAAGAAGAATCCAAACAGCTTCTACAAATAATAAAGGGCAAAAGAGTAACAAGGGAGAGAGTAGGGCCTCTTAAGGATCAAAAGGTCATCTATGTGTGGATCCACAAGGAATGGGTGAGATCCTAAATGAATATTTTTCATCCGTATTCACTGTTGAGAAAAGCATGGATGTTAGGGAACTTAAATAGCGATGTCTTGAGGAATGTACATATCACAGAAAGGGGTGCTGGAAGTGCATCAAGATAGTTAAATCCCCGGGACCTGAAGAAGTATATCCTAGCACATTGTGGGAGGCTAGGGAGGAAATTGTAGGTTCCCTAACCAAGATATTTGAATCATCGATAATCATGGGTGAGGTGCCTGAAGGTTGGAGAGTGGCAGTTGTGCCTTTTTTTTAAAAAAAGGGCTGCAAGGAAAAGCCTGAGTACTACAGGCCAGTGAGCCTCACATCTGTGATGGGCAAGTTGTTGGAAGGCATTTTGAGAGACAGGACCTACAGGCATTTCGAGGCAAGGACTGATTAGGGACAGTCAGCATGGCTTTGAGAGTGGAAAATCACGTCTCACAAATTTGACTGAGTTTTTTTGAAGAGATAACCAAAGTAGATAGATGAGGGCAGTGCAGCTGATTTTAACAAGGCACTGCATGGCAGGTCATTGCATAAGATTAAATCTCACGGGATCCAGAGTGAGGTATCTAAATGGATACAAGATTGGCTTCTTGACAGAAGCCAGAGGGTGGTTGTAGAGGGTTGTTTTTCAAACTGGACGCCTGTGACCAGAGGTGTGCCTCAGCGATCAGTGCTGGGTCCACTGTTACTTGTCATTTATATTAATGATCTGGATAAGAATATAGGAGGCATGGTTAGTAAGTTTGCAGATGGTACCAAGATTGATGGCATAGTGGACAGTGAAGACAGTTACTTCCGATTGCAACAGGATTTTGATCAATTGTGCCAGTGGGCTAAAGAATGACAGATGGAGTTTAATTTAGATAAATGCGAGGTGATGCATTTTGGTAGACTGAACCAGGGCAGGACTTACACGGATAATGGTAGGGTATTGGGGAGAGTTACAGAACAAAGAGATCTAGGGGTACGGGTTCATAGCTCCTTGAAAGTGGAGTCACAGATGGACAGAGTGGTGAAGAAGGCATTCATCATGCTTAGTTTCATTGGTCAGCACATTGACTATGGGAGTTGGGGCGTCTTGTTGAAGTTGTACAGGACATTGGTAAGGCCACACTTGGAATACTGTGTACAGTTCTGGTCACCCTATTATAGAAAAGATTAAACTGGAAAGAGTGCAGAAAAGATTTATTATAATGCTACCAGGATTTGATGATTTGAGCTGTAAGAACAGGCTGGATAGACTGGGACTTCTTCCTCTGGAGCATAGAAGGCTGAGGGGTGATTTTATCAAGGTCTATAAAATAATGAGGGGCACAGAGCAGCTTGATAGTCAATATCTTTTCCCAAAGGTAGGGGACTCTAAAACTAAGTTTAAGGAGAGAAGGGAGAGACACAAAAGTGTCCAAAGAGGCAATTTTTTCATACAGAGGGAAGTGAGTGTCTGGAACAAGTGGCCAGAGGTAGTAGTAGTAGAGGTGGGTACAGTTTTGTTTTTCAAAAAGCATTTGGATTGTTACATGGGTAAGATGGGTAGAGAGGAATATGGGCCAAATGCAGGCAATTGGGATTAGTTTAGGGGTTTAAAAGAAGGGCAGCATTGATAAGTTGGGCCGAAGGGCCTGTTTTCATGCTGTAAACCACTGTGACTCCATGACGGAAGGGAAAAGGAACCAGGATGAGAATCGTGAGGAGAACTGAATGGTAAGGGGAAGAGAAAGAATGCAGGGAAGTGGAGGAAGAAAGAGAAAGAAGGGGCAAAGATGGGGTGGGAAGGAGAACAGGGAGTCAAGGGCAGGAATGAAAGAGGAGGAGGAAAATGATAGAGGGAGAAAGAGTTTGGAAGTCTTGCTAGTCAAAGAATCAGCTGAAATGCCCACATGATCCAACGGTTGCCAACAGAGGGCTGCATGTGGCACAGTGGTTAGCACTGCTAACCTGGGTTCTGGTTTCAATTCCCAACTTGGATCACTGTCAGTGTGGAGTTTGCACATTCTCTCCTCCCACCGTCCAAAGATGCACAGGTTAAGTGCATTGGCCATGCTAAATTGCCCCTTACTGTTCTGAGATGCATGGGTTAGAGGAATTAGTGGGGTAAATGTGGCATTATGGGATAGGGCCTAAGTGGGATTGTTATCGGTGGAGACTCGATGGGCCAATGACCTCCTTCTGCACAGTTTCCAAGTCCATATGAAGATGGATATTTAGCAAAACACAAGAGGAATAAACTTTATCAAGGTTCTCTGGAGGAAAAACAAATCAAATCTAAACAGCGTCAGCTAAAGATGTGTTGGAGCGACAGCAAGTTTGCTGTTTCAAATACAAGAGATTTTTAAAATGTAAATCTGCAAGCAAAACAACTTTGTCATCTCTTCATATCCATTTTAAAATTACCAAATTACTGAGTGTTAAACAATGTAGAGATTTGGTGGGTAAATGGAGTCAGGGTGCAATTCAACCGTGATCTAACTGAATAGTGGGGCAGGTTCATATTAAATAAAACATACTGCACAGAAAACAGATAGAACATAGAACATTACAGCGCAGAACAGGCCCTTCGGCCCACGATGTTGCGCCGACCAGTTAAAAAGCAATGACCCTCTAACCTAAACCAAACCCTTTCCATCCATAAACTTATCCACGGATCTCTTAAACGCCCCCAAACTAGGTGCATTTACAACTGCAGCTGGCAGGGCATTCCAATCCCTCACCACCCTCTGGGTAAAGAACTGACCCCTGACATCCGTCCTATAACTACCACCCCTTAATTTAAAGCTATGCCCCCCTCGTGCTAGCTTTCTCCATCCGAGGAAAAAGGCTATCACTGTCCACCCTATCTAAACCTCTAATCATCTTGTATGTTTCAATAAAGTCCCCTCTTAGCTGCCTTCTTTCTAACGAAAACAACCTCAAATCCCTCAGTCTCTCCTCATAGGACCTCCCCTCCATACCAGGCAACATCCTGGTAAACCTCCTCTGCACCCTCTCCAAAGCCTCCACATCCTTCCTATAATGTGGGGACCAGAACTGCACACAATACTCCAAGTGCAGCCGCACCAGAGTCTTGTACAGTTGCAACATGACGTATGAATTTATCTTGCTTTTCTTTCAGCATCGTACCCATCTTTCGTTTTCATTTTGCCTTGCATGTTATTTTGTACATTGCAACTCCAAATGTTTATCAGCCAGGCACAAGGTCCAAATGTGCATGTGCATTCAGCTCGTACTGGGTGTGCTGGTACAAGGAACAAGTTCACATGCTGGTGCTGGTGTAATCAGGAAGACAAATGACATGTTGGTTTTTATTGCAAGGATTCGAGTACAAGGATAAATAAGTCCTGTTACAGTTGCACAGGTCTATGGGAGACTACATCTGGTGTACTGTACTGTATACAGTTTTGGCCCCCACATTTAAAAAAGATATACTTGCATTGGAGATAGTACTGTGAAGGTTCACTAAATTGGTCACTGGGATGAGGGATTTGTCCTATGATGAAGCGTTGATTAAATTGAGTTTATATCTGCTGGAATTTAGAAGAACGAGGGGTGATCTACAAAATATCGAAAGGGCTTGATTGGGTGGATGTTGAGCGATTGTTCCATTGGTTGGGGAATCTAAAACATGGTGGGGGGGGCGGTAATCATTTATGACTTGAGAATGAGAAGAAATTTCTTCACTCAAAGGGTTATGAATCTTTGGAATTCTTGGCCCCAGAGAGTTGTAGACGCTCCACTGTTGAATGTGTTTAAGAGTGGGATAGACAGAATTCTCTCTAAGGGAATTAAAGGATATGGACAGAAAAATGGAGTTGAAGCCCTGGATCAGCCATGATTGTATTGAATGGTGGAATAGAGTCAATGGGCCCTATGGTCTACTCTTACTTCTACTACTTATGCTCTTAGACCCTATCCAAATTCTCTCTGGAAGAAAACAACTTTATAGTATTCTCCACAGCTTCATGATGCTCCAGAGTGCTTTACAGCCAGCCAAGTATTTTTCTGACGTGAACTCACTGTTGTTTGTAGGAAATGCAGCAGCCAATTTGTGCACAGCATGCGTTCAAGAACTCTATGACAATGGCCAGAATCTGTTTTTGTGATACTGACTGAAGGATAAATATTGATAAGACAGTGGAGATAAACTCCCACAGCTCTTGTGCGAAATAGAGTTATGCAATTCTTTATGTCAATTCTAAGGAAGCAGATGGGTCTTTGCTTCAGTTCACCCACAAATATTGTTGCACAAAAAGTTTAGATTTTTTTTGTGGTTACTTCAGCTTTATGCCATATGACATCTCTTGAACTCTGTTCTTTTAGGTTACTTATTTGTTCTTTTATCTCATTCCTTACTGTCATCTCCTGATTCTGCAGGTTTCTGCACTTTTTGGTAATTCTCTCCTCCATGCTGTTGTTTTAATGTACTATTTACAACTTTCATTATCCATTCCACTTGGGTCTTGGCTCCAGCCCAACGCAGGTGCAGCCTGTCCCAATGGCACAGCTCCCACCCCAGTGCCAGTATCCCACAAAATGTAGCATCACCTTCAAATATGTGTTGACTTTTCTAATCTTTTTGTCCCTATGCCAAATTGGGTTATAATCCTTACACTATTACCTGCATGCTTCTGTTTTTCAATGCAGTTTCTAACTCTTTATATTCCCTTAGCTCAGCTTCTTTGTCAATCTTAATCCAGCTGTTTCAAGATATATCTTACCCTGGCAACACAGACCACACACCAATTAGGACTTGATCCTGAGAATGCTACAGTTCCTTTGATTATAGAATTCCCTGTAACAGCAACCTTCCTACCCTGCATGTCCTCCCCTTAGGCAGCCTTCTGCTCCATGGTGCCTTGGCTGCCCTTCTCACAGTCATTCCGAATATCTTAGCAGGTATCAAACATTACTCTCTCTAAGCTGCATGGTCGCAGATCCCACACAGGCGATGCAAACGTGTCCGGTTTCAGTTACAATGCATGGGTGGCCATGCAAAACAATCCAAAGGACCTGTAATGAATTGACTATACACAGCAAAAATAATTAGCTGGTATGTTAGTGTCCAGTACTTTTAACTTGTTGGACAGGAGCAATCTCTGCTGGACTTCTTTCACATTCCCCTTCCTCTGCTGACTGACAATCACATTCTCCCCTTTTTGTGGCTTTGTTTTCCTGTCATGTTACTGTATTCTGGAGTAAATTATCCAGTAGTTTCTTCTCTTATCTAATTTGTCAGAGCGTCTATGTCAGACAACCATTTTAATGACCGAACTGGAACACCTCAAGTAAGAGCCATTTTTTTCGATGGAGCCGTCTGGATTAATTGTCCACACATTGCCTTCACTGTCATGTGTTCATTAATTAATTTGTTATTCATCTATATTTTACTTCTTGAACTAATTAGTTGTTTGAGATCTACTAAATAGGTGGATTTAACTTGATGTTAAATGAATTCGATTACTGTGATTAATTATTTAGTTATTAATTAGTTACTAACGTTTTTAAATGCAATTAGAAGTTACTAGTTCAACATGCTACTCTTTGATTTACATTTATTTACACCATCAAACACTAACTAATTCAAGCTTAACATTAACCAATAAAGAAACTGAACGCGCAATGGGCCATCTAGATACTTAACTACATACTTAATTTGCTCAGATTCAGCCACTCTGCTCTGTCTGTAGATTATTACACCATTGTTTTTATTTCCTCTGGTGTGATTATTTAATTCCTGTTGGCTTTTGGCTTAATTACTTAGCACACTCTTACTTAACAAACTGCATCAAATTGCTATTCTTACCGAATTTCTGTTGCCACTCTCCTTAACAAGCCATCCTATTTATCAAATTCTCTGTGCAAACAGCTTTGAAAGATTTACTTTTGTTTCTATGCCTACTTTTGAAATTTTCATCTCATAATTCATATTCTTATTTATGGGTTTAAAAAAAGTTGCTTACTGTCATCAAAAATCCCAGCATGTGCAAGCAGCAGTGTAACAACCTTCGGGTCTTTTTCCATTTGCAGTAATTGCTTGTTCCCGTGTGACATAAGTGTACAAACGTTGATTGCAAAGTCCACTTCATTTGGAAGTCCCGAAAGTAAAGACAGCACCACTTTATTATAGTCGCTGATTGTGGTAAATTCTGTAAAAAGCCCATAACCTCGACGTACACTTTCTGAAAGAAGAAAAATATTTAGTTTCTTTTGCCCTTAAATAATAATGAACTCAGGTTTGAAAACGAAAAGTAAAATCATACAATTCACACTATCAATACATCAAAGCTCTAATGGTAAGCACATAGGATTAGAGAGCCATTGGCAGTGTGGTTACAACACTGGTTGCAGACAGAAAGCAGTGTGTAATAATGAACAATTGTTATTCAGACTGGAACAAACTGTGGTGTTCCCCAGCTGTCAGTTTTGGGACCACTGCTCTTATTGATAATATATACTAATAACCTGAACTTGTGCGTACAGGTTTTGAGTTCACTATTTGCAGATGCCACAAAAGCTCAGAAATACAGTAAACAAGAGGATAGCAACAAACTTCAGGAGGACATAGGTTGGTAAAATGGGGACAGACATGGAACATGCAATTTAGTTACGAAGTGCAGTGAGGCATTTTGGGAGGAAGATTGAATGGATGTAATAGAAATTTAATGGGATAATCCTGAAGGTATTTCAAGAACAGAAAAACTTGGGGTCATCATACACAATTTTTTGAAGGTGGACGAAAAAGGTTAGAAGAGTATTAAGTAAAATGCAGGATCCCAGAGGGATAGAGTATGTACCCTTTGTAAATTGTTGGTTAGGCACCGACTGCGCTATTGTGTTCAACTGTGGGCAATACACTTTAGGAAGGATGGAGTAGGGGCAGGCTTTAATAGAGGCTGAATGGTCACCTTCTCTGCTATATTATTCAAATCACTGTGAAAGGCCCTGCTGACAATGCTTTAGAAAGCTTCTTTTAAAGAGCTTTTCAATCGCCAGTCTCCAGTGCATTAGTCTTGCTTAGTTGCCAGCTAAGATAAATTGATGGTCCAGAAGATAATTTTTTATTATCAAACAGAATCACCCCACCTGTCACTGCTCTTGTGAAGGCTAGCAGACAGCTGTTCCAGTAGTATGTTTTGTTAATGACACTATTACATATACCCACAAATATTCCCTGTAGTACTGTTGTGATGCAATTATATTGCATGTGTACACTGGCCAAAGCACAGATATGCTGCCCTATGGTGGGATCTGAGAAGTGGCTACCACAACTAAACACTGGAGTTTGCTGTGTCTCCCAAAAATCAAGTTTTTTTTTAACAAAAGCACTAGTGAAACCTGACATAATTCCTGCTGAGATTCAACATCAATCCACCAAGATAAACTATGTAAATAATTACTACACTTTTAAAGCTTCCACTTGTTGGCACTTACCTGGAATAATGTGCTGATGCCGATTATAAAATAAATGAACCCCAGAGACTACACCTTGTGGTCGAGAGTTGGTTGGTGTAAGTACTTCGTCATCTTCACCAAAATGGTGCAGCTTTTCATAACTCTCCAGGTACCTGCACAAAGCATACGATACTGAACTAAACATATTCTTTCTTTAGGGTCAATGTTGTGGACAAAAAAAATTCAATCAGGAAAGCATTTATTATAATTCAGATTCTACACTATTTTAAAGCTCAAATATTCCATTATCAATAGGTAAATTATATGTTATGGGACAATAACATGCGTGTTAAATGAGACTTCTTAAATTTGAGAAAAAAATAATATTGAAGCTTGCAGATATCAAATTAAACGCATAGTAATCTGTGAAGAATGTAGGAACTTGCAGGAATGCATAAAAGAGCAGAAAGGGAGTGGGAAATTGTGTGCCAGGACGCACTTCAATGCAGATAGCATGAAGTAGCACATTTAGAGAAATAGAGAATGGGATTTTAGGGGCATTGAACGCAAAACTAGGGAACCTATTTCAATTTGTTTAGTTGAGGATTAGTAAGCTACCTTAAGTTTATAGATATTAAGAAAGGCTTCAACACTCATCTTCCCCCATCCCTACAAAACTAGAAGAAAAAAAATCTAAAATTAGGGTCCAAAATAGTGAAACAGGTTTGAGAACACAAATAGTGTGATATTGCTTTAGCTACTGGAAACAGAGCATCAACTGAGGGAACTTGGACATTCTCACCCCACACACGGTTATTAGATATGGAAATGCTTTACCACAAGTCATTAATGAAGCAAATGCTATATAAAAGGAAATGGATTCAATAAATATAAAGGAGGAATATACAAGAATACAGAGCAAGTCCATGGAGGCAATGGTAATATGGAGAGACAGTGGTGGTGATGGTAATGTTATTGGACTGGAAGTTCAGAGGCCCTGGCTAAGCTCTTGGGCCAAAGAATCCATGGCAGCTAGTGAAATTTAAATTTAATTAACTAACAAATCTGGAATGAAAGCTAGTCTCAGTAGTGGTGACTATGAAATTATCAATTGACATTAAAAACCCATCTGGTTCATTACTGCCTACATGTTGACTCCAAACCCATGGTAATGTGGTTGACTCTAACTGCCCTCTGAAAAATCCTAGTAAGATACTAAGTCCTACAAACTGCTCAAGACTTAGGGATGGACACAAACACAGGACTTATTAGTGAGGTCCACGCCCCATGATGTCATAAGTAGTCTAGGCATGACGAGAAAATGGTTAATTACTCGTCCTGTATTTTCTATATTTTATATCAAAACATATGCAGTGATGAGCTGAACGAACTCCTTTCGAGATATGCTGATTTAACAAAAACTGACTGTTCAAAGTAAGCATGGGATATTCACAATTTATTAGGTACTGTACTGGACTTAAAACAGACCATGACATCCTACAGTGAAATCTGGCATTAATCCTTCCCCTTAAGATAGGCTGCTGGTAGTCACATTGAAGACTTATGGGAAATGATTTATGTAAGCTGCCAAATGACTCCAGCAGGGGTAAAACTATACCCTATGAATCTATTAAATTATTTATTAAAAGTGAACTTTGATAAAAAAGATAAGGTTTAATAGTTCACTATATTAGTTTCTAATTTATTTTCAATGCAGCTGAGAGTATCATTAGTAAATAGATGTGTTGCAACTAGAATTGATTTATATTGAACATTTTTTGATTATGAACTTTCATAGCAAAGGTAGTAATTAGGGTGGATTGTCATCTGCAAAAAAAAACAAAATATTGACTGGAAATTTTATAATACCTGGTACAAAACTTCAAATATAACTCATTGAAAGAACTGACAGTCAGCACATCTGGCTATGCTCACAAAAAAGTTTTGTTCTTCACTTCAGTGATCATCTCTACATTTCTTACAGCGGTGTAAGTCTTCTCCATGCAATTCACTGACCATTAATATATACAAAGCACAAGGACAGACTTCCAAGAGGCTCCTTCAAGAATCCCCTTGATGAACCAAGTGGCCTGGGAGGCACAATTCCTAATATGAGGGGGGAAAATTTCCTTTCCACCTTTCTTCTATTTAAGCTGATCAACTGGATGCACATCACTGCACAGTACCCTTATGGACGAAGGAAAGACCAGGTCTCTTTTACAAATGGAAGATGTGCAGAACGGCAAGACAGACAGAAGCAGATATCTAGGTGTCAACAATGACTTAGTATATTAAAAAAATGTAAATAATTCAAAACATTTTACACTTCGAGTATCTTATGCTTTCCTCATTGTTACAATTTTTAATTTTTTTTTGAATAAGACATTATACTAGGGCCTCAGTTACAGCATACTGAAGTACAAGAATAAAACTGGACAGAGCACCTGCCACTGGATTCCAACAGGCATATCCAAGCCAATCTGTACTTCAAAGTCTTTCTAACTGATATTTGGAAATGTATACCAAAAATTAGAAAGCTATTTAGACTAGTCAGACATGGTCACTCTCAGAATCACATCTTTCATCTAACATCTCCCATTGACACCCTTGGGTATATGCTTTCCCACTAGCATGGCAGACTTAGCAGAAATGAAACCAAAAGAATAGGCCAGGGAGTCCTGAACATCAACTCTAAACCCCAAGACCTCTCATCCATTGAGGACAGCCAGGGCAAATAAGGTGATCTGGATAGGGTCTATCACCAAAAGTGGGTCAGTAGCACCATTAGTGATTGAGCTGGCCAAGACCTGAAGAACACAGCTCACAGTGGGCAAAAACAACATAAAGGGAAAACCTACTTGACCTCATCTTCAGAAATGCATCTGTTCATGACAGTATTGATAGAAGGGAGTACCATGCAGTTTGTGTGGAGATAATTGCACTGTTTTCACATCGAGGGTGTCCTCCATCATGATTTGCAGCAGTTACCTACTGGGACTGAACTCCTCTGGTCTCATGTGGGTCAATGGGCACAAAGGCGCCATTACTGGCCAGGGTCCATTGCAATCACTTTCTCTCCAGCCCCAGTGGTGTTCCTCCTCTCTTAAAGGTCTTCTTTGATCGACTTCATCATCTTCTTTATCTGGTGGTGTCCATTCTACAGTCACTTTGTAGAGCGCATATCTGGGGAGTTAAATACTTGGAACCAGCCTCCCTGTCACATTGCCTCGCAGGCACACATGACCAGTCCTCTTTGATGATTCTACCTCTCCACGTGATGCCGAGGATCTTACTCAGGCAGCGCTGGTAAAAGATGTTTGACTACGCATTTTGACACATTTGTTGTTTGTTACCATGTTCCATTGATAAATTGCAATTGGCATCACCATAGAATTGCAGCTTCACAGTCTGTTAATCGTGTTGGCTGCCCAGGCTTTGTCAAACCACTGGAAGCCAAATGCTGTTTTGTCAGTTCTTGTGTAGGTATTGATCTCTGCGTCTTTGGAAATGTTGCTTCCTAGGTAGGCAAAGTGGTTAATCTCCTTGATATTCTGCTGTCTGATAGTGATGGGAGAACCTTGTTGCTTTGCAACTGTAATTGCCTGGGCCTTCTCACAGTTTATGCAGAGACTAACCTTGGCATTGTTGCTCTCAAGACTGGTAGTCTTAGAGCATGAGAAATTCTTCAGGCAGCAAGGAAATATAGTTTGCAAAATCCAGGTCCATCAATCGCTGGTATTGCCGTGGGATGCTAAAATCTGCAATCACCAATCGCCTTCCCCACGTTGAAATAAATAACTAACAGGAAAGGAGTGTGGATAACTAAATGAAGTGAAACTCAAAAGAAAGTCTGATATTTGACACACCCAACCTTCAATACCAAAACCATCCCCAGAATTGGCACTTGGAATATTTGAACACTCTTGCAACATAGGAAGATTCTCAGGTTCGGTGAGAAATGAGGATCCACTGACTGGACATTTTGTGCATCAGTGAGATCTGGTGGATAGGCCAAAGACAATTCAATGGTCAATCCTGTACCACCACATACACAGTCGGTCTCATACTCAACAGATGCTCAGCAAAAGCACTAGTTGGGTGGAAGCCGGTATCCGTTGCATCATCTCTGTCAGATTCCACACAACGCATCCCAAAGTCACTGTCATGCATATTTATGTATCAGAGGCAGACATGCAGGAGGAGGAAGATAAATTCTACCATCAGGGTGAAGGGCACACTGGACAAGGTACCCAGCTATTTTATCAAGCTACTGATCGGTGAACTCAATGCTGAGCTTGATGACCATAAGACACAGGAGCAGAATTAGGCCATTCAGCCCATTCAGTCTGATCCGCCATTCAATCATGGCTGATATTTTTCTCATCCCCATTCTACTTTTCCCCATAACACCTGATCCCCTTATTAATCAAGAACCTATCTATCTATGTCTTAAAGACACTAATGACCTGGCCTCCACAGCCTTCTGCGGTAGAGTTCCACAGATTCACCACTCTAAAGAAATTCCGCCTCATCTCTGTTTTAAAGGATCATCCCTTCAGCCTGAGGTTGTGCCCTCTGGTTCTAGTTTTTCCTACTAGTGGAAACATCCTCTCCACGTCCAATCTATCCTGGCTTCACAGTATCCTGCAAGTTTCAGTAAAATCCCCCCCTCATCCTTCTAAACTCCAACGAGTACAGACCCAGAGGCTCAACCATTCCTTATACAACAGGTTCTTCATTCCAGGGATCATTCTTGTGAACGTCCTCTGGATCTTTTCCAAGGCCAGCAAATCTTTCCTTAGATATGGGGCCCAAAATTGCTCACAATACTCCAAACAGGGTCTGACCAGAGCCTTACACAGCCTCAGAAGTACATCCCTGCTCTTGTATTCTAACCCTCTCGACACAAATGCTAACATTGCCTTTCTAACTGTCGACTGAACCTGCATGTTAACCTTAAGAGAATCTTGAACAATGACTCCCAAGTCCCTTTGTGTTTCTGATTTCCTAAGCATTCTCCCATTTAGAAAATAGTCTATGCCTCCATTCCTCCTTTCAAAGTGCATAACCTCACACTTTTTCACATTGTATTCCATCTGCCACGTCTTTGCCCACTCTCTTAACCTGTACAAGCCCTTCTGCAGCCCCCTTGCTCCCTCAGTACTACCTGTCCTTATACATATCTTTGTATCATCTGCAAATTTAGCAACAGTGACTTCAGTTCTTTCCTCCAAATCATTAATGTATATTGTAAAAAGTTGTGACCCCAGCACTGACCCGAAGCACCGGCTGCCATACTGAGAAAGACCCCTTTATCCCGACTCTCCGCCTTTTGCCAGTCAGCCAATCCGCTATCCATGCCAGGATCTTACCCTTAACGCCAGGGGCTCTTAACTTCTTTAACAGTCTCCAATGCAGCACCTTGTCAAAAGCCTTCTGAAAATCTAAATAAATCACATCCACTGGTTCTCCTTTACCTAACTTCCTTGTCACCTCATCAAAGAGTTCCAAAAGATGTGTCAGACATGACCTGCCTTTGACAAAGCCGTGTTGACTCAGTCCTACTTTAACATGCACTTCCAAGTACTCTGCAATCTCATCTTTAATAATGGACTCTAAAATCTTGCCAATGGCCAAAGTCAGGCTAACCAACCTATAATTTCCCATCTGCTGCCTCCCTCCCTTCTTAAACAGCAGTGTTACATTAGCTACTTTCTAGTCCTCTGGTACCCTCCCTGCCTCCAATGATTCCTGAAAGATTACCACCAATGCCTCCATAATTTCCTCAGCTATCTCTTTGAACTCTGGGGTGTAGTCCTTCTGGTCCAGGTGATTTATCCACCTTTAGACCTTTCAGTTTCCCCAGAACCTTTTCCCGCGCCTCCTGACTCTCCTGAAGCTCTGGCATCCCACTGATGTCTTCCACCGTGAAGACTGATGCCAAGTAAACCATTGCTTTGTTTCCTATTATTACTTCTCCAGCCTCATTTTCCAGTGGTCCAATGGCTATTTTTGCCTCTCTCCTACCTTTTATATATTGAAAAAAACTCTTCCCATCTTCTTTTGTATTATTAACTAGCTCCCACACATGTTTCATCTTCTCCTCCCTTTTTTAGTTGTCACCTGCTCACATTTAAAGGCTTCCCACTAATCCATGCCACTTTGTATGCTTTTTCTTTTATGCTGTCCTTGACTTCTCTCGTCAGCCATGGATGCTTCATCCTCCCCATAACATGTTTCTTCCTCTTTGGGATGAATTTTTGTTGTGCCTTCTGAATAACTTCAAAAACTCCTGCCATTGCTGTTCCACTGTCTTCCCTGCTGGCTCCCTTTCAAATCAACTCTGGCCAGCTACTCCTTCATGTCTTTTGTAGTTACCTGTATTCATGGCAACCAGTGAGGATTGGAAAGTATCACCACGCCCAAATAGAAACAAGTGAGCACCTGCTGGCCTTGTGGATCAACAATGGGCTCAGCATTGAAAATACCTTCAAACACAAGGACATCTACAAAAACATATGGAGACTTCCACGTGGCAACACCCAGAACAAAACTGACTGTACATGCATCCCTACAAGATGTCATGACTTGTTGAGTTGCTGATATAAGATTGGAGCATCACCTTGTGTTAGATAAAACTGAAAGTAATAACAACCACAATATCACAATGGCCATTTGCAACTGAGAAAGAGTGTGGCATAACCACCCTGCCAAATGGGCTTGATTCAGAATAGATTTAGTAGATCAAAACTGAGCATCCCCTATGAGGCAATGTGGACCATCAGCAGCAGCAATATTGTATTCCAGCCCAAGCTGAATCCTCATGAGCCAGCAGGTGACTGCACAACGTTCAGCACCACTCGTGACTCCTCAGTCCAAATTCAGCAAGACCGAAACAATATCCAGACTTGGGCTGACAAGTGGCAAGTAACATTGCCATTACTTGTGTGGTGTGAATCTCCAACGGGAGAAGATCTAACCATCCTCCCTCACAAATAAGGCATAAAGTCAGGAGTGTAATGGAGTACTCTTTCACTTGCCCAGACAACTGTAGCTCCAGCAACACTTAAGAGGTCTGATACCATACATGACAAAACAGCGCGCTTGATTCCTACCCATTCCACAAACATTCAATCCCTCCACCACCAACAAAAAGCATACACCATTTACAAATGCACTGTAGGCACAAGTTCCTTAGGCAACACCTTCCAAACCCATAACCTTTACCACCTAGGAGAACAGCAGCAGATTCTCGGGAACACCATCACCTGGAGGTTCTCCTCCAAGTCACTCACTATCCTGACTTGGAAATATATCACCGTTCCTTCACTGTTGAGTCAAAATCCTGGAATTCCCTTTCTAACAGCACTGTGGGTGTACCTACATCTCAGGGACAACAGCAGTTCACGAAAACAGCTCACAACCATCTCTTCAAGGGCGACTAGAAACAAACAATAATTGCTGGTCCAGCCAACAACAGCCATATCCTGCAAACGAATAAAAAAAAATTCCTGATGCTTCTGTTATCATTGAGTCAAAGAATCAACCGTGGTTCAATGAGAACTGCAGGAGAGCATGCAAGAAGCAGAACAAAGCATACCTAAAAAAAGCCACCCTGGTAAAGTGCTTTGCATTGCCTGCGATTCCTTTCCCATTCAACGAAAATCTGTGGTTCTCTGACACTTGATGCACTCCACCAATACCAACTGCTTTTTCATTTGCTTTTTCTAGGCCTCTCAAAACGTTGTTCATCTCGTAACAGATTTCCTCTCAACCTTCTCTTCTCTAAGGAGAAGAGACTCAGCTTTTCCAACATATCCACATATCTGGCATCCTTGGAACCATTTTGTTTTAACATTGAAACAAAAAAAGAAGTGCAGATGTTTAAAAATTAGGGCATGGGATGTGGGCATTGCTCGCTGAAACGGCATTCATTTCCCATCCCCACCTGCCTTCAAGGAGGTAGTGGTGAGCCCACCTCTTGAACCATTGCAGTCCATGTGTTGTAAGTACACTGCAGTGCTGTTAGGAAGGCATCTTCAGCATTTTGATCTAGCAATAAGGATCTGTGATAAAGTTCCAAGTCAGGGTGGTGTGTTGGCTTGGAGAGGATGTTCCCATACCTGTTGTCTTTGTCCTAGGTGGTAGAAGTTGCAGGTATGAAAGCTGTTGTCGAAGGAGCCCAATTTATTTTTCAGCATAGTAGGTTATAACTTGGGACGCTTTACCACAAGTGTTCATTAAAGCAGCGACTACATTTAAAAGATTAAAAAGTATAAAAAGGATATTAAGAAATAGCAGAATGAAGAAATCAGGGGAGACAGATGAAGCTGAAAAACAGGCATGACAAGTCAAATGGGCCTGGCACTGTGCTGCAAATTCTTTTAATTTCCTTCAAATCACTTTGCTAAATTTTCAGTTTTCTCCGAAGAATTAATATTCACTTCACCAATCTATTATGTTGGATCTCAAAGTTGTTCAACTTTGAATGTTAGAACTTGAATTTTTCTGTTACTTGAAGTTACTTAATCTTCAGTTCCAATTTTTAAATAGCTAGTTATTTCAGTTTCAAATTTTAGAGTTTGGTTGTCTGTGTCCAATTGGAACTGTGATTCTTGCATCTGATTAGTTTCTAACAAACATCAGATGGATAATACCATGCATCAGCCTAGGCAGAAAAGCCCTAGACAATCACATGTACATGAAACTAAGCAATGGTGTCATAGAAAGTTGGAATCAAGTCATCACTTAGACCAGTTTAAAGCTGATGATTGTTGAGAGCACAGAAAAATTTCAATGAAGTATTAAAAATGGAATTTTGTAAAGAGAAGTGCTGAGCGTCAACTACTCAAGTACAAGTTGCAAACAGTGCCTGTTTCTTAGATCAAGGCTGTCAAATCAAATAGCCAGTCCCAACATTTCAACAATGAACACTCCACCTTAATGCACAGCACAACAAGAACCCACTCTACTTGTGGAATTAAAAAGTTAAAATCATTTGATAGGAGATATACAGCAAACCCAACTCCTCTGGCAGACAAATCAAGATCAAGGGGATGGAATCTTGAAATTAAAGCTAGGATTTCACATAAAGGTTTTTAGAAATCCCTCATCAAAAAGGTTGAGAGAGTAAAGGGATAACAGGAGCATTCAGGAATGAGAGAGATAGATTTTTGTTAGGCAACAGCATCAAGAATATTCCTGCTGGTGGGGAAGTCCAGAACTAGGGGGCCATAGTTTGAGGATAAGAGATAAATTTTTTAGGACTGAGCCGAGGAGAAATTCCTTCACCCAGAGAGTGGCAAATCTGTGGAATCCGCTACTAAGAACAAAGAAAATTACAGCCCAAGAGCAGGCCCTTCGGCCTCCAAGCCTGCACCGACTCAACTAAAATCCCCTAACCTACCAGAGACCATATCCCTCCATTCCTATCCTATTCATGTATTTATCAAGATGCCCCTTAAAAGTCACGATTGTATCCGCTTCCACTATCTCCCCCAGCAGCAAGTTCCGGGCACCCACCACCTTCTGTGTAAAAAAACTTGCCTCGGACATCTCCTTTAAACGTTGCCCCTTGTTTCTTAAATCTAGCAATTGATTCTTCCACCCTGGGAAAAAGCTACTGGCTATCCATTCTGTCCATGCCTTTCAGTCTTTTAGACGTCTATCAGGTCACCCCTCAACCTCCGTCTTTCCAAAGAGAACAAACCAAGTTTTTCCAACCTCTCCTCATAGCTACTGCCCCCCATACCACGCAACATCCTGGTAAAGCTTTTCTGTACTCTCTCCAAAGCCTCCACGTCCTTCTGGTAGTGTGGCAAGCCGAATTGAACGCTATATTCCAATTGCGGCCTAACTAAGGATCTATAAAGCTGCAACATGACTTGACAATTTTTAAATTTTAACGCCCTGGCTGAGGAAGGCATTGTGTGATTTCAAATAAGGAATTAGATATAGCTCATAGGGCTAACGGGACCAAACGATAAGGGAGGGAAAGGCAGGATCAGGGTATTGAATTTGATGCTCAGTCATGATCATAATGAATGGCAGAGAAGGCTCAAACGGCCTCCTCCTTCTATTTTCTATGTATGCTTCTATGTAACAGCAGCAAGACTGAGGCATCTCAAGACGATTTAAAATGAAAACTACACAAACATGAATAGAGTACTAAAAATATTGAACAGGATTGGCAGTATCTGTTTTCAGTTGGTGATCCTTAAGGTTCAGTTTCTCTCACTACAAATGTTGCCAGATCTATTGAGTATTCCCAGCATTTGCTATTTTTATTTCAGATTTTTAGCATCCACAATACTGCTATTGCAATAGCAAATGAAGAGCAATGGCCAATGCTACAGGATACAATATAGATTAGGTAATCAGAACTAAGTGTGTTTTTTCAAAAAAAACCACATTTTTCTTTAAGTTTTACCCTGCTTAGTTGATAAGGGAGAAAATATTTTGCAGCAATGCCTGCACTACATTGAAGTTTTGGATGAACACAGGTGCCAGGAACTCCAAATGGGCACAGGTGTACTTTTATCAGACTAGACAAGCAACTTCTTTCAGCTGATTTCCTATCAACTACCAAGCCCACAGTTAACTGTTTATATCATGCAGACAAAGAATGCTACCCTTAAAGTAAATGTAGCCTAGGGTACAATGATCTGTTTAGTACCAGGACCTTATTGCAACCACCCATTGTGGCGCATACATACCATTATAGAAAATACATTGCAATGTAGGTACATCAGGAGGACACCAGGAATGAGGGGGCATACTTGAAAAAAATTGGCTTTATTCACTGGAACAAATAGCTATGGAAATTTAATGGAAATCAATAAAATTATGAAGAAACTGTAAAAGTTTACTTCCACAGATCAATCAGCATAAATTCCAAAATCAGAAGGAAGCAGTAACACAAAGGTTTCCGAGAATATGAGGTCCTCTAACCACTAAACCTAAACAACGACAATAATTAAAACTACTTTGATATTGACCCCTACATGCCCAAGACAAGTTTCCAGTGGTAGGTAGACCACTGTTTTTAGGTTGACAGTCAGGAAAGCCATTTTTAAATGGATCAACCTGGCTACTAACAGTTTTAATGGGAAAATGTTAGAAGCACATTTTGTTGGTTCAGTCACAACATATATCCTTGTCTGTGTACCCAACTAAACACATCCTGCAACCAACTCCCACCCTTTCCCCACTCCACATATTATGACCCCTGTATCTGAGCAGATCCCTCTATTAGAAACCATTCCACAACGTAAAATGAAGCATTAGCACAAAGTCCAGTAGATCTGTGAAGTGATTTTTCTATTGTTGCAATATTAATATTCTAGAAAGAGGTAATTCAGTCCATATTCCACCATTCAGTTCTGAACTCCATCTGTATGATTTGATTCCAATAATGCTTAATATCCATGCTTAATCAAAAGGTAGCCAACCTCAGTTCCGAAATTTTCGGCTTCAGCAGTTTTTTGGGTAGCACATTCATGTTTTCCACTGCTTTTTTTGAGAAGAAAGGCTTTGAAACTGAATGATTCAGCTGTAATTCTATATTTATATAGTTTTGTTCTAGACGTTCCAGTCAGAAGGAATGGTTTCTACCTACCTAATCAATCCCTTTGATCATCTTAAATACCTTAAGACAGCCAATCCTGATGATGATGTAATACTTTAACTCTGGTATCGTTTTGGTGAATCGGTGTTGTATCCCCTCCAAGAGCTGATTATAATACTGCATATGAGGTCTAACCAGAGCTTGATACAGAAAAACATAACTTCCACACATTTGTATTCCAATGTCCTGAATTAAAGGCCAACAATCCATCAGCCACATAATTTTAAAATAATTATTAACAATTCAATTACAAAACATTTTAATTAATTATTTGTACTTGCCCACCAGCTTCTTGTGAATGCTGTACCATCTCTCAGTTCATCTGAGTTTCTAGCTTCTTACTATTGAGAAAATATTTATCTTTCCTGGTTCCAATGGACAGCTTCACACTTTCCCATACTGATCTCTATTTGCCAGGTTTGACCACTGCTCAAGGTAATTTGAATATTTCTGCTCCTTTCTACACTAGGGCCAAACGTTCAATGTCAGCAACAAAATTAGAAATATGGCTCTCTATTACTTCATTCAAATCTTCATAAATCAAAGGGCCTATTTCCATGCTGTAAATCTCTATGACTGTATGACTCTAAATATGGTGGAAAGGCGAGGCCCCTCAGGCTCCTATGAGCCATATCTGTCAATTTGTGTATATGCTGGGTAGTCATCTTTTAATACATTGGTATCATCAATATAAACAAAGCAGTTTATATGTGGCAGTTTTTTCTCCTCTCTTGCATTAGGAAGCGCACAAATAAAATATCCACTATTCATTATTGGATGTTGTTGTATTTCTAGGTGAACTAACCTTCATTCAGGATAGCCTTGAAGTTTGAATATTTCCTCTAGAACTTTATGTCCAGAACTCTCCCCACTCTGTGTGTGCGCCCTACCAACCACATTCTGTACTCCCCACTCCCTATCAGAGGTGGGAAATGCCTGAAGGAGGAAAAGGTTGGTGGTTGCAACTGTCCTCATGTAGATCTTGCAGAAGTGCAGTTGTTCCAAAATAGCCAATTTCATCCTGAAGTATACATGGGAAGAATTTGGCACACAGGGAGTAGAGACGTATTGAAAAAAACACCTCAAACTGAAATAATTCCACAATTAGTACAAAGTGCAGTAGATCTGTGAAGTGATTCCATTGTTGCAGTACTAATTCTCTAACAATGATTTATGTAATTCAAAAATCACAGTGGCATTCTAAAGCAAACATCACAAAATGCCCATACTTGAATATTTTGACATTAGAATCTTAAAACAAGTATGTGTGTAGCATTGTTTCTTTCTCTCCGCAGTGACAGTGCATCAGCACTACTATCTCTTTCATACCCTGCACTGACTCTTTCTTTAATGATAAAAGTAGACACCCATTGTCATGTGGATAAGGAAACAAACTTGGTAGGAGTGCTGCCAAGACAGATTATGTGAAGGTCCAATAAAGGACGCAAAAGCATCAGGGGCTTTTTGCCTGCCAGAACTGGAAAACAGCTGCTGCTCAAGTTCCACATCCACAATAAGGAGGTACTGTTCACAGGGATATATTGTGCTTAGGAGAATATGACAATTCATTCACATATATTCTGTTTGAGTTACAATACCTGTGTCTCTTTTGAGGAACTCTTGGCACCTACTAACCACTTGCTGAAGGCACAAATATATGCTCATCAGTTTTCTGGCCATCTTCCTGGATAAAGATGCAAGCTAAGTGGGGTCTATTTACGCTCAAGGGAGTGAGATATTCCTCAGAATTCTCAGCCCTCACCTACTCTTGTCAACATCGTATTTATCTGGTTGATTCAGTTAAATTTCCGATCGTAGGTCACATTGAATGCTCTGCAATCATCCCATTCAAACGTTATTGCCAATTGGAATTTAATTGCAGTACATTGCTTGTTTGTTCATTAAAATCACTAATAAATAACTATGAAAAAGAAAAATTACATTTCAAAAATCTGACTGATTAAATATACGTTCTAAGCTATTTCAGTGCATTTAAAATCATTAGTGAGGTTAAAAAGCCATAAAAACACACAAAATGAACCAATGTTCCTTAAGGCAGAGGTGGGGTTGGGTTGGGTTTGTGGGTGGGGTGTGGTGTGCATATCAGGGGTCAGACAATATTTGACACCAAGCCACAAAGGAATATTAAGACAGGTGAGGATAGCTTGGACATGGGTAGGTTTTAAGGTGACTTAGAAAAGAGATGTAGAGCGCTAGAAAGATTCAGGGAGAGAATTCCAGAACACAAACAGAAAATGCTGGAAAATCTCAGCAGGTCTGACAGCATCTGTGGAGAGAGAATAGAGCCAACATTTTGAGTCTGGATGACCATTCGGAATCGAAACATTGGCTCTTTTCTCTCTGCACAGAAGCTGTCGTGCCTGCTGAGATTTTCCAGTGTTTTCTGTTTTTGTTTCAGAATCTTGCATCCACAGTATTTTGCCTTTATCAAAGAATTCCAGAAGTTAGGACTAGGCAGCTGAAAACACAAGCACCAACGGTGAAGCAATGAAAGAATGAGGCAGCCTTAGAGATTGTACTTGGAAGAATGCAGAGTTCTGAGGGATTGTAGGGTTGGACAAAGTTTCAGTGATAGGATGGGTGAGGCTATGGAGGGATCTGGACACATCTGGATGAGAACCCTAAACCTTACCTGGAGTCAATGTAAATCAGTCAGCATAGAAGATAGGTATGATTGGGCTGAAGGGGTTGGTGTGGAAGGAGAAATACAATAAGACTATGTTGCGCTATCGTTCAAGTTTTGCCAGTGACAGAATTTATTACCTTACTTATGACCATGTGGAAGCTAAACTCTATTTTGCAAAAGAATGACTTGGACAAAATATAGTTTGAATATCACTGAAACGAGGAATGTTGCTGAAGCTTTAGGCCCTTGTTACTTTCTTCTTGGCAACACCTCAGCCAGAGTCATATGTTGCCAATCAATTAATACTCCTCTTTTAAAAATTCTAAGTGTCGAATTTGCGTTAAAAACTGCAGTAAATCAAGCTGTTTCAGTGGGAGTTTAAAAGTGAATCTTTCACACTCTGTGCACTGTAGAATGCCTGAGCATAGATCTTATTGAAAAGCTGGGGAGTGGACCTATCCGCAGAAGTAGCAACATAGTGCTGCGCATGTGCCAATCTGTAAGCAGCTCCCGACTGCTGGCCAGCCCTAAGCCTCCCGCCCCCTCCCCCCACCTTGGCCCGATCACTGGCGCCCCAAGCATGCCAAGACCAGCCTCGAAACCTCCCCCACCCCTCAGTCACTCCTCTACCCCAACTCCAATCAACCCCCAATCCCGCCCCTTGCTACCAATCTAGCAGCCCCAAGCCCCCGGCAGGCCGGACCCACCCCAATGGCCAGCCTCAATACCCCACCAATCCTCACTGCAGGGTGGCAGCTGGACCTTCCCACCTCCCGGAGGCCCGCCCCCAATATATTCTAACCCTTGGCATCGTCCTATGCCGAGTGGGCACTGCCAGAGTGACCCTGGGATTGGCACTTTGCCCTTTGGGCCAGGGGGTCAGGCTGCATTGCCGAGGCACCAATGCCCAAAGGACGCCCCCTCATACCCAACTTAGATTGTGCCCCCCCACCCCCGCGCAGTGCGGTTTGGCCACCAGCTCTCCATTACTGTGGAGCTATAATAATTCACGCTGGAATGGGGTGGGGGGAAGAGGCTAGTGGGCCCAGAGGGCTCAGTCCTGGTCCTGCTAATTACATTTACATTTAAACGATACTAAAACGATATTAAAATTAGAAGCTGCAGCTGTAATGCAGCTCCATGCCTATTTCTGGTGCAGAGCTGTGCTCAGGATTGGGTGCCCAACACTGATCATGCTAATCGGGTACTGGTTAAATCTCATGGCCCGCTACGCTAAATGGATCAGTGAGATGGTAGAATTGCCCCCAGGAACTTGAAATGTTAACTCTGCTTCTCTCGCCGTCTCTCCAGAGACGCTGCCAGACTTGCTGAGTTTATCCAGCATTTTCTACTTCATTTCAGATTTCCAGGCATTGTCCTAACAAGCGCAAGACAAAAAGCTACAGCAACAGGGGCCTTTTTTTTCAGCAATATTCAGGTTCTGTACTACCAAGTGATTGGTAATAGAGCTTATTTTGTAGCTTTATCTGAAAAGCAGCAAAAAGTTAGATGTTTTCATTTAAGTGTCAGCACATATCATGGAAAACCAGCAGCACGGTAGCACAGTGGTTAGCACTGCTGCTTCACAGCTCCAGGGACCTGGATTCAATTCCCGGCTTGAGTCACTGTCTGTGTGGAGTTTGCATATTCTCCTCATATCTGCGTGGGTTTCCTCCAGGTGCTCCAGTTTCCATCCACAGTCCAAAGATGTGCGGCTTAGGTTGATTGGCCATGCTAAAATTGCCCCTTAGTGTCCTGAGATTTGTAAATTAGAGGGATTAGCAGGTAAAATATGTAGGGATATGGAGGTAGGGCCTGGATGGGATTGTGGCTGGTGCAGACTCGATGGGCCAAATGGCCTCTTTCTGCACTGTAGGGTTTCTATAATTTTTATGATTTCTATTACAAGGAAATAACTATATTGTGGTGTGCACGTTATCTATCAGACATCCTATTCCTAAACCTCTGCTAATGGCACTATGTTACCAGGAGGCAACAGAAATTTATAGAGGTAGCCAAGGATGACCAGCCAACAATCCACTATTCACGTGGAAGACTGCCCAACAGCATATTTTATGCTTCTCAACAGTAACTGTGTTCAGAATTTGCCAGCAGAAGCTTACATCTAACAGCGGCATCAATGAAGCATTTTGAACATTAAGTTACAAAGAATGATTAAACTCCCAAGTCCAAAAATGCAAAATTTGGAATTACTTGTTTTTAAAGTCATAAATTCTTGCTTAGTTTTGTACTTCTGTTAAGGAAATATCAACATTTGTCATAATTTAGGGAGCTGTGTGAACAAATTTCCTATACAGGCACAAGGGTTTCCTTGAATTCAAAATCTGATGTTTGCATAGTACCATCATTACAGGAAGAAAATAATTTGAAGTACAGCATGCTAAAATAATATGATATTACAAGCAATAATAACTAAAAACAGATCCTGTTTTTAGAGCAATCCTGAAAACTTCTGTCTTTAGTTGTTTCTGAGATCACAACATTCATGTTTTACGTTTGAGCGCTGCAGTATTGGTGATGGAAAACAAAGAAGGATAAAAGTTTTACATTCCTTAACATGAGGGACAAGGATTGGGAGAATTCAAATACTACTTCATCTCAACATCCAACATCATCAACACATTCTCAAGACAAAGTATACTATTAACTGATGCGAAGTAATCCTCCCTTTAGCTTAAACTTCGGTAAAGTTCCAGGGTATTTTTTTCCTACCTCCTGCAGATGGTTTTCCCAAACATTAATTAAGTACAAAATTAAAAGCAGTTTTGTGCTGTGGAATCACGCAACTAACTTTTTACAGCAGCCCAAAATTAGTTCACAAACTCTCACTTGTAGCATAACTTTCAGCATAGGTTGAACTAACTCAGATTAACCAAATCATCATCCAGACACTGAGCTCACTTTTCAGTCAGTTTTGCTTTCTAAACACCATTTGTTTGTCTAAAAGAAAACAATTTATAAGACCTGATGCACTAGAAAAGGTGTGTTTAAATTGCAGTCCTTAGGCTATCGATAGCACTTTAATCTGACAACCCAGATCATTTATTATTTACTCTTGCTTTAATTTTATAGTCTGGAAATCTGGAATAGGCTGTTCTTATCTTGTTACTTCACTTTTAAATCAAAGCAAGACAACAGGTCAGATCCACATTCATCTATTTGCCCCAGCCCAGAGGCTTTCTTCCTAAAGTAATTAGTTCCAGAAAAGCTCTTTAAAAAATATTTTCACATCTGAAGTCTGCACTTGGAAATACTGTAATCACTTTCAACAAAAAAGTCACAGCTTACATCAGTAGCATGAAGAACTAGTATAATTATGAAAAGAAGCTGAAGGTCAATCTACAAATATTTATTCAATACAATATTTTGAATTTTCTTCAGGGTTTTAACAAATAATGAATCTTCATTCCCACATTACTATGCCACAGCAAGTGGAGAAGAGGAAATGAGAATTCGTTTTAAATCCTTCATTCACGTCAAACTCCAGTTCTGCTTATAAGTGTCAAACAATCCACATCCATCTGTGGTCAGAACAATTCAGCCAACAGATCAGATAACAGATATAACCAAATTCATCAGTATGGACACACTTCTGCACAGAATAAAATTCTGGTGCAAGGTCAGCAACTGGAAAGGTTAACCCATATTTCTACTCTTCAGAGATTTTTCCCAGTTCTGATGAAAGGACATTGACCTGAAACATCAACTCTCTCTCTCCACAGATGCTGCTTGACCAGCTGAGTATTTCCAGCATTTTATTTTAAGTTTCCAGCATTCACAGTATTTTGCTTTAGATCTCTATTATGAGTTACCATTTTCTAGTTTGCCCAAGTTCCTTTGCCTTTTTCCTCAATTAATTAAATGAAGACTCTCCTTTCAGGGAAGTTGGTGCTCATTTCAGGCGGTAACAATTGCTATCTTAAATAAAGGTCCTGTAAAATTTAGCAATGGCCCAGACATACCCACAAATCAAGCACAAGCAAGGAAATGAGATCACTGTAAGGTCCTCCAGCTGAAGAATAGGAACTGGTACAAGGGTGCTGAAAATTCCAACACTTCTTTCAACATAGTTGTTCATCAACCCAAGTACTCAATTTTGAAATGCAGCGATCTTACTGAAATAGAAAAGATTCTGAAGGGTATACAAGCCAATGAGAAAGAAAAATTCCAAGGACAGCACCCATCAGCCTTGATTAACTAAAAATTAAAGGTATCAAACTTAAAAACCATTATATTACACAGGGATGCATGGCAGGTCAGAAGATTGGACAGAGTATAAAAATAGCAAGAAATGACTAAAAGATCAGTAGAGAGGGAAAAATTAAAGGTACAAGAGAAAGCTAGCAAGAAATATAAAAACAGATAGCAAGAGTTTCTATAGATGTTCAAAAAGGAAAAGTTAAAGAGAGTGTTGGTCCAACAGAGAGTCGGGGATAGAATCCCTACAGTGCAGAAGGAGGCCATTAAGCCCATCAAGTCTGCACCAACCTTCCAACAAAGCATCCTACTCAAGCCCTATCCCTGTAATCCCACATATTTACCCTACTAATTCCCTAATCCACACATCCTGGGAAACTAAGTGACAATTGAGCATAGCCAATCCACCTACACTGCACATCACTGGACTGTGGAAGAAAACCAGACCACCCAGAGGAAGCCTACATAGACATGGGGAGAATATGCAAACTCCACACGAGTAGCTGGAATTGAGCCCACTGTTAGGCAACAGTGTTAGCCACTGTGCCACTTGGAAAGTTTGATAAGGTTATTACAAAATAAAAGCTCATGGTGTACGGGGTAACGTACAGGCATAGATAGAAGTTTATTATCTAACAGGAGAAAATGTAGGCATAAATGGATAATTTTCTGATTGGCAAGATGTTACAAGTTGTGTGCCACAGGGATAAGTGCTGGGTTTTAACCATTTATAATTTATATAAATGACTTGGGTAAAGACATTGAACATATGGTTGCAAAATTTGCGGATGGTACAAAGATAGAACATAAGAAACAGGAGCAGGAGTTGGCCATCTAGCCCTTCAAGCCTGCCCCGCCATTCAATAAGATCATGGCTGATCTGAAGTGAATCAGTTCCACTTTCCCGCTTTCTCCCCATAACCCTTAATTCCCTTATCTATCAGAAATCTATCTAATTGTGACTTAAATATATTCAACAAGGTAGCTTCCACCACTTCAATGGGCAGAGAATTCCAGAGATGCACCACCCTTTAAGTGAAGAAGTTCCTCCTTAACTCCGTTCTAAACTGCACCTCCTCCCGCCTTATTTCGAGGCTGTGCCCTCTAGTTCTGCTATCCTTTCTAAGTGGGAAGAACCTCTCTACCTCTACCATATCTAGCCCCTTCATTATCTTGCAAATCTCTATAAGATCTCCCTTCAGCCTTCTAAACTCTAACGAGTACAGACCCAGTCTATTCAATCTCTCTTCATAAGCTAACCCCCTCATCTCAGGTATCAGCCTGGTGAACCTCTTCTGTACTCCCTCCAAGGTCAATATATCCTTTCGCAAATACGGGGACCAAAACTGCACACAGTACTCCAGTTGCGGCCTTACCAGTGCCCTGTACAGTTGCAGCAAGACCTCCCTGCTTTTATATTCTATCCCCCTCGCTACAAAGGCCAACATTCCATTCGCCTTCTTGATCACCTGCTGCACATGCAGACTGGGTTTTTGCGATTCGTGCACAAGGACCCCTAGGTCCCTCTGCACTGCAGCATGCTGCAGCTTTTCACTTTTTAAATAATAATCCCTCCTACTATTAATTCTACCAAAGTGGATAACCTCAAATTTGCTTACGTTATACTCCATCTGCCAGGTCCTCGCCCACTCACTCAGCCTCTCTGCAGACTTTCTGCACCCTCCACACAGTTTGCTTTTCCACTCATTTTCATGTCGTCATCAAATTTTGTTACCCTACCCTCAGCCCCCTCCTCCACATCGTCTATGTAAATGGTAAACAGTTGAGGCCCCAGCACCGATCCCTGCGGCACTCCATTAGTCACCAACTGCCAACCAGAAAAGCACCCACTGATTCCAACTCTCTGCTTCCTGTTAGATAACCAATCCTCAATCCATGCTAACACTTCATCCCCAACTCCGTGTACCCTAGCCTTCTGCAGCAACCTTTTGTGAGGCACCTTATCGAACGCCTTCTGGAAATCCAAAAACATCACATCCACCGGTTCCCCTCTGTCTACCGCACTAGTCACATCCTCATAGAAATCCAATAACTTCGTTAAACACAACTTCCCCTTCACGAATCCGTGCTGTGTCTGCTTGATCAAACCATTCTCTTCTAGGTGTCTTGTTATTTCTTCTTTGATGATAGATTCTAGCATTTTTCCAACTACAGACGTTAAGTTAACCGGCCTATAATTCCCTGCTTTTTGTCTGCTACCTTTTTTAAACAGCGGCGTAACATTAGCTGTTTTCCAATCCTCCGGCACCTTCCCAGAGTCCAGCGAATTTCGATAAATAATTACTAAGGTATCCGCTATTACTTCTGCCATTTCTTTCAGAACCCTGGGATGCATTCCATCCAGACCTGGGGACTTGTCTACCTTCAGTCCTGTTAGTCTACCAAGCACTACCTCTCTAGTGACAGTAATTGCATTAAGGACCTCATCTCCTACCGTCCCTCAATCTTTAATATTCGGTAAACTATTTGTGTCCTCCCCCGTGAAGACCGACACAAAAAAAACTTATTTAAAGCCTCAGCCATTTCCTCGTCTCTCACTACTAGATCCCCCCTCTCGTCCTCCAAGGGTCCAACATTCACTCTAGCCAGTCTCCTCTTCTTTACATATTTGTAAAAACTTTTACTATCATTTTTTACATTTAGAGCTAGTTTAGCTTCATACTCTATCTTTCCTTTCTTTATCGCTTTCTTAGTCATTCTTTGTTGTTTTTTAAATCTTTCCCAATCTTCTAATTCCCCACTATTTTTAGCCGCTCTGTACGCATTGGCTTTTAATTTAATACTCTCCTTTATTTCCTTCGATAACCACGGCTGGTTACCCCTTCTCTTAGTCCTTCTTTACCATCGGAATATATTTCTGCTGAGTACTGAAAAAGATCTTCTTAAAAATCCTCCACTGTTCCTCAGCTGTCCTACCAACCAATCTAGGCCCCCAATCTACATTCGCCAATTCCGCCCTCATCTCATCATACTCCCCTCTGTTCAAACAGAGGACACTGGTTTGGGACCCTACTATCTCATCCTCCATCTGCATCAGAAATTCAGCCATGCTATGATCACTTGTCCCAAGGGGATCCCTCACAAGATCCCTAACTCTACCTGCCTCGTTACACAGTACCAGATCTAAGATAACTCGCTCCCTCGTAAGTTCTGTTACATACTGTTCAAGGAAACTATCCCAACAGCATTCCAAGAACTCTTCCTCAAGCCCACCGTGTCCGACTTGAGTCAACCAATCAATATGCAGGTTAAAATCCCGCATGATTATCGCCGTTCCATTTCTGCACGCATCAATTATTTGCTTGTTTATAGCCTGCCCCACCTCAAAAATTATTATTTGGGGGCCTATAGGCCACACCCACCAGCAACTTTCTCCTCTCACTATTCCTTATCTCCACCCACAACAATTCCATGTTTTGCTCTTTGGACCCTATATCTTCTCTCACTATCGCCCTGATATTATCCTTTATTAACAGAGCTACCCCACCTCCTTTTTCCTCCTGTCTATCCTTCCTAAATATCTGATACCCCTGGATATTCAGTTCCCAGTCCCGGTCACCCTGCAACCACGTTTCCATAATGGCCACTAGATCATACCCATTTGTGCTGATTTGTGTCATCAGCTCGTTCACTTTGTTTCAAATGCTTCGTGCATTCGGATAAAGTGGCTTTATACCAGCCTTTATCTGGACCTTATTTGTAGAAACGCTACTAACCGCTCTCGTGCCCCCTACTCCTTTAATTAGTGAAACATCCTCAACATTAACCTGCTCATGTACCCTCTCCTTTACTTTCGATTTTGTAATTTCCCCCACTCCTGCATTCCACCCCCCTCAAATAGGTAGGAAAGTAAGTTATGCAGAGAACATGGAGGCTACAAGGGGATATAGATAGGTTTAGCGAGTGGGCAAAGATCTGGCAAGTGGAGTATAAAGTGAGAAAATGTGAAATTTTCCAACTAGGCAAGAAGAGCAAAAAAGCATATTATCTAAATGGGGAGAGATTGCAAAACTGACATGCAGTGGGACCACTGAGTCCCAAAAGGTTAGTGTGCAGGTCCAACAGAAATCTAATAGAATGTTACTGCTTGTGAGTGGAATTGAATACACAAGTACAGAGATTATGCTTCAGTTATACACAGCATTGGTAAAAATACATAGGGAGTACCATGTACAGCTTTGGTTGCCTTTTTAAAGAAAGGATGCAAATACATCAGAAGTAGTTCAGAATGGATTTACTCAACTAATAGCTGGAATAGGAAAATTGTCATATGAGGAAAGGTTGGACAGGTTAGGCTTGTATCCGCTGTAGTTCAGAAGAGTAAGAGTTGATCAAAACATCAGTGGCCTCGACAAGATGGATGTAGAAAAATGTTTTCTCTTGTGAGAAAATCTAGAGCAATGGATCACATAAAAATAAGACAAAGATGAGGCACCTTTTTTTCTGAGGCTCATGAGTCTTTGGAACTCTTCCTCAAAAAGGTGGTGGAACCAGAGTCTTTGAATATTTTTAGGAGAGCGAGATAGATTCTTGGTGAGCAAGAGAGTGAAAGGTTACCAGGTATTTCTGGGAATCAATTGAGGTTACAGTCAGATTAGCTATGATCTTACTGAATGGCAGAGTAGACTCAAGGGCCAAGTGACCTCTTCCCCTGCTTGCTGAGAGGTCAGTTCCCCTCATGGGAGGAATCTAGAATTCAGAGGCATAGATTAAAAATTAAGTCTGAAACGAGGAAGTATTTCTTCTGAGGGTGACTGATCGTTGGAATTCCCTATACTATAGAACATCAGAGACTCGGTCATTGAATATATTCAAAGCTGAAAGATTTTTGGTCTACAAGAGTCAAGAGTTGCCACAATCAGTTCAGCCATGAACCATGACCTTGTTAAATGGCAGAGCAGGGTCAAGGGACCAAATGGCCTACTCCTGCTCCTAGTTCTTACGCTCAGAGTCCATTCTGAAGTGCTTTTTGGAGCGATTGGTCCATAACAACTATGAGATGAATACTACAAATGTAATTAGCAAAATACCAAGCAAAAACACACTATATGATTATAGACATTCAAGTAAGATCTTAGCAGAATTCAGCCAGAGAAAAAGCTATAATGAAGATAATACAAGAGTTGATGATTGCTGGGAGAAAGGGTGCTTAATACTTAACCACCTGATTGAAGAGATTCAACCCATTAGGTTCCCGCCAGATAATGTAGCAAAATAAGCTATTCAAAGTCAAATGTGGCTATGACCATGACACACCATCTATCCTATTAATTCTCAAACATTCTGCAATTTTTGACAGGGTCAATTATCTTCCAACATCTCTCCTCCATTACCCAGTTTACTGGGGTTACTTTCTAGTTCTACTCCCACCTATCCAATCTCAGCCACAGCTTGGTCAGAAATGCTATTTCTTCCCATTTCCTCTAGGTATCCTTGGCCTCCTACTTCTCATCCACAAGCTTTCTTGTGCAACATTATCTAAATATATTGACTCAGCCTCCTCACGTATACTAGCAACATTCACCTCTACCGCTCCACAACCCTTGACACCGCACCTCCCCACCTGCCTTACTGTTGTTAGGTTGTTTGTCCATCAATATGGAAAGCACAATAATTTTCTGCAGTTAAACACTGGATTACCAAAGTAATCATTTTTGGCCCCTCCAACACTCCATTCCCTTTTAAAGCCACCATCTTAGGTTGAACCCATGGCCTTAGAATCTTATTTGATCTAAAGTAGGGTTTCTGAACACACATGCTCTCCATCACGAACAGTGCCTGTTTCCATCTCCGTAATATTGATTAAAGCATCACCAATACAGGCAATGTACTACTGAAACGTTTCTGTCAACTTTAACTTTACAAATATCGATTGGAAAAGCTATAGTTCAAGCATGTTAGAGGGGTCAGTTTTTGTCCAATGTGTGCAGGAAGGTTTCATGATACAGTATGTAGATAGGCCAACAAGAGATGAGGCTACATTGGATTTGGTACTGGGTAATGAACCAGACAAGGTATTAGACTTGAAGGTAGGTGAGCACTTTGGTGATAGTGACCACAATTCAGTTACCTTTACCTTAGTGATGGAAAGGGATAGGCATATACTGAAGGGCAGAAGTTATAGCTGGGGGGAAAGGTAATTATGAGGCTATTAGGCGAGATTTTGGATACATAGAGTGGAGTAGGAAATTGCAGGGGCTGGGAACATCTGAAATGTGGAGCTTATTCAAGGAGCAGCTACTGCGAGTCCTTGATAAATATGTACCTGTCAGGCAGGGAGGAAGTGGTCGAGCGAGGGAACCGTGGTGTACTAAGGAAGTTGAATCTCTGGTGAAGAGGAAGAAGGAGGCTTATGTAAAGATGAGACGTGAAGGCTCAGTTAGGGCACTGGAGAGTTATAAATTAGCCAGGAAGAAGCTAAAGAGAGAGTTAAGAAAAGCTAGAAGAGGACATGAAAAGACTTTGGCGGATAGGATCAAGGAAAATCCTAAAGCTTTCTACAGGTATGTCAAGAATAAAAGATTGGTTAGGGCAAGATTAGGGCCAGTCAGAGGCAGCAGTGGGAAGTTGTGTGTGGAGCCTGGAGAGATAGGAGAGGCACTGCATGAGTATTTTTCGTCAGTATTCATGCAGGAAAAAGTCAGTGTAATCGAGGAGAATACTGCGATACCAGGTAGTAGACTAGACGGGATTAAGGTACATAAAGAGGAGGTGTTGGCAATTCTTAAGAGTGTGAAAATAGATAAGTCCCCTGGGCCGGATGGGATTTACCCTAGAACTCTCTGGGAGGTTAGGGAGGAGATTGCAGAGTCTTTGGCTTTGATCTTCATGTCGTCATTGGCTTCAGGTATAGTGCTGGAAGACTGGAGGATAGCAAATGTTGTCCCCTTGTTCAAGAAGGGGAGTAGAGACCATCCTGGGAATTACAGACCAGTGAGCCTTACTTCTGTTGTGGGCAAAGTTTTGGAAAGAATTATAAGGGATAGGATTTATAATCATCTAGAGGGAAATAAATTGATTAGGGATAGTCAACACGGTTTTGTGAAGGGTAGGTTGTCGAAGGGTAGGTTGTGCCTCACCAACCTTATTGCGTTTTTTGAAAAGGTGACCAAAGAGGTGGATAAGGGTAAGGCAGTTGACGTGGTGTATATGGATTTTAGCAAAGCGTTTGATAAGGTTCCCCATGGTAGACTACTGCAGAAAATGCAGATGCATGGGATTGAGGGTGATTTAGCAGTTTGGATCAGGAATTGGCTAGCTGATAGAAGACAGAGGGTGGTGGCTGATGGGAAATATTCAACCTGGAGTTCAGTTCAAGTGGTGTACCTCAAGGATCTGTTTTGGGGCCACTGCTGTTTGTCATTTTTATAAATGACCTAGATGAGGGTGTAGAAGGATGGATTAGTAAATTTGCAGACGACGCCAAAGTTGGAGGAGTTGTAGACAGTGAGGATGGATGTTACAGTTTGCAGAGGGACATAGATAAGCTGCAGAGCTGGGCCGAGAGGTGGCAGATAGAGTATAATATGCAAAAGTGTGAGGTGATTCACTCTGGTAAGAATAACAGGAGTACAGAATATAGGGCTAATGGAAGGACTCTTAGTAGTGTTGATGAGCAGAGAGATCTTGGGGCACATGTGCATAGCTCCCTGAAAGTTGGCACCCAGGTTGATAAGGTTGTTAAGAAGGCATATGGTGTGTTAGCTTCTATTGGTAGACGGATTGAATTTCGGAGCTGTGAGGTCATGTTACAACTGTACAAAACTCTGGTGCGGCCGCACTTGGAGTATTGCGTACAGTTCTGGTTGCCACACTATATGAAAGACATGGAGGCATTGGAAAGGGTACAAAGGAGGTTTACCAGGATGTTGCCTGGTATGGTGGGAAGGTCTTATGAGGAAAGGCTGAGGGACTTGGTTATTTTCATTGGAGAGAAGGAGGTTATGAGGTGACCTGACTGAGGCATACAAGATGATCAAATGATTGGATAGGGTGGACAGTGAGAGCCTTTTACCTCAGATGGTGATGGCTAACACAAGGGAACATAGCTTCAAATTAAGAGGTGGTAATTATAGGACGGATGTCAGAGGTAGGTTTACTCAGAGGGTAGTAAGGTCGTGGAATGCCCTGCCTGCAGCAGTTGTGGACTTGCCAACTTTAAGGGTGTTCAAATGGTCAGTGGATAGGCATATGGATAACATTGGAATAGTTTAGGTTAGAGGGTCATTAGATTGGTTCCACTGGTTGGCACAACATCGAGGGCCGAAGGGCCTGTACCGCGCTGTAATGTTCTATGTTCAACCTCACCAGAGTTAATTATTCCAATGTTCTCCAGACGGGCCTCCATTCTCAACCTTCATTAAACAGCTCATCCAAAATGGCATCGCCCAAATCCAATCCCACAAGTTCCAATCCAAGCCCATCATCCCAGTCATCACTAGATATGCTATAGATTTCTCGAATGCCTCAAATATTCAAAGACTCATCCTGGTGCTTAAACCCCTTCAGTCTCGCTTGCTACTTATCTCAGTAATCTTTCCTAGAATTTGTTACTCCTTCCTGTACACCACCATGTCTTCAGCCTCAACCACTCAATGTCCTTCTCCTCCTTAAATCCGATCGTTTAGTCATCCCTTCTGAAACCATATTGATCAATATTTGGCTGCAAAGTCCTTTGCAACATTTTTGTATATTAAAGATGAAAGTTAATTGCACATCACTGTTGCTCAAGATCACCTTCTCCAGGATTACAAATGCCACCCCAAACTGATCGGTAATGGTCAATGGGGGGGCTCAAAAAGTGCTATGCCCACAACAGGTAGGAGGCTGAGTTTTCACCTCTTCCAATCTTCACCTCTGTTATAGGCTGCAAATTGCCTTCGTCATTCACATATCCTTTCTTTCCATTACTTGACTGAAACTGATCCATTACATCATTTGAAAATTATTCTACTAATGCTGTTTTTCCTTCCCCTTATTTTCTCGTTCTATTAATATGTTTGTTCATTTTATTTTTCAATTCCAAACTCTATCCATATATGCTGACTGGCTTGCTGAATTACCAGCTTTTTCCTTTTGAAGTGTCAGGTTTCTAGTAATTGTGGCGTTTTGTTTTTTTTTGCCTAATTTTGTCCTTTATATTTCTTGGCATGTAGACAGAGACATTCTGGAAATCCATCCAAAAATATTCAAAGAAAACACAGGAAAAAAGTATGATACGCAGTAAGTATTTGACTACATGGGAGCAGCAGATTATTAACACTGTCCATTTAAAATAAACAATGAAAGTTAGTAAGCAAACTAGAACTAAAATATGGTTAAAAATAAGTTCTAACCATTTTGAATGGATTAAATTTTTAAAAGGAACCTAAATTGTGATATTACTTTAGTTAGTGGTCTTAAAAATTGGTAGCACACTACATCATAAACACATCTATGAGAAATTATCAGAGGAAAAGGGATCAAACTTATCATTTTTGTATCAAAATTACTTTATATATTCTATTCACCAACAGTAGCTTGCCATCACCCCTACATTATTTTTCAAAAGTTAGTTTACTGACAGAAGGCATACACTGTCCAAACCAGAACCTCTTAAGATCTAACCAGAGCCTCTGGCTATCTTTATAATAGACTCTCGAATAATTAATTTATTTTCTCGTTTGTAACGGTCCATGCTGTCCTTCAGGGTATTTGCTAGATTTTCTCCAAAGGAGTAATTCTGCTGCTGGAATGCTCTTAAAATCCAATATCTCGCCACTTTTATCTTCCCTCTTTTGCTACTGAAACACTATTGCTTGCTGGAAACAGCCTGTGATTTCTGGTGCTTGATGGTAATATTATCCATCAGCATTCAGTAGTGGGAAGATTGTACAACTGCCACATGTAGACTCACTAACAATGCAAAAACGCCTTTTCATTGAATCGAGTACAGAAATAAAAAAAATCACAATGCACAGAAAATTAAAGTTGCATACTGGAAAAATAGTGTAATCCTAAAACAACTGGTGATTTCTAATTAGTGATATAGTATTTAATAATGTCAGACCATATTAATATTCAGTTAAAAACAACTGAATTTTACATGTACTCAGGGTCAGCAGTGTAGAATCCAATATGCAAACAGGATGATGAGTCTCATTTAGCTATTATCACTCACCTCAGGTAGTACTGCTTCAAAGCAAAAGCTGCATTGGCGCAACCTCTTGGAAAGTTGAACTCCTCCAAAAAATCTGCCCACAGACCCTTATCTGTTACCTGAAAAGTAAACGCAGGCACATTAAGGTTGCGAACAAAACACTGATAATTTCACCTGCCTACTAGTATGCTAATTATAAAATTATACAAACAAAACTATATTATTGTACTAAGGGTGAAGTGCTGACAAGCATCATTTTTCTTTTCATATTATTAGTCAAAAGTCACATTGAAGCCAGCATTGACAATTGAGGGATCAACAAGCCAAAGTAAAGGTCCTGGTGGATTGTTTTCCCTCCCAAGCCTCAAGTAGTGGCTTTGGGAGTGGATTCTACTGCTAATTCCACTGACAGCATCATCAATTTATACTAAAAGCAAATACTATTGATGCTGAAAATCTGAAATAAAAACAAATAATGGTGGAAACATTCAGCTGCTTTAGCAGTATTTGTGGTGGAAGAAATGGTTAATTCTTCAGGTCAACAACATTTCTCCCTCCACAGATGCTGTCTGAACTGATGAGTGTTCCCAGGCGTTCGACAGTATGTGTTTTTAAAATGTAAGTTGTCAACGAATGCCAAATTTCATCTACAATACGGATTTATGGAAGACTTCCCTGAAACAAATGTGTCATCAACGCACTTTTATCTCCCTTCACTGATCGCTACACAATAAAAAGTTAAGAACAATAATGGCTTACATTAGTAACTGCAACACAAGACAATCAGTGCTTTAAGCTATACTGAGTTTTAAAAGTTATACTGACTTCATTACTTGAACTTTGTTCTGGAGAGCCAAACAAGCGATTTTATGTTAAGACCTCAGTACCACAAGTGAATTCCATAGATTTAATTCAAATTCAACCTCATGTACTCAAGTAGATTTCGAAACAGGTTGCTTAGTAACTGTGTAACTGCATCAAATACAGAATACTGCAACACTAACCATGTTAAAAATTGTTGAAAAAAGAGCTATGTTTAAGCTTTTCCTCTTGCACTCATCAGGACATTCGCAAGGATGCCATGTGTAAAGAGAACAACAATTGCCCAGAGCAGTGCCTTGACTAAAGTCAACCTGCCTGGTTTGAAGTTATGATGTGGGAATGCCAGCGTTGGACTGGCGTAAACACAGTAAAAACAGACTCAGCAGTTAGTCATCAGTTAATTGGTGCATTCTCCATGGCAACACCTCTACCAATCAGAGTCCACTTGTCAACCAATCAGCACTAAAAATTGAGTGTCACTCCACCTTTCTCAGTCAGATCAGGGTAGGCTGCATAAAAGGAGCCTGAAAGAGTTTCCTCTCTCATATTGTGCAGTGAGCTGAGTGGGGAATCATCATGTCTGGTAGAGTGAAAGAAAGCAAAGAACTGGGTAAACAACTAAGATATAAAGATGGTTCTGTACACCAATCATTCCCAACGTTTTATCTGTCGTAGGACACCTGTAACTATAAAAATCTTGAGGCACATCTTTGCTCTCCAACTGAGTGGCCCTCGAGCAAGCCTTTTGTCTCTTTAAAACCTCAGCAAGGCACATTTAATGCAATTTTCATTAGTTTAAGTTTTCAATGAAAGTATTATCACCATTTCCAGGTGAAATATAATCCTTTTATTCAAAATGTACAAAATTTAAGAGGGTTTTCCATTAAAGCTTTCAATTGTTCTCAGATTTTTTTCCCCCACGTCTGCATTTCTCAATATGAAGGTTCATCATTAAGGAAATATTGAGAGTAGCATCTCATCAACAATGGCAATGTGACATCTGGGTCTGCTTCTGCGAGCAGAGTCTTTTAATCCGGAGAGATTCTTCTAATCCAGATTTGCACGATGTCACTTTGCCTGGGCAAGACCAGAACTTGCATCTCACCCCACTTGAGGTTGGGTATTGAGAAGTGGGCCATTCCACCATGGCCAAGGAGAAACCCTGTGGTGTTTGGAAACACACACAATTTGAAATTAGCTGACCTGGGGGCCAGAGAAACTCTCCAAATTGGACAGAGCCCTTGCATTACTTGGGAGTAGGATTACCTGCTGCCTGTTCCACAATCTTTCCCTCCCAAATCCTGTACTGTTAAGTGGGCTAACCTTCCGCCAGAGAAATATTCAAGGTCAGATGAGGAACTCAGAAATTAAAACTATTCTTTATGCATAGATACAAAACGTGCAAAACTCCAACTCAAAATTTTGCCAAACTTGTTTCTAATTTAAGTTCCTGCTTTGTTTTCATTACTGGCATTTTACTTTCCATAACTTCAAAGCAAATTTGGTAAAATTCTCTAGATAAAGACTAAATTAGGAAAGGGCCGTAACTTCCCAGGGAAGAGGACAAAAATATGAATGGGAATCCTGGGCAGATTGGAAGAAGCAAAATCTGCACCTATTCTAAAAAAGTGCAGGAAATAATAACCCAGAGTTCCACAGCAACCGGGATCTTGGGTTCATGTCACAGTATTTGTAACCCCCATGACTTGCCTGGGCTTGCAAAATCTCACTTACTGTCCTGTCTGGAGACAATACACGTCTCTTTAACCTATGCTTAATGCTATCTCCACTCACGTTGTCTGCATCTTTAAGACTTGATTAGCTGTAAAAACTTGCATTCTAATCAGTATTCTACAAACTGAGTGTGTGTCTTTACATCTCCTGTTTGTGATCAGAACTCTCCACTCATCTGACAAAGGGTCAGAGGCCCGAAAGCTAGTGGCTTTTGCTACCAAATAAACCTGTTAGACTTTAACCTGCTGTTGTGAGACCTCTTTTGTTTATGCCAGAATACATTTATATTGACTTTTATGTCTGCTGTTGCCTACCAGTCACAATTTTTTACATTTCAAATATGTTAATTGGGTGCTGAAGAATGTCCATTCATATTTTATGAAGCATATATAGGGAAATATTGATGCAATTGTCTATGATGTAAATAGGTTAATTCCAAAAATGCTTAAATGTATACAAGTCAACTTCTACCAGTACTTTAGAAAACAAAAAAAAGTTCATTTATGCAGCAAATTAAGACTTTTTGAATAGTCATTGTTCTAATGTGGGAAATGTTGTAGCCAATTCATGCACAGAAAGATCCCACAAACAGCAATGTGATAACGATCACAATCTCTTTTGGCAGTATCCATTTGAAGGATAAAAATTAATCAAAACATAGGAATAACGCTTCTTCCTCAAAAGAATAGTGACATGGGATTTTATACATCTGTCTAAGAGAGAAGTTTCACTTTTCCTCTGAAAACAACACTACACAGTTCTGCATTGGAGTATCAGCCTTGATTTTTGTACTCAAGTCACTAAAGTGGGACTTGTACCCACAATCTTCTGCCTCAAGAGACAAATGACAGAGAATGTAAGCATATTCAATTTAGCAATATTGATGATGTAACTTGTACCAATGAGGATCCATTCAGAAAGAAATCTTGAGGTTACTGTGTACTTAGGTATACAACTAAACATTTTTTATGAATACACGTCCAGAGTTTACTGCACATCTTGACTGTATGGTGCCTGTGGGAAGAAGCTACTGCCAACTACACTCAGAATAATGAAGCTTGGGGGATCCATACAGCTTGCTTGGCCTTGGATTCATTGGGAAACATTGCTGAATCCTCAACTGATAGCCATATTGTGTGCAGTTGCTGCACTGAGGGAGTAGCAAGTCTATAAGAGTGGACCCCAGATTCCTTGTTACTTTTTCAGTTCCAGAAGCCAAAAATCACTCACTCTGATTGATGAGTCTGCAGTAGTCCAGTGGGGAGGGGCAGGGCTAGCTAGCCATGAGATGTGTAAGCCTTCTTGTTTTGGAGGGCCTCCCAACCAGGTTATTTGAGATTAAGCGGGGTTTCTTGTTCAGAGTGGCTGGAATGGGAGTATCTGGGTTGGGGAAGGGCTGGCAGAAAACATTAGTACAATATGTGAAGAAAGGCTCCCTTCTACAGTATGCTTTTCCAGTAGCCTAAGTGACACTGTTTTTAGGGCTTTGTTTTTTGAAGTTGTATGGCAGCATGGCAATTCTGACTATTTACAAGTCTTTATGTGTAGGAGAGATTGAAGAGAAATCCAGAGAGATACCAGCCTGTGGGTTATGTTGGAGGACCAGAACACAATCACCTGGATTATCGTTGGTTCCCAGTTTTCACCAAGATGTGTCATTTAGCCTGACATCAGTAACAGATAATAATCCATTATTATTATGGACGTGATAACAGAACGCTTGAAAGAAATATATGATCAGATAGAGTCATTCATTACTTATTTATTCATATCTATAGGGAGTCGGTTAGTTCAGCTGGCTGGACGGCTGGTTAGTGATGCCAGCAGCATGGGTTTAATTCTCACACTGGCTAAGGTTAGTTCTAAAGGCCCCATCTTCTCAACCTTGCCCTTCGCCTAAGAGGTGGTGATGTTCAGGTAAAAATCACCACCAGTCAGCTCTCCCCTCAAAAGTGGTGGGCAGCCTACAGTTGTCTGGGACTATGGCAACTTTTACTTTTATTCATACCTATTTTTGGCAAATCTCTCCAGAGTTTTCTGTGGGTGTAACTTGCAAGTAGACAAGGGGAAAAACAGTGGATGTCATATTTAGATTTGCAGAAGGCAAGATGCCACATAAGAAGCTGATACACAATTTAAGGATCATGGGATTGAGGGTAATAATATGTTAGCATAGACTATCAAGTAGATAGAAAAATTTGGGGAAAGAAAACAGGTAATGTTTTAGGATGGTAGGGTGTAACTAATGGATTGTCGTTAACGGTCAGTGTTTGGGCCTCAGCTATTTTTTATATCAATGATGCAGGCAAGGAAATTATAATGTATCCAAGTTTGCTGATAGGATTAAAAATACATGGGATGACCTTTGAAACATCACATGTAGCTTGCAAAAAAAAGGACAACAGGCAACATTGTGTACTTTCACATTTATAGCTAGTATATGATAGCTCAACTTTTAAAATATCTTCATTCTTCCTTCTAAAACCCTCCTCCTGGGCCTGGCTTTCAAGTTTACAAACTATTGCTGAAATAACAATGAACAAACATAAAAATTTATCCATTTTCAATGGCTTTTTTCTTCTTTCACATTTGTCTATTAACTTATTTTGAATAAAACGTTGAGTGAAATAGGGCATAGGGAGAAAAATGTCATGACATTATACTGGCTTATTTTAATCTTGGGATCAAATACTTTGCCATTCTTAAAACAGGTGCTTATATTTATTCAGATAGAGAGAAATCACATTTTAAAGAGATCTTGGAGCCTCCGCAAAACCCAACTGTTAGAAAACAAAGCCGCCTGCAGCTTGTCACTTTTTTGACTCTCTTAGAACCATTACTGTTTGAACTAGAACTGTATAGAAAGTTAATCTGAGTCTGGCGTGAGGAAAGTTGGCAGATTGCAACTAGACTTCAATGAAATAGCGAAATGAAATTGAGAAAAATGCTCTGATAAAAAGCAAATCATCCAAATAGGGCTAGGTACAAATCAAGCTACGAGCTATTTTATTCCGGTTGCTTCTACTGGCACACACATTACACTTCAAACATACAATTCACTCTTCCAATTCTTGCTGCCTGCATGTTTCCCCAGTCTATCATTGTTGACAAGGTGTTGTAGCTATTATCCCATTTTCTTTGACACTTTTCATGATATACTTTGAGTAAGCCTTTGAAAGAGTCAGTCGATTGTCCGAACTTCTCTCCTTCTTCCTATTATGTGCACATAGTTGCTTTTGTGAGGCTCTTGGGACGTTTTATGACATCAAGGTGTTTTTTTTTAAATTCATTCATGGATTGTGGCATCATGCCTAAACTTAGTTGCTCCAAATTGATGGTAGTGATGGGCTGCCTCTTGAACTGCTGACCATTTTGTTTTAAAACTTCTGAATTTCTTTCATTTCACAGGGTAGTTAATGGTCAACCAAATTGATGTGGGACAGAAGTTGTTAAACTACTCACAAATTCAAATAATTTTAATTCCTGAAGAAAAGCACAGAAAATATTTCTTTTTAACATTGGGTGAATATGAAAAGTGTTCACTATAAACAAGATAAATAATTTGATGAGTGGAGCCATGCCAACAAGTTCCTTTTTTCCTTCTTTTTCTGAGCCCGCTACCTTGTATCCCTCCTGCATCACTTCTGCTGTATATACACTCCATTACCCACAGTCATATCCACCCCATTGATTTCTGCATCTCACATGACTTTGCTACTTCCATTGTCCATCACAGACCATTTTTATTCACTTCATTGTATTGCTTTCTATCCACAATATTCTAACACTACTTCCTCCTGGAAATCCTCAAACTCCTGCCTCCACCACTCACCTCTGAAATTGCATCACTTGTGGCAGCATTTTCAAAATCCCAACCATCTAGTTTTTTGCCCTCCGTTCACCATAACATTTTTACAGCTATCAATCTGCTCAATAACCTCCTCTTCACATGTGATGCCCTAATTGTCATTAAAAACATCTCTCTCTCTCTCACCTGGTCCCTGAAGCACAAGTGGCACAGACTTGAACATGTATGGCAGATAATTGGTTTTGTCATTCATCATGAGATCCTGCTGGTCCATATAAATGACTCTGCTTGGGATATCATGGAGTGCAAAGATAACTCCTGGGTTCTTTACCATAAATCTCCTTAAACATCTCTCCATTGGTTCTTCCAGTCTGACTTCCAACTAGCGTGATAAGCTCATGGACTTCTTTGACACTAAGAAAGACTGACATAATCAGCAACTTCTGGCATTTTCACCCTTACCCTAGCCCACCAGGTCCTACAATTTCTTACAAGATTCACCCACATTCTAGTCCTGAACTCTATCGTCCTGTAAGTTCTCACTCACATCGAGCATAACTTATCCAAGAAACACATCTCTTCTTCCCTCAACTCTATTTCCAGTGTATTGATAATCACCTAACTTTTCTTCATAGCTCCATGTTAACTGACAATGTTAACTATTCTCTCCCCTTAGTACTGCCCCCTCCACTTCAGATCTGCTAACAGCATTCAGTTGAAGTCTGTGGTATGGGTGTTCAAAGTTATTGAACCGATCACAATGCTGAGAGAAGTGGTTCCAAACACAGAGCACACTTCTTGAACACGGGAAGGTTGAAAACTGTATCAGATGCAAGGCAGGCTCAATGGGAAAACCTGCTCCTGCTACCAAACTGGCAGGTTATTATAATTAGAGATCAGGGAAATAACCCAGTGGGATAGATGAACACTGAAGGAAAGGACCATGTCTGCGATGTGCAGATGAGATATGAGGAAATAAACAGGGTAATTGAAGGAGTTGTTATAGGGAAGCTGATGTGACCCTGTGGTCAAAGGGTTACAGTAGACTGAATGGACCGCCAAGAGCAGAATGGACAATAGTTGAACAGGATAGGACTGATAGTGTTCATTTGATGGCTAATGAGAATGACGATGATGACTAAAAATGTTCAAAGGGATTTGAAGAAAACAACGCAGTTAAGGTGGTGGCTATGGATGTAGGAACAAAGTTTTTTCTAAAAAAGAGAGAAGATAGGCATTAATGGACATTTGAAAGGCCACAATACTATTATTTGAATTTGGGACAATTCTGACATAGGAAAAAGATGCTATTTAAAGCAAAGAACAAGCTATCAAAATAGGTTACTGCATGGTATCAAATAGAAAGTTTGATTTCCGTTTTAAAGATGTTATGAAGCAAACTGAATAGGATTAAGTAATTAAGAAAATAGAAACTGGAATTTAAACAAAAAACGAGGAATTGGGATATAGAGCGCAATTCAATTCACTGGAATATTTCAACTTGGCACTGGTGTACATTGTAGTGAAAGGAAAGTATATTTGGGCTAGTGAACAGATAGCTTTCTTTTGGTGATATTGTCCAAGGTATCTGGACCATGCATAGATAGGATGGGCAAAGACTTCAAAATCTTTTGATAAGATTGTCTAAGGGTCAAGGTGTTAACATGATACTGAGATACTGTACAAGTGTGCATATGGGCTACATGTGAAGTAACTAATATGTAGGAAATGAGTCTATATTGGACCCATTTAAGAGTTTGGGAGCGTTTGCAATTATACATTTAAGAACAGGTCTCAGACATGCACACTACTTGACAAACAACTTGGCATGAAATGGTTAATGGGGCCAGTAGAGTCAAAGAGCACCGTTTAACGATAAGGCACTGACACATACTCCATAGAGAAGCTGATTTCAAAACAGTCGGGACAGAATTAAACACATCAGTACCTGTAACATTAAGGGTAACGTTAAAATAAAAGAGTAAATAATCTGGGATGGAACAAATTAAGGGCCTAATAGCAAATAAACTTGGCAAGGGATATCCATAAGGTGGATACACATAAATGGAGAGCTGGGAATATTTTAAGTCTATACATAATGTTATTTTGAATGATAACGAGTGAGATTACCTGCAAGTGGAGTGTGTCAGGCAGAAAAGAGCATCAATCTAATCATTCGAGAGTACAACAAGTGGGCGACAGGTTGATGATAAAATGGGGGTGGGGGGGGGGGTGCACGGTGGTCTCCAACTGCAGTGGCATGGACCGTACGAGGTAATTACGACAGGTGATACATGTACACTTGTAAATAAAAAGACAGGGAGTTAGTGGAAGTATTATACTCTGTTAAAAATGTAAGAGGACCCTAACTAAACCTGACAACAACCTGACTGGTGAGGACCAGCGTTAATGTTTTCACAGGTTTCTATTTACTCTGATGACTATGGTGGAATCATGTACATCAGCTACCCACTGGAGGAACAAGAGAGTGGATGAAGAAACCCAACATCTGGATATTGGATCAAGTGACTCTCAGCAGTCATCATGCCAACCTGAATCATTGAGCCAGACTGTGGATCATCTGAGAAAGGATGGGAACCTGGTACTATAGCCTCCCACAGGGTGGCAATTCAAGGAGGAAGTGAAAGAGACAGCCTATTCCTAACACCCTCTTGAGACGAGACTCAGCGATGGAAAAGACTCAGAGGGCAATTTGGGTATTAAAAGGACAATTCAAAATATAGATTTATGGAAATATTTATTCAATGTCATGGAACCTGGCCTTGAGGGCCAATATTGTCAACAATTATGTAAACATGTAATATTTAAGACTTGACTGAAGAGATATTAGAAGTTACCAGCTCATTATATCAAAAACCTACCCAAATGTGGTGCAGATAGGTTAATCAGGATTGGGAAAGCTAAATCTTTACTACATGATGCGACAATGGTACCTCTAGGGGTAACCTAAAATATTTCGGACCTATTTACAATACTATATTCAACATGCCATGATCAATCCTGCTAGAGATCTGATAGATGAGGTTAGGTCCGACATTGAAGATTTGAAATTTGGAACCATTCCCCAACAGTGATTTACTTCCCTGTACAAATTAAAGTTTCTTTACATTCACCGGGACAGGCATGAATTAGTAGTCATTCAGGAGGAGGTCAAATGAAGGGGGGGGGCTATAAAGTTATGGTACCACAGGAAAACATGTTCAATGAAATCTTTCAGGATAGCTGCAGATTTGAATCAGTAGGGACAGAAGGCTGGGTTCACCAAGCTGGATCGAAAGGAGAACCGCATATGAGTATGACAGAATGTTGTTCAGATTCAAAGCATTACATGTGTGCTTATTGGTACCTCGAATTACCAGGAAATACCAGCAAGATAATTGTTGATACTTTACCATTGAAGGAGGCATTTAAAACAGTGCAGGTGGGTCCGACACAGTGGTGCATATGCACCCTGAACCAGAATCATATTGGGAGTAACCAATTCATTGACTGGGAAAAACATCAAGGTACATATTTGGTGTGTGGTGGGATGATTCTTTATAAACTGACAAGACATCAGGGAAAATGGTCCAACAGGCCATGAGGGAGGTTATGGAAATTACCCATGAATATGCCAGGTGCTGATCCATAAGGGATGCATCCAGGTGAATCTAGCTACCCAGATTGCCACCAGACTGAAATAATCAGGAACACATCATAGGCGAGACATACTTGTTCCAGGATGAGCCTAACCAACTGATGGGAAATAACCAGGATGGGGATGACTGTAGTGACAGGAGTAATATTATCATGAGCTACCATAATGTGCTGCCAACAAAGAGAACTGCCAGCGCTGGCAGTACCTCACCATGTTTCTACTGCTTCTGGTAAGGAAGAAATGGGAAAGTCAGAAACTGAAATTTACAGCAGAATCATCTAAGATACCTCCCGACATCTGGAAGACTGGCCACCTGAAGGATTCAGAGAGGTATTCTCAACATCGTATAAGCCTTTTTGGGTGGTCACAAAATGGCCAAAGGGGGGACTGAAAGGGTTAATAATCACACAAATTTTAAGAAATCACAAGCTACAAACTGAACCTCAGTCATACAGGGAAAGCTATGTGCAAATGACAGGTTTTGATTAAAGTAAGCCCAGATAAGGGTCAAGGACTATCTAATTGAATCATGTGCAGCAGCAGTTCTTAACTGCCCATGAAAACAAGGAACAATGGAAAGGAAGGTTGAGATACAGTTGTCATTTCTTGATGATATATATAAAAAACATGCACAAGTTTTAATTGGACATTATACCCTTTTGTCTGTATAATGTAATCTTAACTATGATTAGATAGAAATAACTCATACATCTTTTGCTATAAGCTAATTACTTGTAATCGAAGCCAAGACTTTAATTGCTTATGTATTTCTGAATTTTTCACTCTAAATGGCTTCATTCAGGGTCTTATAGCTATAGCTTAATAAATCATCTTGAAATCATTCTATTACTTTGTCTGGCTACTTGAGGGGGATGATAGTTTCTAAATACAACAAGAGAACTCACCCTAACACTATGAGACTGAGAGCATGGCAAGCTATCCTCCTTGCCCTTCTCAATTTGTCTACAGCCTTTGATACAATTGACAACACCATCCATCTCTAACACCTCTCCCCTGTCACCCTGCTGAGTGGGACTCCTCGCACTTGGTTCCATTCTTACCTAATGGTAAGAGACACCAAATCCATTTTCTGTACTGGTACCCTTTAGACCCCAAACATCAGGCCTTGCCTCCCACCCCACCCTGACCTACTTCTAAACTATCCCTCAGTGATTTTATCTGAAAACAATGTCAGGTTCCATAGAAAAACTACAGACACTCAGCTCTAACCCACCATCACCTCTCAGTCCATGCATTCTTCCTAAATTATTAGGCTATTTGTCCACAACATCCAGTCCTGGACGAGCCATTCTCTGATTCATTCCCCCCATCGATGTCTTGACCAACGGACCTGCCTTGTTTGAATTTGAACAAAAGCTTGTCAGTTAACTGTCTGCTGGTGCATTCCCCATGGCAATGCCTCTACCTGAGTCCACTCACCAACCAATCAGCATGTTTGTCTCATGCAGTATTGCGATATTAAGGGGTTAATATTTCATGCAACTAAGAGCTGCGATATTAAGGGGTTAATATCTCATGCAACTTAAGGCCTTTTGCAAAAACCGCCTAAACCAGCAGTATGGGTAAATGACAAGCTTAAGATACCTGTGACTAATCCCACTTACCCACTGACAGTTCTCTTTCTTTCAACATAATCATATTATGACCTTAGATATGGTTAACCTGACTAGAACAAAGGGAGTCTTGTGATTAACTATATTGCATCAGACTGCATGTGACCATGAGTATTGTAAAACTACATAAAGGGGGGCTGTTCCAATATTCAGGGCATCTTCGCTCACTAACTCCCAGCACTGAGTGGAAGTTGGGTAGCAAAGGCTTACCAGCTTGCACACGTAAGAATAATAAAGAACTTTTGAATCGGACAGGGGTTGGTGTTTGCCTTTGCATCAAGGACGGAAGTCTCGCAAAAAACAAACTTAACAACTGGCACTGCGAGCAGGGATCCAACATGTACAGATGTCTTCTGAGGTGGACTGAATAAGCAATCATCTGGGTGTCAGTAATGTGAGACAGATGGGCTCACATGGTAAGATTAGCCTTGGTCTCTCTCACTGAACTGATACTCAGATGACCCTTCATCTCCCAAGTCCCTGTATTGACGGAACCGGGAAACAGCTTACATCCTGGAACACCGAGTAGTCCTTCGCCGGGTGGTTCAAGTTCCCCGGGTGGCCTGGTGGTTAGAATCCCCAGGTTTATTCAGTAAGATAACAGAGGGCTCAAGTCCCCACATGTACGTGGAGGTTAGAGTCCCCAGGGTTTCGGTATATCAAAACCGGGAGGTTCTAGTCCCCCAGTTGACTGGGGTTCTAGTCCCTAGGTCAGTAGAGGTTCAAGTCTTCTAAGACATAGTAACGGGTGGGAATTAGATGAAGTTGGTGACATGACTACTTGTGTCAATCAAAAGGAAGTGCCTGTCTCAAACGCGCAGCCTTAAACCAGTTGTTAAGAGGGGAAATCCCCCATGCAAAGGTCAGAACCCTGGAGTGGGTGTAGGGACAACAGGACACTGAAGATTGTGAAGCACAAGTGGTCAAAGTCTTCTAACAATGAGTCAAACTTTGGATAAATCAGGGAATGGGACCCCTTTATATAAAATGTGTCGTGAAAACCCAAAGGACGAGGAGCGATTCAGGCGCTTGTCAGGGTGTTTAAACAAAAAACTGGGGAAGGAGAATTGGCCATTAGGGGGAACTTGGGATTTGGATAAGTGTATGAAAGCAGAGGAGGCTATTTGGAAGCGCAATGCAGGAAGTAAATGGAAGATTTTAATGTCATTTTGAAGGAAAAGAGCCAATGAATTAACCAAGAAATCAAAGCTGGCCCGCTGGGAGGATAATGCACGTAGGAGAGGAATAAGTGAATGTAATGATGAGGGGAAACCCAAAACTTGGGAAATGTTGAAGTGGGAATGTGAGAAATATGAGATGGACAAAAGAGATAGAGCAGAACAAGGGAGGTTGGAAAGGGAGAGATGAGACTGAGAAAAAGGGCTAGAGCGACAGGCCAAACAAAGGAAAGATAAAAAAGACGGAGGTACCTCCTGATATATCTGACGTGCCATTGTTGTTCCAAAGTACTGACACCGATGAACAACAGGAGGAGGAGGATTAGAGAAGGCAACTTTGCGCTATAACCACTCCCCAAATCCAAACCCAAACAGTCCAGGTCCAACCAGCTCCACCTCCCCTTCTTCCGCCTTATACCCCAAAGTCCAAAGCCCCCATTCAACCTCCTGTTTTGCTGACCCCAACAACATCTGGTGTCCCCGTCCAACAAACTACCTTGGAACCTAGCACCCGCCCTCACGAGGGCTCAGCACAGGGACTGTTCACTGACCCAACAGCCTGAAGAACCCGACCTCGTACTACCCGTACAAAACCTCGGGCTGAGGAAAAGCCGCTGTGCTTGCCCTTCTTACCTCCCATCAGACTCAGCATCTAACCCAGGCTCGGTTAAGTCGTTATGAAGCTGCATTCCTTAATAACCCACTCTTGACGTTCTCCTTCTGCTCCACTATTAATCCTGCCACATTCCTGGCTGCCCCTCCAGACGAACTCCCAGAACCCCCATGATTGTTTACTTAGACATCATTTTCTAACCTCTCCTTCCCTGGATCTTACAGACTTTCCCCTTCCTTACCCGGACCTTACCTTGTTTGTTGATGTCAGTTCCTCCCTCTCGCCCTCGGGGACACCCCTTTCTGGCTCTGCGATTGTGGACGCTACTTCAACACTGGAATCAGCTGCATTCGAACCTTCCATCTCCACACAAAAGGCTGAACTCTTTGTCCTTACCTGCTCCTGTATCCTACCCACTGGAAAATCTGCAAACATCTACACCGATTCCCATTATGCTTTCAGTGTCTCTCATGATTTTGGCCAACTGTGGGCCCAAAGGGGATTCCTCACGTCCTCCAGAAGTGCCACCCAAAATTCCCCTTATGTCTGCAACCTTCTCCAAGCCATCCTCCTCCCTAAACAACTGGCCATTATTAAACGTACCCCGCCCATGTTGCCTATGAGTCAGCAGTGACCAGGGGTAGTGCCAGGGCTCACTAAGCCACCAAAAAAGCTGCAACAGCCCAAACTAACACAGTGCCCTTCATGAATAAGCAGGCAATAAATCGCTCGCCTTCTTTGAACACACCGGGCATGCCAGATATAGTCACTATTCAGCGCTTACAGGGGACGCCCCTGCTTCTGAACACGATTTTTGGAAGACGCATGGATGTTCACATTCTGTGTCATCAGGCCTCTGGATTACTCCAGCTGGCCAGGTCTGTAATCCAGATGCATTGGTGCCTTTACTGCTTGATTCTCTACACTCTGACACCCACCTTGGGAAGGAGGGAATGAGTGGAATATTGCTTTGTACCTGGTGGCACCCCCGACTGGCCAAGGCTTCTCAGTCTTGCATAGCATCATGCTTAACCTGCCAACAAAACATCACTGGTCAGGGCCTGAAGTGTTCACCAGGGAAAGTACCGTTGCCAGGTGGCCCATTTGACCGTATTCAGTTGGATTTTATTGAATTACCGCGTGTGCAGTGTTATAAGTATTGTCTTGTAATTGTTGATGTGTTTAGTAGACGGATAGAGGGTTTCCCAATTACAAACAACAAGACCTCGACAAGTAATACCGAGATTGGGTGTGGCCCAACAGATTAGCTCGGACAATGGCCCCCATTTCGTAGGGAAAATTAATAAGGAACTGTGTGACATATCACTTATTCAGCAGCAGTTCCACTGTGCCTACGACTCCCAGGCAGCAGGGATAGTGGAAAGAGCTAATGGGGCCCTTAAAGCTAAGCTAGCCAAGCTAACATCTGAAACTGGTCTAAATTGGTTAAAAGTCTTACCCTTAGTCCTCTCCCACATGAGAATAACACCCCACTCTATCACTAGACTATCGGCTGTGGAGATAATCTGTGGTAAACCGAGTAGGACGCTGCGCCTTGCAAATACAAGAGCGCCCACCCAGATAGATTTATGGGAGGCGAAATGCAGAAGTACTTCCAACAGCTAACCTTGTCTTTAAAGTTTCTTCATTCACAGGTATAGTGCACCTTTGGATCAACTCCATGGACACCGGATCAAGATTCTGACCCACAGGACTACTTCCTGTACCACAGATAGGAGACCTTGTGCTAATAAAGAACTGGGATTGACCCAAACTTGGTGGAAAGAACCGTTCCAAGTTCTCCTCCAGACTCCAACTGCAATCAAGGTTCAAGGACAACCTCGCTGCATACATTGAGTGACTCCAATATGTACTAGTAAATCATGAGGTTTATCTTCACCTTCTTCAGCCTTTTGGCTATTTTCCTGGCACCAAAACAACAAGATCAACAGAAAGAAAGGCTGAAAATTGCACTGACTAATGGACAATTTCACTTTAACACCTTTTTGTATATGTCTTATGAGTATGCTGTAAAGTTTAATGTAAGCAGGTGTTGGGTCTGCTCACACATACCACCACAGGCCAAAAAGGGGATTCCCCCTGTTCCCTATTCCTCTCAAAACCAAGGAAATGATAGAATGGATTTTGTATCAAAACTGGAATAAAGGACAGAATAAGGGGCTCAGACTACGGGAAGAAATTGGCTAATTGACATCAGCAGTAATGTCTCTACAATGAAGAAGGGGAGGTAGGACTAGGGAGCACAGCCTCAAGATAAAGGTGGGGGGGGGCGGTTTAGAACGGAGTTGAGGAGGAACTTCTTCACTCAAAGGGTGGTGAATCTCTGGAATTCTCTGCCCGTTGAAGTGGTGGAGGCTGCCTCGCTAAATATTTTTAAGACGCGGGTTGATGGGTTTTTGATAAGAGAGGGGATTAAGGGTTATGGGGAGAGGGCGGGAAGGTAGAACTGAGCCGTGACAGATCAGCCATGATCTTATTGAATGGCGGGGCAGGCTCGAAGGGCTAGTTGGCCTACTCCTGCTCCTATTTCTTATGTTCTTATGAGGTGCACTCTATCGACTTTTAAGAAACATTAGCCCAACTATAATAGGTTGGGCTCTCCAACCCACTTTGTTATAAACAAAGGAGATCCATCTGCCTGGTAAGAAATGGAACCAAATCCATAGCTACAGCATTCAGCAGTTTAACGTCACCAGTCCCAGTAGTAGTACGGTAAAGCTAAGGCCTAAAGTCCATTGCCCTACAGCCAAATCATTTTGGACTACTGTGGGAGCTCCATTCCAACTCAATCCAGTTCTATTAAACAGCATGGTAGCGTACAATGGCATCTATTTTGTCTGTGGAAATAACGCCTCTCCCTGGCTTCCCTGGGACTGGTCTGGATTTTGCTATCTAGCGTTATGTGGTCCCCTATGTTCGGCATTATGACTCCCTGCATCTCCACCCCAAGATACACCTGTTAAGATCTAAATGGGCCATCACCAAAGCTCAACGGTTTTGGATGATAGCCTTTCCTGCCTATGGGACAGCAAAGGCAGCTCGAGAGCTGATCAGAAAGGCATCAGGTCTTGAGAAAATAGTTAATGATACTGCAGATAGATTAGAGGATGTGAGCACTGTTATCTCTGAAATTTCAGTTGAAGTCATAGCTATACGGATGGTGGCACTCCAAAATCAAATGGCTTTAGATTACATGTTGGTGGCTACTGGAGGCACCTACGCCCTAATAGGCTCTGCGTGTTGAACATAAATTCCAGAGTCCTCCAACACTATCACTGATTTAGTTCAGCGTATTAAAAAGACGGCTGACAAGATTAGAACCGAGGGGCAGAACTTTAAGGACTACAATCCCCCTGGCTTGTGGCCCTTTGGTAATCTCTTTGGGGAGTGGGAAGGAACGATAATGCATTTGGGACTCATTATTCTGGTGGTTTGCTTATCATCGTTTTTGTTACAATGCGTTTGTCAATGCCTGGCCTATAACAGAGCCCAAACTCCTCTCTAAAGGTTTACGTTATCATGAAATGATAAAAGGATTGGATGAGATATTAAGGGGCTAATATCTCGTGCAACTATGAGCTTTTGCAAAAACCACCTAGACCAGCAGTAAATGACAAGCTTAAGATATCTGTGACAAATCCCACTTATCCATTAACAGTTCCCTTTCTTTCAACATAACCATATTACAACCTTAGGTATGGTTAACCTGACTAGAACAAAGGATGTCTTGTGATTAGCTATATTGCATCAGACTGCATGAGACCATGAGGATTGTAAAACTATATAAAGCGGGACTGTTCCATTATTCAGGGCGCCTTTGCTAACTGACTCCCAGCACTGAATGGAAGTTGGGTAGCAGAGGCTTGCCAGCTTGCATATGTAAGAAGGATAAAGAACTTAGCATTTGGTATTTGCTTTTGCATCAATGACGGAAGAGTCTCATGAAAAATGAACTTAACAGTATAACCTGTTGTTCCCTTTACTATTGGTATTCTCACCAGATGCACTGAAGGCAAAAAGCTTTGTCAGCATGTCTCTTTCAGCGACACAGCATAGATTATCAGTGTCCTGCAATTAAGAAATATGCAATGTTTAAGAAGTTCTATTCAAATATCAGATCACTTCCTTAGAGGAAAATGTACTGGGGCCTTCTCATTGGATATATGTATTCCTGGTGTATTACAAAGTCTTAACGATACACTGTCTTAGTATAAAACACACTCTCTGCTAAGTTAATTCATTTCAACCAAAGCAGCAAGAAAACAATTTTTCTAGCTTATCAGACAGGCAGCTCAGATGCAGCAAGCAAGGACTGTGGTGTAAAAAGAAGAAAGAAAAAGATTTCTGTTCTACGTTTCTATCCAAGTCAAGCATACTGTGGATTCTGAAAGGGTTCTGACAGCCAGTGGGGCAACAAGCCCACACAAAAAAAAACACACACACGCACACGCACACAAACACAGTCCCACATAGAATACCGAACTGGTTCCTGGCATTATCAGATAGGAATAGTTCATTATTTTCAGTACGTTATTAACTAGTTTTAACTGGAGCAAGTCTGTAGCTTGTTAGTGGCTTATCCAACTCTGAGCTGAAACATGAAAACATTTGAAAGGTCCAGATAATCCCAACAAGTACAGATTGGTGTTCTGGCTCAGAATTCTGGGTTTACATCAAACAAGGTACCCTTGTCTGAAAGGTTTCATGGTCAACCCCTGATCATATGTGGGATGGAAGGTTATTAACAGCAATGTTATATAGGTGCAGATGTCATTATAATCTTGGAAGGAGCATTCATGTTGCAGCCTGTCAGACCGTTAATTAGTCTTTGATTCCTTCCACTACTTCACACAATTCTCCAAGGGAACAGCATGAAGATAAAAACAATAACAACCAGTTCAGAGTAACATAAGAAGTGGCACAGTAACATAAAAAGTGGTAACATAAGAAGTGGCAGCATAAGAAGTGACACTTCTGGGGCCCTGTCACAAATGAGTACCCCAATCTTTGGTGCTAGATCCCCCTTTCTTTAAGCACATATACATTAACAATTTGAGCAACAGTACATACAGTATCAATTCAAATCACAACTTTAACCAAACTCTATTAAAAACCCGCTGCATTTATATAGTGTCACGACCACCAGATGCGCAGATTCAGGAACAAAATCAGAAACCTCAAGACATATTATGAAGCCAGACTACACTCGAACAATTTTTCTATTTTGGTATTAACATGAGGATATGATGTTTCACTCCAGGAACGATTTTACTGACAAACTAAAGAACTTTTTAATCAAAAGTTAAAAATGCAGTTTAATTATAATAAATGAATTAGCTTAACTTTTAACAGTTGAACAATACTTAAACATGACAAGATGGAATTCTTAACTGCTAACTAGCTATTAGTTCCAATCAAGCATTATTTCTCCTCTACACTTAAACCACGCTTCAAAATGATTAGCAAAATATAGGCATACTTGCTTTGACTTAGGTTACCAGTCTTTGAACTTTAAGAAACCCTATGGAGAGGGATACTTCCTTCTTCAACCAATTCTAGACAGCGACTGCTCTTCACTTTAAAATGACAATTAAACTGTTCTTTCCTGCAAGTTTAGCTCCTCCCATTAACCGCATGACTCTGTCCTGTCAATCAACTAAACAAAAACTCACATAACTCTGCATACCAAATCTAAAATCCCAGGAGAACCTAAGTGAATAAAAGGTACATTACTTCTACAAAGCAATACATTCTGAGTAAAATCAATTATCCTGTGTTCTCAGCATTTGAACTGCATGTTTTCCCAGGCAAAGCAACTGCTTGTAACAAAACACTGCCTCTTAAAGCAGTCTCACCTTAAACATCAAATATAGCAAAACAGCACAGTATCATCACACCTCAAAGCACTTTACAACCAATTAAGTACTTCTGATGCATAGTTACTGCTGGTAATATAGGAAGTGTGGCAACTAATCTATGCACAGCAAACTCCTACAAGCAGTAATGTAATGAAATCAGATGATGTGATAATCTATTCCTGTGTTGTTTGGCACCATGGATAGCTCTCCTGCTCTTCTTTGAAGTGGTGTTACAGAGTCATTTATGTCCACTTAGGGGAAGATGAGCCTCAGTACTACACTGGAATGTCAGCTTGATTTTTAGAAATCTGAAAGACACATGACAATGCAAATAAGATTACAAACATCTGGAAAAGTGTAGTGAAATGCAACCAATATCTGCTAATGACTTCAAATTTAGATAAATGTGCAATTGCGCACAGGGTGCATATAAGATGAGTGGGTATGGACTGGAGGGAACTGAAAGGGAAGAAGTTGGGAGAATAATTATTAACCACTTCCTTTTTGCAAACTAACTAAATAGGGTTCTAAGCTTGTATTATATGGAATATTCAAGTACAAAATAAGTTAATGATAATAAAATTACATAAATAAGTTTACTTGATATATGATAGACAAAGTGGCCTTAATCATGGAAAGACATCATGACTCTCAAAGGTGCAAGGTCAACATAGATGATCCTTAACTCAAGATCATTAAGCAATGACTTAATGCCTTTGGTTTACAATCACTGGCAAACAGACTTAAAGGGGGTATTTTAACTTATTTAATGGCCCATAAAATAAACAAAATAAGCATGTTTCGCATGAGGAGTTCGGCATAGTGAGAGATCAAACATAAACTGTAAAGGAGAGAGTGAACTCAGATGTTTGGAAGCTTTATTTTTAATGAAAGGATTCATTGACCTGTAGAACAGGATTCCAGTATTAGCAGTAAAGACAGAGTCTACATTCCTGACAGGAGTCGAGATAAATTTCTTAACAATGGTAATTATGACATGGAAGTTATGGGTTTGGGGTGTCCCGTGGTTTTGATGATCTTCTAGGGCTCAGAGAGGACATCTGTGGTTGAAAACACGAATCTGCGTTTCTCAAAGAATTTTGAGAGAGGTGGCATACTTGCTCCCAAAATATAATACAAAATACACAATATAGGATTTAAGAAAATTAACTAATTGTCATTATACATCATTACTTAGCCTTAAATTAGTACAACAATCATGTACAACAACATATTGGACTTGAATTATGAATGCGTAAAACATCATAAACATCACCCTATGGTAAGCAGTTTCTCCTTAGAATGTAGGCGAGTACCAACACTGCATTAAAACATTATTCCTTCAAATCAGAAGAGCATTTCCCAGAGCTGAGTAATGTATCATCTGGGGAGTTGGCAACAAGAATGTACATTTTTGTATTTGGTCCACCCAAAAACTAAATAACGTGAATTTTCATATTTATTAACAGATGTAGTATATATGTCACACACAAAAATTTATAGGTTATTTGTGATTAAGTCATAAGTACTCTCACAGAGCTCAAAATTAATAATTTGTTTAAACATATGATAAAAACATGCTCCACAACCACAGTGTCTGTACAAATTGAACCACAAATTTTATATTAAGGAAAAGAAAATAAACATTCAAACTACCATGAATAAAAATTAATTTAATCTCATCAAAATAATATTCCTTTAGCGCACCTTATTGCTCTCCATGTATTTAATGTGCATCCTTAACATTAATCATGAGAACAGAGTCAAATGTTCTTTGAAAGGAGTGTTAATAGCAGTAATGCACAATTATTAAAGTTCCACTCAGAACCATCTGTACACCATTAGCCAACCCAATATCCAACGCGGGGAAGCAAGCATTACTATAGTGCTCAGACTGGATTAGTTTAGCTTTATTCTGAAGAAAGCTGGGGAAAAAAACAAATATAGTAGTGTAATTATTTGTCATTGGACAAATTGAATTTATAGGTTATCAGAAAAATTGAGACCTACTTGACAGCTGTATAAATAATATTGTTTATAAATAAAAATAAATGTTTATTAGGGCAAGGGCAAATGAGATCTACTTAATCTGGCCTACACAGACAGTCCTCAATAAAGTGAGGCCTCAGCTCTCTGCAAGTTAGGAAATTTGTCTCAGTCTTAATCAAGCAACATCCAGCAGGTTTGGCATCATCTTTGGAGAGAGAAACAGGTTTAATGTCAAGTTGAACATGAGTCCTCTTCCCAGATGTTAGAATTCAGATAAGCAAGTGATATAGGGTAGAACTGGGGTCTGACTTGTTTTTAATATATATGTATACAATTGCAATCTTTTTACAGAAGCACATGCTTCATATTGTGCACCTCCAATCCAATCTGTTTTCAGTCTGTTCCTATATACAAGCAAAGATGAGTCCCCAGTTAATGTCCACCACCTGAATATAATTACACCTCCAACAATTAACAGATTCTTCAGTCATCAAACATGGGCATGTCCTGTCTCATTGAGGATAGATCAACTGGACAAAATACTGTGGATGCTGGAGATATGAAATAAAACAAAGTGCTGGAAAAACTCAGCAGGTCTGGCAGCATCTGTGGCAAGAGAAACACAATTAACCTTTTAAGAGCAAAATGACTTCTTCAGAATTGAAGAGGTATGAATATGATGGGTTTTATGCTTTTTACAAAAGGGGAGGTGGGTTTTAGGTTGTTCACAAAAGGGGGGAAGGGCAGGTGGAGCAAAAGAGATCATCAGTGATAGGTTAAGAGGGTGGGGAGATCAAATCATAAAAGATACCATAGAACTAAAAGCAAAGGAGTGATAATGATAATAGTAAAGAAACAAAGGACAGCTGGATTGACATAGACTTGGGAACCCTCAACGTTAACTCTGGATGCCGTAAAGTCTCAGTTTCAGGTCAAACGAGAACAAGGAAGTGCCCTATTGATTGCCACCTTTTGAAATGATGAATCAGCGCTTTCGCCACTTTGGCACCAACTGAGGAAAACAAGAACAGAGGATATACTTAGGTGAATTAAATGTCCACTAATTGTACAATTAAAACCATTTAAAAATGACTGAGTAATACTCTACATGCAAAGTACAACATTGTGAACTCCGGTGGAATCACTACATCTAGAGGTTTGTGTCCCTTAAAATACAAGAAATGAAATAGTTATGTGACATTTACCAAATTGGGAAGACTGAAACCCAACAGCAATTAGCACATTAAATGCAAACTTATGGTAAAGGCCAACAAAATTAGTTCTGTTTACAATACTTGATTTTAAATGAAATTGAGCATTTGAGTTAACCAAGAAGACCTACAGAGCCTATCAAATATGCGAGTCAAATCATGCAAATGTTTTGAGTATTGTAGGGTGCTGATAAAAAGGGACAAATGGTGTAACCCTGAGCCAACACTAATATCACCAAAGATCTGGTGAGTAATCTAACAATAGAGCCTTTAGGATTCAACCTCCCTCAAAACAATGGCCTACACTCAATAAAATCTGCACTCTCCATGCAACGACTTCAAAGCTCCACCACAAATAGAATTTCAAGAGCAGTCGAGCAGTGAATGTGGTCACCTGGATTAGACAGTTTGCCACATCATGAATGAATGCAGCCTGCAAAAAATTGCCACAGAATTTAACGTAATCCATCTAACAAACATCAGTGCTGTGATTTAGTTTTCCAACTTGGATTTAGACTTGTAAAACAGCAAGATGTCATACACAAAAAGAATGGAATTAAATGCATCTATTTATTTTTACGTAAACCTTCTCATACTTTGTTTGGCAAACGGAGCTTCAAATACCAAAACTATTGTGGCACGCAGCAGCTCTGACTCTATAGATACTCCACAATGAAAATAAACACATTGTCTATAGAACTCAACAGCTTTGCATTCCCCTCTCAGAAATCAAAACACGAAAGGCAGCTTCCTTGTCCCTGAGCAATGGCAATTGATGATATTACAAACAAGGAATATTTGTTTTACACAATGAAAACGGGGAGCTGTCTTACTCAGGCTGAGACAATCTTTCAATTCATCACACTGCTTCTCTCCCTTTACAAATTAAACATTTAGTAATAATCTTAATACTGTTACAAAATATCTTTTAAGTCTTAAATTTATTTTACCCATGACCCATCACATATATCATAGAAACATAGAATCCCTACAGTGTAGAAGACTATTCAGCTCAGATATTTGACATGCCAATCCACCTAACCTGCACATCTTTGGATTGAGAGAGGAGACCCACACAGACATGGAAAGAACATACAAACGCCACACAGTCGCCCAAGGCCAGAATTGAACACAGGTCTCTACAGCTATAAGGCAGCATGCTAACCACCGCGTCAACTGTAAGCTAAATTTGTAAAATCAGTGTGCAACGCAGACATGAGTGGTCCCAAGTTTCAGCTATAGTCTCATTAGCTGGGGTACAATGTAGGTACAATAATTCTCTGCAGCCTTGAGTTAACAAAATAAGTGTTCCCAATTCTAATTGGTAGCCATGATGTGGAAATCCTGGCATTGGACCGGGGTGGGCACAGTAAGAAGTCTCACAACACAAGGTTAAAATCCAACAGCTTTATTTGGAATCTCAAACTTTTGGAGCACTGCTCACCTAAGCAAGGAGCACCACTTCAAAAGCTCGTGATTCCAAAGAAACCAGCTGGATTTTAACCTGGTGTTGAAAGGCTTCTTACAATTCTAATTGTTATTTAGTTATTCTGGAATCTGCTTTGCTGGCTTGGTGCTACATTATTGTCCTTAGACAAGGTGCCAAAGGTGCCATTGCAGCTTGCTTCTGAATTCAGTCACACAAAGGTGGTAATTGGGAGAATGAGTGTAGCAAGACAGAATGCTTAAATCCACAAATTTAACCAGTGGGGGAATTATAAGGATTGATCTCTTTGCAAAATCTAGTCAAGCTTGCATTTAGCATTTAACTGTAATAGTAGTCAGTGATGATCAAGTTCCCTGCTTAGAAGTAGCTAGCTTGAACTGGTTCCCTAGCCAGCAATAGCTGACTCAACTCACGAGAATCTCACGGTAGAATGAAAACAGGAGGTTTAGCAGATGAACAAAGTAAGTTGCATGAAAGTGGCAGTGAGATCTGACACTTAAATCCAAGTATTTGGTGCAGCAGGGAGAAGGTGCCGTTCTGATCTTTTATAAAAGATGGAATGATCCAAGAAAGGAACCAGAAACAGCAATACTCGAGAGCTGAAACCCAGAGTCAATAAATAGATGTACAGGCAGGGCACTGATAAGTTTTTCCTCTTGTTCTAAACTGGAGGAAAAGTTTAAACTTCAATGGGTAAATATAAGTATTACATTTAATTTACAACTTCGCTAGTTAAGTTCACAATACCTATAGAGAATTGTTGAGTGATATTCTAAGCTAAAACCTAATTAGGGAAATAAAAATGAGAATGGCAGGGGAAGTGGTATTGAAGTTGCAGCATATGAGCATTGATAGATACCTATGTGTTCCATGGCAACCACATCAGCAATAAGTATCTGCAGCTTAAGAAACTTTTGACTCAGTTGACGAGCTGCAGTTCGAGCTTTGACATTGTGATGCATTAGAGTGTGGTAAGTTACCTTGACACCTTGTTCCAGAAGGTAACCACACTCCTTAAGGATAGGTACTTCAGATTTGGTCCAAGATCAGGGACATAAGGATGTCAGTGAGAGAGAAGCAAGTATGGGGATTCAGAAGGTAATAATGGAGGAGCCTCAGCCCTTGCAATTGTCCAACAGGTTTGAGATTCTTGTATCCTGTGTGAACGAGAGCAGAGACTACAGGGAAAATGAGCAAACTAACCACAGCAATGCGATGCAGGTGGTCATTAAAGAGGGGAGGTGGGATGGAATGAAAAGGAATGTTGTAGCAGGGGAAATACAGTTAAGGCATAGACACTGTTCTCTGCAACTGAAAACGTGAAACCCAAATGGCATATTGCCTGCCTGGTGCTAAGGTTAAGAACTTCTCCTCAGGGCTGGAGAGGAACTTGGAGTGGAAGGGAAGATTCTAATTGAGATCTCACACACTAGTACTAACAACCAACATAGACTAAGAAAAAGGTTCTGCTGAGGGAGTATGAACAACAAAAAACTAAACTGAAAAGTTAAACCATAAAGGTAAGTAGAGAGTAGGGATAGTAAGACTCAGCGAAAGAGGAGGCAGGGTGTGGTTGTTAATCAATGAGGGTCTGGTGGACTGAAGTGCATTTGTTCCAATGCAAGAAGTGTAACAGGTAAGGCAGATGAACATAGAGTTTGGATCAGTACTAGAAACTATGATGTTGTTGCCATTACAGAGACCTGGTTAAGGGAAGGACAGGATTGGCGGCTTAACATTCCAGGATACAGATGTTTCAGGCGGGATAAAGGGGGATAATAAAAAGGGGTGAAGGAGTTGAACTACTGGTTAAGAAGAATATCACAGCTATACTATGGGAGGACACCTCGGAGGGCTCATACAGTGAGGCAATATGGGAAGAACTCAGGAATAGGAAGGGTGTAGTTACAATGTTGGGGGTTTACTATAGGCTGCCCAACTGCCAGCAGGAGATATGAAGGCAGATTCTGGCAACGTGTAAAAGTAATAGGGTTGTTGTGGTGGGAGATTTTAATTTCCCCTATATTGACTCAGACTGACTTAGTGCTGGTGACATGGATGGGTAGAGTTTGTAAGGAGCATAGAAAAGGGCTTCTTGAAAAAGTATTTGGATAGACCAACTAGGGAAGGGGCCATATTGGACCTGGTATCGGGGAATGAACATGGCCAGGCGGTCGATGTTTCAGTAGGGCAGCAGTTCGGGAACAGTGACCACAATTCGGTAAGCTTTAAAGACATTAATGGATAAAGGTAGGTGTAATCCTCAAGTTAAGGTGCTAAATTGGGTGAAGGCTAATTACAACAATATTAGGCGGGAACTGAAGAATGTAGATTGGGGGCAGATGTTTGAGGTAAATCAACATCTGGCATATTGGAGGCTTTCAAGCTGATAGGGATTCAGGACGGGCGCATTCCTGTAAGGATGAAGGATAAGTACGGCAAGTTTTGAGGAACTTTGTCAACAGCCTTACTGAAGTTCGTGTAGACAACATCCACTGCCCTACCCTCATCAATCATTTTTGTCACTTCCTCAAAAAACTCTATCAAGTTCGTGAGACACGACCTCCCCTTCATAAAACCATGTTGCCTCTCACGAATATATTCAATTATTTCCAAGTGAGAATAAATCCTGTCTCAAAGAATCCTCTCCAATAATTTCCCTACCATTGCCTATCTGTACCACAAGAGATATTGTGAGCCTAGTCAAATAGAAAAAGGAAGCATTTGTCAAAGCTGGGAGGCTAGGAACATACAAAGCAGGTATGAAATACAAGTAGAAAAAAACTTAAGCAAGGAATAAGGAGGGCTAAAATGGGTCATGAAAAGGCATTGGCCAGCAGGATCAAGGAAAATCCCAAGGCTTTTTATACATATATAAAGAACAAGAGGGTAGCCAAGGAGAGGGATGGCCAGTCAAGGACAGGAGAAGAAATCTATGCGTGGAACCAGAGAAAGTGGGCAAGGTATTAAATGAGTACTTTGCATCAGTATTCACTAAAGAGCACTTGGTGGATGATGAGCCTGGGAAAGGGTGTGTAGATAATTTGAGTCATGTTGATATCAAAGAGGAGGTATTGGGGTTCTTGAGAAATATTAAGGTAGACAAGTCCCAAGGGCCTGATGGGATATACCCCAGAATACTGAAAGAGGCAAGGGAGGAAATTAAGAGAAATCTTTGTATCCTCACTCGCTACACAAGAATAGCCAATGTTGTTCCTTTGTTTAAGAAAGGTAGAAAGAATAATCCAGGTGATTACAGGCCAGTGAGCCTTACACCAATGGCACGGAAATTATTGGAGAGGATTCTTTGAGACAGGATTTATTCTCACTTGGAAATAATTGAATATATTAGCGAGAGGCAACATGGTTTTATGAAGGGGAGGTTGTGTCTCACAAACTTGATAGAGTTTTTTGAGGAAGTGACAAAAATGATTGATGAGGGTAGGGCAGTGGATGTTGTCTACACGGATTTCAGTAAGGCCTTTGACAAGGTCCCTCGTGGCAGACTGGTGCAGAAGGTGAAGTTGCATGGGATCAGGGGTGGAGCTGGCAAGTTGGATACAAAACTGCCTCGGTCAAAGACGACAGAGGTAGCAGTGAAAGGGTGTGTTTCTGAGTTGATGGCTGTGACAAGTGGCATTCATGATGTGGAGATGCCGGCGTTGGACTGGAGTAAACACAGTAAGAAGTCTCACAACACCAGGTTAAAGTCCAACAGGTTTATTTGGTAGCAAAATCTACTAGTTTTCCACTTCGTCAGGTGAGTGTTAAACATATGGCGTTTCTCAGGGATCAGTGCTGGGACATTTGCTGTTTGTAATATATATAAATGACTTGGAGGAAAATGTAACTGGATTGATTAGTAAGTTTGCGGCCGACACAAAGGTTGATGAATTTGCGGATAACGATAAGGACCATCAGAGGATATAGATCGGTTGGAGACTTGGGTAGAGAGATGGCAGTCTAATCTGGACAAATGTGAGGTGACGCATTTTGGAAGGTCTAATACAGATAAGAAATATACAGTAAATGGCTGGACCCTTAAGAGTATTGATAGGCAGCGGAGTCTGTATGTACAGGTACACAGGTCACGTACAGGTACACAGGTCACTGAAAGTGGTAACACAAGTAGAGAAGGTAGTCAAGAAGGCATACGGCATGCTTACCTTCATTGGCCACAGCACTGAGATTAAAGATTGGCAAATCATATTGCAGCTTTATAGAACGTTAGTCAGGCCGCACTTGGAATATAGTGTTCAATTCTGGTCGCCACATTACCAGAAGGATGTGGAGCCTTTGGAGAGGATACAGAAAAGATTTACCAGGATGTTGCCGAGTATGGGGGGCATTATCTAGGAGGAGAGATTGGAGAAACTTGGTTTGTTTTCACTGGAACGACGGAGGTTGAGGGGACAACCTTATAAAAGTCTACAAGATGCGGGACATGGACAGAGTGGATAGTCAGAAGTTTTTTCCCAGGGTGGAAGAGTCAATTACTAGGGGGCATAGGTCTAAGGTGCGAGGGGCAAGGTTTAAAGGAGGTGCACAAGGCAGTTTTTTTTTTACATAGGCAGTTTTATTTTTACATAGATGGTGGTGGGTGCCTGGAAGTCGCTGCCGGGGAGGTAGTGGAACTGGATCTGGTAGTGACTTTAACGGGCGCCTTGCAAATACATGAATAGAATGGGAATGGAGGGATATGTCCCTGGAAGGGTAGGATTTTAGTTAAGTCGGGCAGCATGGTTGGTGCAGGCTTGGAGAGCCAAAGGGCCTGTTCCTGTGCTGTAACTGTCTTTGTTTTTCTTTGTTCTTTGTAATAATGTGTGCAATACTACTCAAAATCACAAGCAAATCGACATAGGGTAAATGTGTGGTTCATGGATTGGTGTGGGAAAGAACGGGTTTAAATTCATGGGACATTGGTACCTGTAATGAGAAATGTGGATGGCGTACCATTGGGATGGCATCACCTGAACCACACCGGGACCAGTGTACTGGCTCATCATACAAATAGGATTGTAGGGAAAGCTAATGGTGGAGGGAGAATTCACGTGAGGAAAGATGTAGAAAGATAGAGATAGGACAAGGCAATAATGCAAGGTAGTGATGTGGAAATGATAACCAGAATGTAACAGGTGTAGTATACATACAAAAACGTGCACCAGCAAATAGAGTCAGAGTATGGAAAAAAGGCAGACAGAATTAAAGGCTCTTTATCAATGTGCAAGCATCATTTGTGATGGATGGATGGATGGCTGGATTGATAGCACAAATAGAAATAACTGAGTATGATAGTGATAGTCCTACAATCATGGTTGCAAAGTAACAATGGCTGGGACTTGAATGTTCAAAGGTATTTGATACTTTGGAAGGATGAAATAAAGGAAAAAGGGGTGGAGTAGCTCGGTTATTGTTGATCCAATTGGTGCACGAGTGAGAAATAATCTTGTTCTGGAGAATCAAAAAGTAGTCAGTTTAGGTGGAGATAAGAAACAGCAGTGAAAGAAGTCACCACTGAGAGTTACAACGACAATGGCTTGCTATAGCATAGAATACAAAGAAATAACAGGCTTTCGTTAGAAAGACAATAATCTTGGGAGATTTTAGCCTTCATGTAGATTGGATAAATCAATTTGCAAAGATAGCCTGGAGGATGATGTATTTCAGACAGTTCCTTAGAACAATACATTCTGGAACAAACCAGAAAACAGGTCATTATAGACCTGGTAGCATGTATTGAGATAGAATTAACAAATGACCTCATAGTAAAGGAGACAGCAGTGGAGGTAGGTCATTGAACATATTCAAGGTTAAGTTAGATAGTTTTTTTAATAGACAAGAGAGTTGAGGATGGGAAAGGGGCAGACAGGAAGAAGGAGTTGAGACCACAATCAGATCAGGCATGATTTTACTGAATGGCGATGCAAGCTTAAAGGGCTGAATGGCACATTCCCGTTTCTAAGTCCTATGTTCCAGTGGTCCTTTAGGTATGAATGATCATTAGATGTATCTCACATTCAGTCTGAAATTGAGAAATTTGGGTCTGGACCTAAGTCTTAAACTTAAACCAAGGCAATTACAAGGATCCGGAGATGAAGTTGACTAAAGTGGATTAGGCAAATGGATTAAGGTAAGACAATAGAATAACAGTGGAAGACATTTAATGAGCTATTTCAAAACACTGAAAGATTCCACTGAGAAAGAAAAAAAACTCCACTAGAAGGATACGGTCATTCATGGATAAAATGGTTATCAAATTCAAAAATTGATATATAAAACTGTAAAGATTAATGGTAGGTCAGATTAGGGAAAATTTATAAACCAGCAAAGGAATATGAAAAGGTGAAATTTGAGTATAAGGAAACTAGCAAGAAAGAAAGAATAAAGCAGCTATGGTATACAAGAAGAGAAAGAGTAGCTAGAGTGAGTGTTGTTGGTCCCTTCGGGAGCTAGACGGGGGAATTTTTTTTTTCTATTATTTATTTATGAGATGTGGGCAGTACCTTCAATGGTTTTTTTGCTGCGTATACGCACGAACTGCTTCAATATCCAAGGACTTGTGAATCATGCTGAACAATGTACAACTATCAGTGACCATCCCCATTTCTAAGCTGATGGTGGAAGTAAGGTAATTGAAGCAGCTGAAAATGGTTTGGCCTGGATACTACCCTGAGGAGCTCCTGCAATGATTTCCTGAGACTTAAGATGATAGACCTTCAACAACCACAACCATTTTTCTTTGTATGATTCCAACTAATGACTCCAATTTTGCTTCGGCCACTCTCACTTCACTTCAGCTCTTTTGTTCAGGCTTAGATTAAGGCTGTAATGAGGTCAGATGCCAGGTGGCCCTGGCAGAACACAAACTGAGCATCAGTGGGCAGATCATTGAATCTTGCTCAGCAAGTGCCCCTTGACAGGACTGTCAACAACCCTTTCCATCACTTTGCTGATGATCAAGAGTAGATTGATGGGGTGGGATTAGACTTTTCGTCATTAGGGCATACCTGGGCAGTTTTCCACATCTCTAGTTAGATGCCAATGTTGTAGCTGTACTGGAACAGCTTGGCCAAGGGCACAACTAGTTCTGGAGCACAAGTCTTCAGTCCTATTGCTGGAATATTGTTGGAGTCTTTGCAGCATTCAGTGCCCTTCAGCTGTTTCTTCATATCAAGTAAAGGAATTAAATTGGCAGAAGGATGGATCTGTGATGCTGGAGATTCCAAAGGACGACAAGATGGATCATCTGTTCGGCACTTGTGACTGGGGATTATTGTAAATATTTCAATCATAACTTTTGTACTTTTGAGTTGGGTGTCCCTTTCATCGAGGATGAGGATATTATTGAAGTCTTTTCCACTAATGAGTTGCTTAATTTTTCACCACCATTCACGAATGTATAATGTGGCAGGACTACAGAGCTTGGCTTGGATCTGATGGTTATGGGATCACTTGGCTCCATCTTTCACATGCTGCATTTGCAATTTGGCCTGCAGATCGTGCTACGTTGTGGTTTTATCAGGTGACCTCATTTTTAGGTACGTATGGTGCTGTTCTTGGCATGCTCTCCTATACTCTTCATTAAATCAGGGTTGACTCCCTGGCTTGATAAAATGAGTGGGGGAATATTACCAGACCAAAGCTACTGATTGTGGTTATATATAATTCTGCTGCTGATGGCCCATGGAGCCTCAAAGCTGGACATCCATAAGCTTCTAGCTCTGTTTGGAATCTAGCCCATTTAGCATAGCAGTAGTGCCACACAACATGGCTCCTTGATATAGATTGTAAATAGTTGAGGCCCCAGCACTGGTTGTGCTCCACTAGTTACTGCTTGCCAACTTGAAAATGTGTGATGGTACTAAAATTAAAGTTTATTTATTAGTCACAAGTAGGCTTACATTCAGACAGCAGTGAAGTTACTGTGAAAATCCCCTAGTTATCACACTCTGGCCTTGTCCAGGTACACTGAAGGACAATTTAGCATGGTCAATTCACCTAATCTACACATTTTTATACTGTGGAAGGAAACCGGAGCACTTGAAGGAAACCGAAGCAGACACAGGAAGAATGTGCAAACTCCACACAGACAGTGACCCAAGTCGGAATTGAAGCCGGTTCTTTGGAGCTATGAGGCAGCAGTGCTAACCACTGCATCACTATGCCACCCCAAGATACTATGCCTTTAAGAAATGTGCTTTAATCATGCTTTTCTTCAGGATGTTTCAAGCAGGCCCCAGCACTTCATTGACGCTGTGTTGTCTGTAACTGATATCTGTTATTGCTGTTGAGGCAGTATAAATGACATTATGTTTATTTTCAATCTGGACTAATGCAGGGTCCTCGGATCTTTAGCGCCCCTCAGGGTTGCTGATTGAGCTTGATTTGGGGGAATGATTGACAGGTCAGGTGACATACCTGGGGACAGCTTTTTTCAAAGAAAAGAGCATTCCAAGTTTTTAGTTTTGTTTCTCAATTGCTACCACTAACTGATGGAAGAAGGTAATGTTTTTCTCTCTCCAGCTGCTTTCTGAAAGTTCCAGGATTGAGGAGCTTCAGAGAATTGATTCAACATTCAAAGGACCAATTCACAATGGGTGCTAAAAAGCTGCAAATTCAGCATCACATGAACATACTTGTTTCTGTGCCAAGTCTGAAGAAGGGTGTATATCTGTGGGACAATGTTTAACTTGGAACAGCAGAGATAGTTAGCTATTAGGAGATATACTATGTCATATTTAATTCTCGCAAGTGGTAAAAATTATGCTAATTTGTTATTTCACCGCAATGAGAATAGGTTGGAAAGGCTGGGCTTGTTTCTACCAGAGATCAGAAGAATGAAGGATGACTTGGTTGAAGTATGTAAAATCCTGAATGATATTGACAAGGCGTACTTTGGAAAGATGATTTCTCTTGTGGATGAATCCAGAACTATGGGGCATTGTTTTAAAATTAGGGGTTGCCCTTATAGGACAGAGATGAAGAGAATCTTTTTCTCTCAGGAGGATTTGTGGAACTCTGCATCAGAAGGCAGTGGGAATTGGGGTCACTGAATATTTTTAAAGGCAGATAGATTCTTGTTAGACAATAGAATCAACAGTTATGGGGGTAGATGGGGAATGTGGAATTCAACACAAAGATCAGCTATCATCTTATTAGCTGATGGAGTAAACTCAAGGAGCCAAATAGCCTATTTCTGCTCCTATTTTTTAAGTTTGCATGAGGAACATTTAACTCCATTCCCATCTGTTCTGATATTGCCTCACATACTACAAGAACATTAGAAATAGGAGCAGGAGTAGGCCATCTAGTCCTTCGAGCGTGCCCCGCCATTCAACAAGGTCATGGCTGATCTGAAGTGGATCAGTTCCACTTTCCCGCTTTCTCCCCATAACCCTTAATTCCCTTGTCGGTCAGAAACCTATCTACCCGTGACTTAAATATATTCAGCGAGGTAGCCTCCACCACTTCAATGGATAGAGAATTCCAGAGATTCACCACCCTTTGAGTGAAGAAGTTCCTCCTTAACGCCGTTCTAAACTGCACCCCCCCTTATTTTGAGGCTATGCCCTCTGGTTCTGCTATCCTTTCTAAGCAGGAAGAATCTCCCTATCTCTACCCTATCTATCCCCTTCATTATCTTGTATGTCTCTATAAGATCCCCCCTTAGCCTTCTAAACTCTAACGCGTACAGACCCAGTCTATTCAATCTCTCCTCATAGGCTAACCCCCTCATCTCCGGTATCAGCCTAGTGAACCTTCTCTGCACTCCCTCCAAGGCCAATATATCCTTCCGCATATGCGGCGACCAAAACTACAAACAGTACTCCAGCTGCGGCCTCACCAGCACCCTGTACAGTTGCAGCAAGACCTCCCTGCTTTTATAGTCTATCCCCCTCGCTATAAAGGCCAACGTTCCATTTGCCTTCTTGATCACCTGCTGCACCTGCAGACTGGGTTTTTGCGAATCGTGCACAAGGACCCCCAGGTCCCTCTGCACCGTAGCGTGCTGCAGCTTTTCGCCTTTTAAATAATAATTCCTCCTACTATTATTTCTACCAAAGTGGATAACCTCACATATGCTAACATTATACTCCATCTGCCAGGTCCTCGCCCACTCATTCACCCTATCCAGATCTTTCTGCAGACTTTCTGCACCTTCCATGTAATTTGCTTTTCCACTCATCTTCGTGTCATCAGCGAATTTCGTTACCCTACACTCAGCCCCCTCCTCCAGATCACCTACGTAAATGGTAAACAGTTGAGGCCTCAGCACCGATCCCTGCGGCACTCCACTAGTTGCCAACTGCCAACCAGAATAGCACCCATTGATTCCAACTCTCTGCTTCCTATTAGGCGACAAATCCTCTATTCACGCTAACACCTTACCCCCAACTCCATGCACCCTAACCTTTTGCAACAACCTTTGGTGAGGCACCTTATCAAACGCCTTTTGGAAATCTAAAAACACATCCATCGGTTCCCCTGTCTACCGCACTAATCACATCCTCATAGAAATCCAATAAATTCGTTAAACACGACTTCCCCTTAACGAATCTGCGCTGCGTCTGCTTGATCAAACTATTCACAATGGTACCGTCATATTCTGAAGAATGGAAAAAATCACGAGCAACACCAGACTTTCCACTATGAAGACTTGAAAGACCTACCAAGAAAACACCTCAGTAGTGACCTCACAACAGCCATTACTGGCTTCAACCTCCATGAAAGACAGTGGACAGTGATCAACTAAATCAGCATATGGTATGGATGATGCAGCCACCTTCTCAACGTGATAGAAGGATAACCAAAACAGCGATCATAGCTACAAGTCCCAGATCATAGAATCATAGAAACCCTACAGTACAGGAAAAAGGTCATTCGGCCCATCGAGTCTGCATTGATAACAATCCCACCTAGGCTCTACCCCTATATCCCTACATATTTTGCCCACTAATCCCTCTAACCTACGCATCTTAGGACACTAAGGGGCAATTTAGCATGGCCAATCAACCTAATCCACATGTCTGTGGACTGTGGGAGGAAACCGGAGCACCTGGAGGAAACCCACACAGACACGAGGAGAATGTGCAAGCTCCACACAGACAGCAAACCAAGCCGGGAATCGAACCCAGGTCCCTGGAGCTGTGAAGCAGTAGTGCTAACCACTGTGCAACCATGTATGGAACTACCGATCAAGGAACACCATCACATTACCCTTCATCTTATGACCTGCTGCAGGAGGCATCTTAATTCTCCAGTCAATATTTCATGAGGCCACTGAATGAAATTAGACATTCCATTGCATGCTTTTCCCATCATACAAAAGTTAAAGAGCCCATAACTGCAAAGACAGCATTGCACCAATGTCTGGTTAATACAGAATCAGGCTTGCATGCAATACTCCCTTGTGATTTAACCGCATGTACACACAGTCAATGGATGAAGATTTGCCACCTAAATAAGACATCATTAAATGCCTGGTATAAGTGTAATTACACTATAGCAGATCATCTTCAAGAAAGAAGGAATTTGCTGAGTAGAAAGCAGAGTTTTAAACAGTCACCCATCATGTAATATTGTATTAGAAGTACTATTAGCCCACTGATCAAGAAGATCCTGCTGGAGATTTCAAAATTTGAAGAATTAAGCATTAATCTCAGGTACTGCACCAAGAAAAGAGGATAATTTTCAGCTTTGGCGTCTTAATGGTAACCCCACAGAACAGAACATCCAGACATTGGATGCAACACAGCAGAGTGCCTGATGTAGCATTAACTCAAACCACTACTGTCATTTCAAATGAGCTGGGTAAGTCCTCTAAAGGATGGGCGTTCGATTCTGCCAGATCAATCTCCAGACAACTTAATGAAATATTAACCCCAACACGTGTATAATCTCAATGCTGTTATCTATTTGCGTTACACAACTTCTTTTTGAAGTAGAGATCTAGACGTACCAGGAATAAACATATTCTTCCTTGCCAAAGGAAAATTTATTGACTACCAGAAGTCTAATTCACCTCCGTATGGTCAGACTGTTCTTTCGAGCATTTTAAAGTCAAGTATATAAAGATTAAAGAGAAGTTTTATACTACTCCACTGGGACAGTATTATATCCCAATTAACCGTCACTGCTAGTGATTACATTACACAGATTTTTACATTTTATAGGGTGGCATGTGCCAGAGTACATATGGATTTTTTTTCCCCCTCTTCACTTACCCACTTCCTTTACATATTAATAATCAGGTTAGTAAGGCATACTGTCTGCTGTTCTACATTGAACTTGCAAATACAGTAACAACACCATTGTGCTTACCTCCTTAAACAATTCAGGCTCCATACACTTCTAGTCATAGTCAGTGATCAAACAAGGCCCAATACACGCTCAGTGCTGGGAGAGAGAGATGGTCACATATAGCACTGCTATTAAAGTAGCAGAGGTTACAAAATCACCGTAGGTGACAGAATGGGTTTACTTTTGCCTAGCAATGCAGATAAAATTTAATTTTCACTAATGTGAAATTAACTACAAGTTGTAAAAATATTGAAACAAAATGCAAGAAATTAAAAAGGGGAAATATTTAAGTATTTTCTTTAACAGAATAAATTATTTTCCAATGAGAACATTGCCAACCTTTACATATTACCAAAGACCTGGCTGTGCAGTAATCCTTCACTTTAATGAGGTTTTCTGATTACAAGTCATGTTAAAGAACAGAACCTTTGGCATAAAGAAGTGTACTCTTGTTACAGGTTGTGTGTGTGTGTGTGTGTGTGTGTGTGTGTGTGTGTGTGTGTGTGTGTGTGTGTATGCAACATTAATTTCTCATCAACTGCCCGTAAACAGAAGTGTTTGATTTACTTCACCCTTTATAAGTGGTGACGCATTTCCCAATCCTTTGGTTACTCTGTGATCCATTTTCTAGTCATAACTCCATAGCATACTCAACATTAGGTGAACTCGTAAGGGTTAATTTATTTGCGCACACCCATGCATGGTGGGGATCGCAACACAGTCATACTTGCATCTATACAATGAAAGAGGAATTCTGTGCAGAGACCACAAAAAATTAATGGTGTTTCACATGGGTTCCAGAGTCCAGAATCAAAGCCCATTGAGGTATTCCTTCATGGAGGTTAGGGGGCTTTAAATTTCTGTTAAGTTGACTTCATGTGATGAGATAGGTATGCAAAGATTAATTAGCCTTTTAGGCAATGATGCCAGAAGTTCCAGTAGAAATAGTGCAAATAGAACCAGATATTCAATCTGAGCAACGCTCTTTTTATTATGTTACTTGCTAAATGATCAAATAGACTGAGCTTGTAGTTTCACAAGACAGTATTACTGCTTTCACAAGGTCCATGACATCAGGCTCTCAGCTCTCCACATCACTTTTGACAAGGGATGCATATCCCTCATCTGGATCCCAAGATAGACACCTGTTTCAACCATTAAGAATTGAAAGGAAGGTTGTGGAGCCCTTTGTCCTAGAGATCAAGTAGAGACTGGTTAGCCAAACTATGCAAAGTGCCTTTGTATAGCACTCTCTGAATTTCACCTGTGCAGCCCACAGGGTAGTTAATGTCTCTTTAGAGATAATAAGGTGCAAATTTCTTTGATACTGCCATGTAGCACCTTTTGTTTAAGGGTCAAGGCTTGCATAGTTACAACCATTTTTAAAGTTTTAGAAATAGCAATGAGGATATCTATTACTGAGGGGTTTGTCCCCTCACACACTAAGTTAAAACACTGTACATTTGTAAATTCTTATATTGGTAAATTAAATAACTTTTAAAATGACAAGTTTAAAAATGTGCCGGAGATGTATCAAGTCTTTCTGCTCATCAACCACACGCTATGGGAAAGGGGCAGCATGCAGCAGGGGGGACAGTGAAGAAGTGAATAATGCCAGTATAGATACTCTTCGCATAAAATTGCTCTGTAGAGTTTTAAGTTGCTATTACTTCAAGTGAATTCAAATGCTTCTCCTTGCACACGCTCCAAAACAACCTAGGTGAGGTCATGTTACCAAGAGTCAGCACAGCACTTTCCAGTTTCACCATACCTGTCCCAGCAATAAACTACTCATACTCTTAAAAAGCTTAACACAGTAATTTATATAAAATGCTCAACAGGACTTCAACAAAATATTCAGATAAAATCAAATTACAAATGTAAGACAGTTTGTACCATAAAGTTGCCATTTTTCATAAAAATACATAGCATCCCTACAATGCAGCAGGAGGCCATTCAGCCCATCAAGCTTGTACTGACAATCCCATCCACACCCTACCCCTGTAACCCCACATATAGTAAACATTGGTCCTTTAGAGGACGAGAAGGGGGATGTAATAACTGGAAATGAGGAAATGGTGGAGGCATTGAACAAGTATTTTGTGTTGGTCTTCACAGTGGAAGACACAAATAACATGCCAAAGATTGATGACAAGGCAGCTACAGCAGGTGAGGACCTAGAAATTATCACAAAAGAGGTAGTGTTGGGCAGGCTAAAGGTAGACAAGTCTCCTGACCCTGATGGAATGTATCCCAGGGTACTAAAAGAAATGGTGGGGAAATAGCAAATGCACTCGTGGTAACTTAGCGAAATTCACTGGACTCTGGGGTGGTTCCTGCAGATTGGAAAAAAGCAAATGTGGTGCCACTGTTTAAAAAAGGAGTAGACAAAAGGCAGGTAACTATAGGCCGGTTAGCTTAACTTCTGTAGCAGGCTTGAATCTATCAAGAAACAAATAGCGAGACATCTGAATATAAATTGTCCCATTGGGAAGACGCAGCATGGATTCACGAAGGGCAAATCATGTTTGACTTACTTGCTGGAATTCTTTGAGAACATTACAGGTGCAGTGGACAATGGGGCACCTGTGGATGCGGTGTATCTGGAGTTTCAGAAGGCATTTGACAAGGTGCTGCCCCAAAGGCTGCTGCATAAGATAAAGGTGCACAGCGTTACAGGTAATGTATTAGCATGGATCAAGGATTGGTTAACTAACAGAAAGCAAAGAATGGGGTTAAATGGTTGTTTTTCTGGTTGGCGATCAGTGACTAGTGGTGTGCCTCAGGGACCAGGATTGAGACCACAATTGTTTACAATTTACATAGATGATTTGGAGTTGGGGACCAAGTCTAACTTGTCAAAATTCGCAGATGACACTAAGGTGAGTGCCAAAGTGTTCAGAGGACACTAAAAGTCTGCAAAGGGATATAGATAGTCTAAGTGAGTGGCAAGGTCTGGCAGATGGAGTACAACATTGCTAAATGTGAGGTCATCTATTTTGATAGGAATAACAGCAAAATGGACTATTATTTAAATGGTAAAAATTGCAGCATGCTGTTATGCAGACGGACCTGGGTATCCTTGTGCATGAATCACAAAAAGTTGGTTTGCAGGTGCAGCAGTTATTAAGAAGGCAAATGAAATTTTGTCCTTCATTGCTAGGTGGATGGAATTTAAAAACAGCGAGATTATGTTGCAACTGTATAAAGAGACCACACCTAGAATACTGTGTACAGTTTTGGTCTCAATGAGATATTAAGGGGTTAATATCTCAAGCAACTATGAACTTTTGCAAAAACCTGCTAAACCAGCAGTTTGGGTATGAAAGGCATAAATAACTTCAGTCTGCTGTGAGTTAATTTCAAAATAACAAGCTTAAGACATCTGTGATTAACAAACTTACCCATTAACAGTTCTCTTTCTTTCAACATAACCATATTACGACCTTAGAAATGGTTAACCTGACTAGAACAAAGGGTGTCTTGTGATTAGCTATGTTGCATCAGACCACATGTGACCATGAGGATTGTAAACTACATAAAGGGGGACTGTCCTATTATTGAGGGCGCCTTTGCTACCTGACTCCCAGCACTGAGTGGAAGTTACGTAGTAAAGGCTTGCTAGCTTGCACATGTAAAAAGAATAAAGAACTTTTGAATCAGACAGTGGTTGGTGTTTGCCTTTGTATAAAGGATGGAAGAGTCTCGCGAAAAACAAGCTTAACATCCTTGCTTAAGAATGGATAAACTGGCATTGGAGGGGGTACAAAGGAGATTCACTAGGTTGATTCCAGAGTTGAGAGGGTTGGCTTATGAGGAGAGACTGAATAGACTGGGGCTCTACTCATTGGAATTCGGAAGAATGAGGGGAGATCTTATAGAAATATAAGATTATGAAGGGAATAGATAAAATAGAAGCAAGAAAGTTCTTTCCACTGGGCGGCACGGTAGCACAGTGGTTAGCACTGCTGCTTCACAGCTCCTGGCACCTGGGTTCGATTCCCGGCTTGGGTCACTGTCTGTGTGGAGTTTGCAAGTTCTCCTCGTGTCTGTGTGGGTTTCCTCCGGGTGCTCCGGTTTCCTCCCACAGTCCAAAGATGTGTGGGTTAGGTTGATTAAGGGCCAATTTAGCATGGCCAGTGTCCAGGGATGCGTAGGTTAGAGGGATTAGTGGGTAAATGTGTAGACATATGGGGATAGGGCCTGGGTGGGATTGTGGTTGGCGCAGACTCGATGGGCCGAAGGGCCTGTTTCTGCACTGTAGAGATTCTATGTTCGATGGATTCTAGGTGAAATTAGAACTAGAGGGCATGATCTCAAAATAAGGGGAAGCAGATTTAGGACTGAGTTAAGGAGGAATTTCTTCAGTTGAGAATCTGTGGAATTCCTTGCCCAGTGAAGCAGTTGAGGCTACCTCACTGAATGTTTTTATGGCAAGGATAGATAAATTTTTGAACAGTAAAGGAGCTAAGGGTTATGATGAACAGGTGGGCAAGTGGAACTGAATCCATGAAAATGATTGAATGGCAGAGCAAGCTCGAGGGGCCAGATGGCCTACTCCTCCTAATTTTTATGTTCTTATCCTTTTTGCCCTGCTAATCTCCTGGACATTAATGGTCAATTTAGCATGGCTAATCAACCTAACGCGCAGATCTTTAGAGGAAACCAGAGCACCCAGAGAAACCCCAAGCAGATATGCGGAGAATGTGCAAACTCCACACAGGTAGTCACTCAAGGCTGGAATTGAACCCAGATCCCTGGCAATGTGAGGCAGCAGTGCTAAGCACTATGCCAACGTGCTGCTCCATTTATGATTAAACAGTTTGCAAAATGGCTTACATGATTGTTTGGTGACTGAAACTACCAAAAGCACAGAATACAATGATTTGTACTAATATAGAAAAACACAACAGCATTGTTACAAAATGGTGCATGATCACAAGCACATACTGAAATTCAAAAGATAAAGCAATTTGAGACCAGACAGCTACTGTAATCTGACAAAATATCATCAATAACTTCATGTAGGCTATCCTTGTGAACACTACGTTTTCCACCTTCCATTCACTGAACCAAACGATTCCTCAAATGCACCATTGCCGATTTCTACTCTTATTCAATATTGTAACCTTATTACTTTTCAATTGTTCCAATCTAAAAGTTGACTAGTAATTCACGACTACATGACTAATTCAGAAAACAAAGAACTCATGCTTTACAATTTACTGCAAGAAGGATGAAAAAGGAACCTAAATATTTACCCTACTTTGCACTGTTGGCTAGATTTAATACAATTCACATGGCAAAACGTCACATTATTCAGATATGGCTTTACATCAGCACTTTGTTTACGCAACAGTGCGAAGAAAGCAACTGTCAATTAAAAGGGTGTAAAATCACTTTGAATAGTTTACTCACAAACAAAAATACTCTGCCAAATTAGTGTTGTCAGCTACTCGCTACTATGTGGGAGAAATTTGGCTACAAACACTATTTCGGAACTTGTAAAAACAGAATGCCACAACTACTTGTTCTTTAGATACGTTGCTGGAAGGGAAAATAACCAAAGCCCGTTAATGCCCTGTAGTCAACCTGGCAAACTTCCAAGCAATTTATAAAGTTGTCTTTCTGTTGGGACAGAAGGTACTACAGGTGCTTCCAACGCTTTTCTTCATTTTACATTAATCCCCAAGCCAGTAAAGAACTGTGATAGAATCTTACGCGACTCCCACTTACGCTGCTTGCATAACCAATAAAAACATGCTTCATTTTGCCTCAATTTTATGCCAGACCTTTCATTTCAAGCTGTGAACTAACATTTTCAAATCAGATCTTTATAATACCATGTCTTCAAAGTTGAACGTCTCAAACACTGACTTTGTATGTCATTTTCCTTGAAGAAAAATGAAATTTCAGAATATTCACTTTTTTTTCAACATTACCTCCTAGACATGAGGAAATACCAAACCTCTGCTCATCAAACAATACTGTGTAATTTCCAATAAACCACATGATCCTCCTAGCATGGAAGAAAATCAACACTTAAATCAAATTTAACATAAAATAAAATCAAGAAGTTTATCTTCAGGACAGAGACGAGGACAAAAAGCTAAAATATGTGGGCAAAGTTTTGGAAAGGAATATAAGAGATAGGATTTATAATAATCTAGAAAGGAACAATTTGATTAGGGATAGTCAATATGGTTTTGTGAAGGGTAGATCGTGCCTCACAAACCTTATTGATTTCTTTGGGAAGGTGACCAAAGAGGTGGGTGAGGGTAAAGCAGTTGATGTGTTGTATATGGATTTCAGTAAAGTGTTTGATAAGGTTCTCCATGGTAGGCTATTGCAGAAAATACGAAGGTATGGGATTGAGGGCAATTGTGGTTTGGATCAGAAATTGGTTAGCTGAAAGAAGACAGAGGGTGGTGGTTGATGGGAAATGTTCATCCTGGAGTTCAGTTACTAGTGGTGTACCGCAAGGATCTGTTTTGGAACCACTGCTGTTTGTCATTTTTTATAAATGACCTGGATGAGTTAGTAAATTTGTGGATGACACTAAAGTCGGTGGAGTTGTGGACAGTGTGGAAGGATGCTGCAGGTGAGAGGGACCTAGATAACTGCAGAGCTGAGCTGAGAGGTGGCAAATGGAGGTTAATGCGGAAAAGTGTGAGGTGATTCACTTTGGAAGGAGTAACAGGAATACGGAGTACTGGGCTAATGGTAAGATACTTGGTAGTGTAGGTGAGCAGAGAGATCTCGGTGTCCATGTGCACAGATCCCTGAAAATTGGCACCCAGGTTGATACGGTTGTTAAGAAGGTGTACAGTGTGTTAGCTTTTATTGGTAGGGGATTGAGTTTTGGAGCCATGATGTCATATTGCAGCTGTATAAAACTCTGGTGCGGCCATACATGGAGTATTGCATACAGTTCTGGTCGCCGCATTGTAGAAAGGATATGGAAGCATTGGAAAGGGTGCAGAAGAGATTTACCAGGATGTTGCCTGGTATGGTGGAAAAATCTTATGAGGAAAGGCTGAGTGACTTGAAGCTATTTTCGTTAGAGAGAAGGAGGTTAAGAGGTGACTTAAGAGGCATACAAGATGAGCAGAGGGTTAGACAGGGTGGACAGTGTGAACCTTTCCCCTCAGATGGTGATGGCTAGTATGAGGGAACATAGCTTTAAATTGAGGGGGGATAGATATAGGACAGATGTCAGAGGTAGATTCTTTATTCAGAGAGTAGTAAGGGCGTGGAATGCCCTTCCTGCAATAGTAGTGGACTTGTCAACATTAAAGGGCATTTAAAGGGTCATTGGATAAGCATATGGATGATAGTGGATTAGATGGGCTTTAGATTAATTTCACAGGTCAGCGCAACATCGAGGGCCAAAGGGCCTGTACTGCGCTGTAATGTTCTATGATCTTTGTGCTTAAGTCAAGAACAGAAGAATGGAAAAAATAATCTTAGCATCAGATAGTGGAAGATGTAATGAAGAAATCAAAGGGTTAGGAGGCATGCACAAGTCACAAAGAGTATGTGAACAGCTCAGAGACTAGGCAGATAGAAGGAATTAAAGACTTGTAAAGTAGAAAGAGTTTATTGTTGCACTCTGAAAGATCCCACCACAATGAGGTTAATTACTTAGCAATCTATTTTGGATCATTTTGGGTTAAAAACAAATGGTAACCAAGCCAGAGAGAGCACTGCCACAGAATCTTTTAAAATCTACAGGATTAGGAATTGGAGATTTAATCTCATTGCAAGGACATGATAGAGAAGTTAAAGGAGTATAGAATTAAAGATGGGTAGAAACTTGGAAATAACATACTCAGAAGGGAAGAAGCAGAGAACAGAAATTAAGAACAGATTCTCATAGTGGATGCAAGTGGCCAACATAGTCTCAGCTTCAGTTTTGAAACTGGTTCTGTTCACTTGTGCAAGTTCATCATTTGGACATTAGGGGGAGTGGTTTCCAAATTTGAACATGATATCAAAACAGGAAAAGTCAATAATCCTGGGTATCAGAAAAAAGTTGTAAAATTATACTGATAAAGGGCACAAAATGGCAGACAAAATTTATGTCAGAAAGTGTGAAATGGTATATATCAATAATGTGGGATGGTTTTATTGATAATAAAAGCAATAATATTTGTAACACTAAATGCTATCACAGCACTTGGAGATCAAACTGAAATATTGTCCCCCTTACCATGGATTGCACTTGCAGTTAGTACATAAGCAAGAGGGGCACAGAAAGCAAGAAGGGCATAGAAAGGAGATGGATAAGGGAGGAAAGTAGACTTGAGATAGGCAGGATGATGGAAACAGACAGGTGTTTGACAAAAAGTATATGGAAAACAATGGGGCTGGAGGGAGGAAGGATTCAGGTCTAAAAGGAAGGGGAAACATCAGGGGAGAGTGAGTGTAAGTGATACAGATAGATCATTTTGAATATCCCCCCGCATTCCATTACTCGCACATCTTTGGAATGTGTTTAAATTGTCTTGCTGTATTTTATTGCCTTAACGTGGAAGTGCTTGTAGTTCTCAGTCAACACATGATGTTACCATGCAAGTGAACCAGGCCTTTGATGCCTTTGACTCATGCCAAAAAATCTACAGCTCTGCTAGTGATGTCACTTGTAATGACACCATTACCTGTGCTTGTTGAATGAAATGTGCATCATTAGATCAACCTCACACTCAAATTCTGTAGTCAGTACTGTTAATTTTTCCAAATTCCACCTCAGAGATACAACCACCCAAGATCTTGCATCATCTCATCACCTTTAACAAATCACTGGGTCTTCTCATTAATTTTATCCTTTTCAAAGGTCTCCACTAGTATTCCCATCGCTTTGTACTGATTACTGTGTTACCAAATTTGTTTTGAATAGTTACAACTGCAAGCCTCCAGTCCTCTGACATCACTTCAATATTTGAGACTAAAAGATTATGGTCAGAGCTTCAGTTATCTTCATCTTACCTTCCTCACAACTAAGGATCCAGACTGGATGACTTAGGACTGAACAGCTATATAATGAGCTAAGGAAAGCTATAAAACAGATCAAAGCTGTGCAGTCCTCACACAGTTGTGAATGGTAGTAGATAATTAAATAACCAAAAGGCAGCTCTAGAAATGTCAATCACCTTCAACAATGGTGAAGCCCAGTGGATGAGTGCAAAGGAGGAGGCAGCTCCATCTCAGCCTCCTCCCAAGTTCCACTGCTTCCAGTCTACTGCCAATTTGATTCACTTCACATAGTATCAATGAACCGTTGAAAGCACTAGACACTGTAAAGACTATAGGCCTTGACAGTTTTCCTGCAATAGTACCAAAAACTTGTGCTCCACAACTTGCCATGGCCCTAGATAAGCTGTTCTAGTACAACGACAATGCTAGCATCTACTCAGCAATGTGGAAAATTGCCCAGGTATGTTCTGCACGCTAAAAGCTGGACAAATACAACCCAATCAATTACTGCCTCATCTACGCTCATTACAGTCTACACTCCATCATCAGCAAATATGATGGAAGGGGTCATCAACAGTGTTATCAATCAGCACTTACTTAGCGTTAACCGTCTCAGATATTCAAGTTAGATTCTGTCACGGCTTACCAGCTCCTTACACCTTTGATCTAAACATGGACAAAAGAGCTAAACTCAAGTGGTGAGGTCAGAGTGACTGCCCTCGATATCAAGGCAGCATTTAACCAAGTATGGCATCAAGGTGCCCTAACAAAACCAGAGTCAGAGTCAATATGAATCAGGGCAACTGTCTCCATCGATTGGAGTCATAGCTAGCGCAAAGGAAGATGCTTATAGTTGTTTGAGAACAATGATCTCTGGGCTGGGACATGGCTGTAAGTGTTCAGACTAGTGTCCTTGGCCCAACCATCTTCAAGTGCTTCATCAATGACTTTCCCTGAATCATAAGATTAGAGTGGGAATATTTACTGATGACTGCACAATGTCCAGAACCATTTGTGACTCCTCAGATAGTGAAACAGTTCATGTCCATCTGCAGCAAGACCTGGACAATAGCTTGGGCTGATAACTCAAGTGGCAGGCAATGACCATTTCTAACAAGTGAGAAGCTAGACTTCTCTCCTGAACATTTAAATGGCATTACCATCACTGAATTCTCTATTATCTACATCCTGGGGGAGTTACTGTTGACCAACTGAACAAGCCATATAAACACTGGCTTCAAGGACATGTCAGAGACTGGGAATTGTGTGCAGAGTAACTCAAAGCCTGTCCATTATTAAGGCACTAAAAGGAGAGTGATGGAATACCCTTCCAAACAGCACTGTGGGTGTACCTACCATACTAGGACAGCAGCGGTTCAGGAAGGCAACTGACCATCATCTTCTTGCAGACAATGAGGGATGAGTAATAAATGCTGGCCTTGCCAGTGACACCCACATGCCATGAAGAAAAAAAAAACCAAGCTGGAAGCATTCCTAGACATCTTCAGCCAGATGTACTGCGTGAATGATCCATCTAGTCTCATTCTGAAGATTCCACTATCAGGTAGCCACCAGGCTCCAGCCAATTTGATTCACTCCACATGCTAATTGAGAAACAGCTGATTGTTCTGGATACGACAAAGACATCCAGTCTGTCATGGCCAAAGTCTGTACTCCAGAATTAGCCACACCCCCAGCCAAGTTGTTCCAGTGCAGCTACAACATTGGCATCTACCTGATAAAAGTAGAAAATTCCTTGGGTCTGTTCCGTCCACAGAAAGCAAAGCAATCTAATCTGACCAATTGTTGATCCATCAGCCTACTACCAATCTTCAGCAGTGATGAAATTGTCATCAACATTTCTGCTAAGAGGCACATACTCACTGTATATAATTGTTAGCTTGGTTTCTCCAAGGGCTGCTCAGCAGCAGACCTCATTATAGCCTTTGTAAAAACATGGTCAAAAATATAATAATCCCAGGGCAAAAGATAACTATCCTGATAGAGGCAACTAGTAGTAGGAGCCCTAATAAACTGAAATCACTGGAAATCCATTAGCTGGAGTCATACTTAGCACAAAGGAAGATGATTGCGTTGTTGGAGGCCAATCATCTCTGCCCCAGGACATCACTGCAGGAGTTCCTACAGACAGACAGTGTCCCACTATTTCAGCTCCTTTATCATGGACCCAAGGTCAGAAGTGGAGATGTTTATTGATGACTGAAGTGCTCAGTTCCATCGACAATTGCTCATATAATTATGTAGCCTACGCCCACAAGCCATGGGCAACATTCAGCTGGAGTTGAAATGACAAGTAACCATTTTCACATCTTCAGATCACCACATACTGGAATACAGGGCACTTGCTTGACCAAGTGGAATCACAAAACAATAACATAAAGTCAAAGAAATTGTTCAGAAAAGGGCTTTCAAAGTCACTCTTGGCCCTAATAGTTATTCAGATGCCTTACATGAATGTGCTCTGGAGATCCTGGAGCGCACAGATAATCAACTCTGTTACATACATACATATTGTTCTTTCACAAGCTTGCTATCCAACTTGAAACTTCACTATTTATCTTCAGACAGATCTCAGTGGCTATCAGCTACAGAACTCAAAACAACCAAATTATGTAAAATGACAAGATCTAAGAATAGTTCGATGGCATATCTCATCCACAATATGAATAAACTTTGAATCCTGAAAACATAAAGACTCTAATGTGATGATCAGTATGTCATTCGACACTGTTCTATCATTTTTTGCACTTTATATTTCACTTGGAATGATTGATTGTAACACTTCTCAATTTGGCTCTTGCCACAACAAAAATTGATATTTAAGAAATCTTTGATGATAACAACATTTGCACCACACGAGTGCCAGGAAATGGCCATCTCCACACGAGAGAGTATAACCAACTCCTCTGGGCATTCAATGGCATTACAATGGTCAAAGATCCCTAAGGTTACCACCGACCAGAAACTTAACTGCACTACATAAGAGCAAGTCAAAGACTGGGTATTCTGCAACACGTGATCACCTTCTCATCCCTCAAAGCCTGCTCACCATCTACAAGACACAAGACAGAATGGGATGGAATATTCTTCACTTTCCTGGATGGGTGCAGCTTTCACAAGAGAATAACCTCGATCCTGCCCAGGACAAAACAGCCAGCTTAAATGGCACACTATCCGCCACCTTAAACATCTACTCCCTCCACCAGTGCACAATGACAGTATGTTTGTACAAGATACACTGCAACACACACTAAGGCTTCTTTGATAGAGGTCTCTGATTTAGGGGGTGCGATCACCCAGAAAGAAAAGGACAGCAAGCACACAGAAACACCAAGTGACAGATTCTGATTGGACATGTATTATAGTTTTACTGTCAATTGGTCAAAATCCTGGAACTCCTCACCACACAGTGATTCAAGAAAGGAGCTCACTACCACTTTTTCCAACGGCAATAATTGCTGGTCTCACCTGAATCCCAAGAAAGAATAAACATTCTTAAAAACGAGACTACAACATGCATGATTTTACATTTATGGTTGTGTTTTTGCCAGGCTCAGCTATTCCAATGTTCTCACAGCTAACCTCTGAGCTCGAATTGAATGACATTGGAAAATCAAAGTTCTTGCCGCACGTATCCTGACTCACAATAAATTCCATGACCAATGCACTTGATCTATAAAAGGCTAAAAGCCCATCAGCACTCTCATTTTAAAATTCTCACTTTTCTGTTGAAATTCTTCCACTGTTCCATTTAGAACAGAGTTAAGGAGGAACTTCTTCTCTCAGAGGGTAATGAATCTCTGGAATTCTCTGCCCATTGAAGTGGTGGAAACTACCTCGTTGAATATGTTTAAGTCACAGGTAGATAGATTTCTGATCGGTAAGGGAATTAAAGGTTATGGGGAGCAGGCGGGTAAGTGGAACTGAACCACTTTCAGATCAGCCATGATCTTATTGAATGGCGGGGCAGGCTCGAAGGGCTAGCTGGCCTACTCCTGCTCCTATTTCTTATGTTCTTATGTCTCAGTCCTTCTACTCTGAACTTGACAGCATGAGCAATTTGTACACACAAATATGATCATGGAAAGCAGTAATGCTAGCATTTTTTTTAAGTCAGCTGAGCAAGTTATCCAATCTACAGCAGACATTTCAAGACACTGGAGAAGTACCTTTGTGCCTTCCCAAGATCATCCACATCTGGTGGCAAGAAAGGCACTCCAATAGTAGTGTCCTCTCCTATGCCAGCATGCCCAACATTGAGGCATTAATTATTCAAACCCAGCCTCACTGGACAGGATCAGTCACTGGCCTGATAACAGAATGTGAAGCAATTATTCTACTTGGAACTCAGTCATGACAGGAGACTCTCAACTGAACCAAAATGATGCACAGGTGTCCTCAAGGCATCTCTGAAATGGTCACATTCACTAATTCATGAAAGTATATGGCTTGTAACCAAAATAGAGAAAGCTTAATCTAGAAAGCACCAAACACATCTAAAGACTTTGTCAAGAACGTGAGGAGGCAAAGTTGAGGTAAAGAGAACTTGATTCAAGAACTCATCTAATTAAATTCTCAAGCATCCCGTTCCCTTATGTGGTAGAGTCTGCAGATGGCGCCATCTCTGAACCCATCAAAGAGTGGAAGCAAATCCTCCTCAATCCCAAAAGATTGCCCAAGGGTGTGAAATTGGTAGCCTGCCTGACAACGACTAGATAAAATTCTTGCAGAGAAATTATGAGAAATAGGAGTAGGCCATCCGGCCTATTAAGCCCATCTGCCATTCAAACAGATCACGACTGATCATCTGTCTCTGAGGCATTTTTCCTCTCTATCTCCACATCTCTCAATGTCACAATACCCAGAAATCAATGAATTTTTGGCTTGAACATGCTCAACAAATGAGCAAAGTCCTCTGAAGGTAGAGAATTCCAAAGTTTCACCATCCTGAATGAAGAAAGTCCTTCTCATCAATCTTAAATGGCCCCTTATTCTGAAACTGCATCCCCTAGCTCTAGACTCACTCTCCCCTCCTGTCCCCGCAGGCATGGGAAACACTGTATCTACACATCTACCCTATCAAGCTCTGTGAAAATTTTGTAAGATTCAATGAGATCACCTCTTATTCTTCGAAACTCCAGAGAATGCAGGCGGTCCACCTCGTGTCCAACGAGGGGCATACACACGATGGGTCGTACTGGGGCTGCTCTTCGTTGTTCGAGATTGGCCTAGTGCTTCATGTCGTTAGTGTGTGCCTAAACTGGACAAGATACTGGGCAAGACGACAGCTCAGTGACTATCGCTGATTGCTGTGCAGACACATGGATTTGGGCCCGTGTCTGTGGGAGTTTGCGCATTCTCCCCGTGCTTGTGTGGGTTTTCTCCAGGTGCTCCGGTTTCCTCCCACACCCCGAAGATGTGCTGTTAGGCTGATTGGCAGGAATAAATTGTCCCTAAATCAGTTTCCCTCAATCTGGATGGCCATAAAACATTAGACAGGGGTCGTGGGTAGAGAGGTGGACTGGTGGTGTTGAGATGGCGGCGCGGGCTCGTTGGGCCGAAGGGCCTGTTTCCCGGGCTGATTTTGTTCTTTGTTCTAAATTTCCTCAATCTCTCTCATGGGACAATCCAGCCATCCCAGGGATTAGTTTGGTGAACGTGCATTGCAAATATATTTTTTCCTTGGATAACAAGAGCAAAACTGTACACAATACTCCTGGTGCCATTTCACCAAGGCTCTGCACAATTGCAGTAAGGTATCTTTACCCTTTTTCTCAAATCCCCTTGCAAATGTGACAAACATTTGCCTTCCTAATTGCTTGCTGCATTTTCCAGCTTTAAGTGGCTCATGAACAATGGCACTCAAGTCCCATTCGGACATTAACACTTCCCAACCCCTCACCGTTTACCAGTCTGCTTTTTCTACCAAAGCTGATAACTTCACATTTATTCACATTATATTCCATATAACATATCCTGGTCCACTCACTTAGTCTGTCCAAGTCTCCTTGACCTTCCTCAACTTATCCCACCTAGTTTTGTTCTGTAAGCACATTCGGAAATATTACATTTAATTTCCACATCCAAATCACTTGTACAGAATGTGAACAGCCGTGGCCCAATTGGTATCCAATTGGCCACAGCCTGCCATCCTGAAAACGACCCATTTCTTCCTCTTCCCCATTTTCTTCTGGTAATCAATTGTCAATCCGTACCAGTATATCACACCCAATCCCATGTCCTCTAATATTATTTAGTAACCTCCGGCATGAGACGTTATCAAAATCCTTCTGAAAATCCAAATATATCACATCCACTGGATTCCCTTCATCTATGCTACAAGTAATATTTTCAGAAAAAAATCCCAACAGATTTGTCAAACAGGGTTTCATGTTAATTCTGCCATTCACATTCTTTCTAATAGATTCCAACATTTTCCCTACTTCAGATGTCAAACTAACAAGTTTGTAGTTCTCCATTTTCTCTCTCTCCTTTCTTAAATCATTGGGTTAATTTGTTATTTTTTGGTTTGCAGAAACCTTTCCAGAATCTATAGAATTTCTAAAGGTAACCACCAATTCATCCACTATCTCAACAGCCACCTCCCCCAATATTCTGGGATGCAGCTCATCTGGTGTAGGGGATTTATGAACCTTCAATCCCATTAATTTTTCAAACACTCTCTCTTTACTAACACTAATTTCTGTCAGTTCCACATTTTCACAAATCCTTTGGTTTCCAAATACTTCTGACAGAAAGGAAGCCCATAAAAGCGAGTTTTTAAATCACCCAAGAGACATTGGAACTGAAACGAGCTTCGTTCCAGATCTGGGAATGTTTAAATGCTCGTGACTCTTTCACAGTGTACTATGACTCTGCAGTTTGTTCCAATCTTACCTTTGTTATTTCAATGAAAAATTAAACAACTACAATCAGTGGGCAAACTGCACGCTGTGGTCTAGCGCCAAATCAGAAAGATCAGAAAAATCCTGGTCTCTCTTGTGATACTCCAAATGTGGAGTGAACAGAGTTGGCGCAGAGTATCCTTACAGACTTGACTCTGAGATTGACTATCACTTGAATGTATAGGATATCTGTTTTTGGTGGGATTGGTTGAGTGAGAAGCATTGATTAGAAAATGATTGAACTTTTTGCTCGGAATAGTGCCATGGAATTTTTCAGCTCCAATCTGAATAAACAGACAAGACTTTATTCTAATGCACCTACACGAGGCAAACAAAACATAGCAGCTTTTAACATTGTATGAGAGAACTGAATATGGGAACGGAAGTTTAATTCATGGGGCATTGTCACCAGTACTGGGGAAAGACAGAAATGTTCCATTCAGATGGGCTCCACTTCAGTCAGGCTGGGACCAATGTTCTGGCAGGGGGAAAGTGATGGCTTAGTGGTATTATCGCTAGACTCTTAATCCAAAACCTCAGCTAATGTTCTGGGGACCCGGGTTTGAATCCCACCAAAGCAGACGGTGGAATCTGAATTTAGTTTTTAAAAAACCTGCAATTAAGAATCTACTGGTGAGCATGAAACCATTGTTAATTGTCGGGAAAACTCATCTGGTTTACTAATGCCCTTAGGGAAAGAAATCTGTCATCCTTACCCGGTCTGGCCTACATGTGACTCCAGAACCACAGCAATGTGGTGACTCTCAACGGCCACTGGGCAACTAGGGATGGGCAATAAATGCTGGCCAATCAGAAGCGCCAATGTCCCACAAATAAAAAAGAACTAGGGCCGTAGTTAGGGCTTTACAAAGTTCAGGGGAAAATAAACAAATAGTGTGAAAGGAAAAGATAATGGACTATTGGTAACTGTTCATCAATGAATTAGGTTGGTGGAATGGGTGGACAGGTAGCAGATGAATGCAATGCAGAGAAGTATGAAGGATTCATTTTAGTAGGAAGAATATGGAAAGACAAATGTAAAATCAAGGACATTACTCCGAAGGAGCAGAAGGACCTGATTGTATATGTACTTAAAAGTCACTGAAGGTGGTAGAACAGGTTGAGAAAGCATAAAGTACCCTGCGCATTATTAATCAGGGCACAGAGTGCAAGAGGAAGGGCATCATGTTGAATTTGTATAGGACACTAGTCTGGCCTCAGCAAGAATATTGCGACCTGTTCTGGGAACTGGTCTTCAGGAAAGACGTGAAGACGTTGGAGATGGTGCAGAAAAAATTCACAAAAAAGTTTCCGGGATGAGGAACTTCAGTTATGAAGCTAGATCATAAAGATCTACAAAGCAAGAAGTTGGCACTCAGTGACAAAGCTCAGAAGAGAGAGTTTATGGAGGTATTCAATGATCTAGACAGAGTAGATAAGGAGAAACTCACAAAAAGATCAGGAACAAGAGGGAACAGATTTAAAGCAAGAAGCAAAAATGACATAAGGAAGAACTTTTTCATTCAGCAGGTGGTTTAAGATCTGGAATGAATTGCCTGAGAGTGTGGTGGAGACTCATTTAATTCCTTTCTGAGTGCATAAATTAAACTGTTAATTAAAAAGAAATACTTGGGCACAATTATGGGGAGGAGGCAAGAAAATGGCACTTATTGAATTGCTCATTCAGAGAGGCACTGCAAACAGAATGGGCCGAATGGCCACCTTCTGGGCTGTAATAATTCAATGATTTCATGATAAAGCACTTGTCCAGTCTTAACATAAATAATTTGGGGACTGCACTTCAGGACAAATGTGAAGGCTTTTCATATTTGCAGATTAATGAGAATCATTACAGGGATGAGGGACTTAAGTTATGTGGATGGATTGGAGAAGGTGGGGTTGTTCTCCTGAAGGAAGACAAAAAGGAGAAAGAGAGTGTTCAAAATCATGAGGTCTTGGCAGAAAAGATAAAAAGAACAGGAAAAGAACCAACAGTGATAAGGATAAACTTTTTTTTACACAGCAAGTGGTTAGGGTGCGGCATGTACTGTATGTGAGGGCAGTTCAGACAGATACAATGTAACTTTCAAAAGTAAATTGGATAAAGCACCTGGGGAAAAAAAAAGTTGCAAGGCCACAGTAAAGGTTTTGAGAGTTGGACTAGTTGAGTTGATCTTACAAAATTCTGTCAAAGGATCATTTAGACCTGAAACATTCACTCTGTTTCTCTTCACAGATGCTTTCAACCCTGCTGAGTTTATCCAGCATTTTCTGTTTTCATTTCAGATTTCCAGCATCTGCTTTATTATGGTCTTACAAGGGTTGGCATACCAAATATCCTTCAATGCTGTAATCATTCTATGAATATACTAAAAAATGCATTAAATGAACATATGAATTAGGAGCAGGAATAAGCCATTCAGCCCTTCAATCCTGCTTTCCCATTCAATAAGATCACGGCTCATCTGATTCAGAATTCAGCTCAATTTGTTTCCTGCTCCCTATACCAAAAACATTCAATGAGTCTGCCTTGTCTGTGCTCTGGGAAAAGAGATTTATATAGTGACCCCTCATGACCATTAAATTTTTAAAAGTGGTTTATATCTTAAATGTAGGAAACTCAGCCAATTTGCCAAGCTTCTATAAACAGAAATGTGACAATGACCAGAAAATTCTATTATTTTGACTGAGGAACGGCCAGGACAATGTGGATAACTCCCCTACACTTCGTTAAAACTGTGCCATGTGATCTTTTACAATTCACTGTGGAGGATAGACAGCGCTCATTCTAATCTTAAAGATCACTGGAATTAACGATGGACCATAACAACATTTAAAAATGAATTAATGTGTGATTGAAAGAAAGGTAAATAAAGAGATGAGAACAATGTGTAATTAGTATTATTACCAGCATACAAAATAAAGTCCAACATTGATTAGGCTGAATAGTCCATTTCTATGTTTTAATTTCTCAGTTGGTCTCTGATAACGTACCACTACTTGTTAAAGCAAATTATGTGATGAAGCATTTTTATGCACCCAAAGAACTGCACAACTATACCCTACTATTCATCTTCAGAGAGAAAGTTCTGTATAAATACTCCCTGATCTTCAAGAGAATCAATATATCCATTCTCTCAGCTGCACTATACACATTTGGCCAGCTGCTCACAATATTCTTCCACCACCCCAATGTGCCAAAAACACAGAACTCTTTTGCCTTGCACAGTATTTAATTATCTCCATGTGTATAACTTCCATTTCTAGATATCTAATAATTTCCTATCTGTGTTTCGGAGACAACTTTGTGACATTGTTTTCTGTCAGACACTCGCTTTGTTCTGCAATCACTAGCTTCAAGAAACCTGATTATAATTTCAGGATAAATGTTTATTTTAACAAATTCATCTTATTTTCTCTAACAAAATTCAACTGCCATCTCATAGCATAGCTCAAATCTGCAATCATTTGCACTGCTTTTCTCAAAGTCCTATTATTTCGCCATCTCTTTAAGGATAGTTTTTCACACAAGCCTACAACATTCCAAATATGGCCAAAGTAACATAACTTGCGGCCAAACAGCAATTCCAGGATATTTTAAAAGCTTTGCCTATGACACACATTTTCTGTCTTCAAAACCTTACTTTGTGTTACAATTTGAGGCACTTTTTAATGCCAGCATTTATAATAGGATAATTGTACAGCATTTAAACCTTATGGGAAATCTTTACATAAAACAGTTTGATAAACATACATCTGGTTATTAGGCTGCAATTGCAGGTCTGCAGCCATTTGATGGCTCATGTAAATCACCTAGTTTTGCTAGCAACCTTGGTATCTCCATATTAAAATCGTAGAATCACTACAGTCAGAAGGAGGCCATTGGCCCATTGAGCCTGCACCAACAAAATTCCCACCCAGGCCCTATCCCTGTAACCCCCCCATATTTACCCAGCTGATCCCCTTGACACTAAAGGGGGATTTAGCATGGCCAATCTACCAAACCTGCACATTTTAGGATTGTGGGAGGAAACTGGAGTACCCAGCAGAAACACATGCAGAGACAGGGAGAATGTTCACAAACTCCACACAGTCACGCAAGTCCAGAATTGAATAAGGGTCCCTGGCACTATGAAGTAGCAGTACTAACCGCTGTGCTGTCAAATGTTTTAAAGTACTCAACATTATCCCCCCAATAAAAAAAATCCATTTATAGCAACCCATTATATTTTCAGGCCTCAACCTCGGCCTCCTCCTGCATTCCAACTGCTTTCACAGAATCAGAGAGTGCAGAAGAGGTTCTTCGGCCCACCAAGTTGCACCAATGTGAGAACTAGCCCATCTATCTAACCCCATCTTCCAGCACTTGGTCCACAACCTTGAATGTTATGACATGCCAAGTGTTAATCCAGGCACTTTTTTAAAGGATGTGAGGCAATCTTCCTCTACCAGGTAGCACATTCAAGACTACCACTATCCTGTGGGTAAAAAGGTTTTTCCGCACACCCTCATAGATTACTGACTCTTCAACTAAGGGGAACAGCTGCACCCTACCCACCTTGCCCAACCCCCTCAATCTTGTACATTTCAACCAGGTTGCTCCTCAAATGTTCTCTACTCTAGTGAAAACAACCCCAGCCTATCTCACCTCTCCTTAGAACTGAATCTTCCATCCCAGGCAACATCCTGGCAAATCTCCTCTACATCCTCTCCTTCCTGTAATGTGGCAACCAGAACTCCACAGAATATTCTAGCTATGGCCTCAAAGTTCTATACAACTCCAACATGATTTCCCTGCTTTTGCAATTTATGCCTCATTGATAAAAGGTAAGTGTCCCATATGCCTTTTCCACCACCGTACTAACATGCCCTTCCACCTTCAAATGTCTACTGACAAACACACCACAATTCATTTGTTCCTCAGAACTTCCTAGCATCATGCTGTTCATTGAATACTTTGTTGTCAAATTACTCTTAAACCATGCATTCATGAACACGATTCTCCTATTACAACCAAAGAGGCTTTTCAATTTACTGCCAAGTTCCGAATTCTTGATGCAAGACCTCATCCTTCTTTCCATCTGTCATTGGTACTAACATGTACCATGAACTCTGCCTATCACTTTCCCCCTTCAGGATGCCCTGCAGCCAGTGACATCCTGGCACCAAGGACATAACACAGCATCCTGGAGTTATATTGATAGCCTTGTATTGTACCCGACTACAGAATCCCCTTTTACTATTGTTCTTTCTCCCCTTCTGTACAGACAGACTGCGTGTGGAGCCAGAAGGTTGGCCCTTCTACTCTCCCTGGAGAAACCAGTGCCCTCATCAGCCTCCAAAATAAATTCTGATTTGCAAGTGGGACCTCAGGCGGGCACTCCTGAACCACCTGCCTGTTTCTCTTGGACTGTCTAGTAGTCACCCATTACCTTCCTTCCTCAAGTCCTTTCTGCTCTGGTGTGGCCACCTCTCTAGATATGCTATCCACAAAGCTCCCTGACTCGCAGATGCTGCAGAGTCCACAGCCCCCATTTCAGTTCTGAAGCTTGAGCTTCCAGGAGCTGCAGCTGGATACATTTCCTGCAAACCACGACTTTGAGCTCTTCTTGCCATGCTCTCCTCTAAACCCTTTAAACTTTAGGAATCTCTATGTTAAAAAGATTAAATAAATCCCTATCCTTGCTTAAGCAATGACGAACAATTTACTATAGCTTGAAAATACCCACCAAAACTTATTCACCAATCAGCTGCTTGGTTTCCTTTATAGAGATGGATTGGCTCCATACTCGGGGGCATCAACCCAACACCACAACGACCAGATTGGCACCAGAGTCATTTTTCATCTCCAGCTTTTAGGTCTTCATTAATAGGCATCAGACATTAAGCTCTCCACAACTCTCCAAAATTTACCCTAATACTTATACCCTTCTGCCCACACAAGAACATTCTGGATTTGCAGCACTGGGCTCTTCGCAAACTCAATAATGTATTGATTTGTTTACAACAAGCAAAGATTCCACTTTCATTTTAGTAACTTTAAATAAGGTTTTGTTTTAAAATTGAACTTTCACTTCACTGGTGATTCAACAATTCACCACAGGAGATTGTAGATATATCCCAGTTGCTTCATCAATGACCTTCCCTCCATCATAAAGATGAGGAATGGGAATGTTCACCGATGATTTCCCAATATTCAGAGCCATTTTCAATTCCTCAGGTATTGAAGCATAAATCACACGACCTGGACAACATTCAGGTTTGGGCAGATAGATGGCAAGAAACATTTGTATTTATAATAGGATAATTGTAATAGGCAAGTAATAGGCAATGACCATCTTCAAAAACAGAATGTCTAATGAGCTCCCCATACCATTCAATAACATTATTGTCATTCAGTCTCCCACATCAACTTTCTGGGGGTCACCATCAAACAGAAATTTAATAGGACCAGCCACATAGATTTTGTGGCTACAACAGCAGCCTCCATGATGCTGGTCCACCATCTACAAGTCATAAGTCAGGAGTGTGATGGAATACCATCCATTTGCCTAGTTACACGCAGTGCCAACAGCACAAGATGCTTTATGCCACCCAGGACAAAGCAGCATGCTTGACTGGCATCCCATCCACCAACTTAAACTTTCGCTCGTTCCACTGCTGACACAATGACAGGAGTACACAACATCTACAAATATCTACTGCAGCAACCTGCCAAAACTCCTTACACAGCACCCACCAAACCTACAACTTCCACCACTTGATATAATAAGGACAGCAGATTTGTGGGAACATAAGCATCTGCAAGTTCCCTTCAAAGCCGCACCATTCTGATTTGAAATCATAATTCACCATTCCTTCACTGTTGCTAGATCAACATCCTGGAGTTCCCTCTTAACAACAAAGTGGGTGCACCCATGCTAAAGGGATAGCAGCAGGTCACCACCATCTTCTCAAAAGCAATTACCGATAGGCAATAAATGCTGGCCTAAACTCATATCTCACAAATGATTTTTTGGTAAATTGTCATGGAGATTGCTAAATAGCATGTCTCCCAAAACTCAGTGAGCACCACAGTGGAAATGCAACTAATATATTAAGAATCTTCATGTCACTGCCATATTCATTGGCCTTACTTCCTGCGTTATCCCTTATATGTCAACACTCGTGATGGTAAAACCCTAAGTTACCATTTCACTGTCACACTTGGTTGACTGGCTCAAAATAAAACAGCAGTGAATTAGAAACGGTCAGAACACTGCCAAACAAGCTATTACAGCTTTATGAAATCTTCTGAAAATAGAATTACACAGAATTTACAGCACAGAAACAGGCCATTTGATCCGATAGTACTGTGTCGGTGTTTTCACTCCACTTAAACTTACTCCCATCATATTTCATTGCAGCTCATCAGTGTCGTTAATTCTTAACTTGTTAGAACATGTTACCAATTTAAAAAATGGACTATATAATTGCTCAGAATGCCAAAAATAATTGTTCACCTTCTCTTCACAGAATCCTAATATTCAAAATAAGTTTTAAAATTAAGCCTAGATATTCACAAAAGCAATTGCATTAACAATTCAACAGTCTATTAATGCTTTAAATTCTTAACTTATATATCACTAAAGTTTTTACTTCAAGGCTGTATCCTATCACCAGACGAGCTGGTATTTTTAAATACTTGTATATTCTGAGTCTTAGTTTTAGTTTTCTGAGTCCAATATCTGGAAATGTTATTGTTTTTTCATGGTTTAAGTTTATTTTTAACAAAAGGGCACAGAGAAGATGAGAGAAAACATGAAAGACATAAAAAGGGAGAGAACAAGCAAGTCTCATTCTCTAAGACTGTATTAATAGCTGTTTTTCTGTACTGATCGTTTCATTAGATAACTGTGATTATAGCATTCTTATGCTGATATTTAGAAAAATTATCAATTTCTCTCCCCGCATCTCCACATCCCACCTCTCCCCCCTTCCTCAAATGGAAGAGCCTATTTTTTTTAAACCACCATCCCCATTTCAAATGTTCTAAATCTAGTTGGGGAAAAAATTAAATTAGACTTCTGACTGGCTGCTCTCTGTGCCTCTTTTTCCCCACATCAAATCAAAATGCGATTGTCGGGGTCCATAATGCACCCCAGTCCCTGCGGTGCCCAGCGGGCACGGAAGGCGTCAACTGCGCCTGCGGACACTGAACGCTCCCTCTCTAGGGACACCTGGTCGCAAACGTAGCCCCGGTGGAGGGGGCTCTCTGTGCCTTTTAAACTTTGCACTAAACTCAGTTAAATAAATCTATTGTTTCTGATCACCTTTAGGTTTAAAGATATAAATTTTAATATTAAGATAAAAACTAAATAAAACAGTTTTGAAGGTTTTATGGTTAAAATTTATGCCATAAATTTAAGCAATGTTATAAACATGTATGCTCTAGGTCAGAATTTAAAGCTGAGGGCTGACAGAACAACTGGTGTAAGCTTGAGGTCTACAAAGAAGCATATTGGGTCATGGAGGAAGCTAGTAGATGGGACACAGAGCAAATGATGCTAAAGGAGCCAAGGAAATTGTACCTCAAACTCTGGGGCATTCCTCATCTTTCAAGACTGCAAAATTTGATTTCCTAGCCATTTTTAATAGTCATTCTAGAATCAGTTCCAGCTCAGAACCACCTTCAGTGCTTCAGTGTCCAGGATGTTCTAAGATCCAAGGTTCCTGTTCGTGATGCTATTGATTCTAATATTTATTGGTCCCCCAAAAGTACAGTTAAACTACAAGACCAATTTCCCCCAAAGTTTGAGATCAGCTTTGGGGTGATCTGGAATGTTCTTGATACTGCTTTGCACAACACCCCGTCCTTAAAACATGCAAATCACTACAAGAAAAGTACATGACGTCAGCGAGTATTGATCAATTCTGACAGTTTGACTTTAATAGGACAGCTTCAGTGAATGATGATTCCCATTCAGATCCATCTTTGCCCCCATATTTGCTAACGTTCGAGACATTGGCTTTTGCAGATCCACTATACATTATTTAGTTCTACCTGCATTAAACCCCATCTACTATGTCTTCGTGAATGAGCTTAACTGAATCAGACGTTTTTCAATGCCATATATCTAGCTTATACTCATCACCTTACCACATGGTGTTGTGTGTCAAAAGATGTTATATTACAAGTATAACACCTCTGAGTAATTTATGAATTAATGTGAACATATGTGGTACCAAAAAATAAATATTTTCGGAACTCATAATATCGGTCTTTGACTGTATTTCACCTCTGCACAACCAAATGCCACTTCAAATTAAACCCGTCAGAACACAAGATCCATTTTTATTAATTCTGTCCAACTGCCAATAGCAATTACCAACAAAGGTTTCTAGAAGAACAACCACAACATCTTGGTAATAATTACATTGTTTTAAATTGATTCTCAGAACAAGGGAAGAGCTGGCAAAACTAGCATTAATTGACTCTTCATTGCTGTAACAACTGAGTAACTTGTTAGACCATTTCAGAGGGCAGTTAAGAGTTAATTAATTTGATTAAATGCTGGAGTAACACACGGGAGAGACTCGGTAAGGATGGCGAGTTTTCTTCAATAAGGGTGACATTTTTATCCAAGGTCAGCATTGCCAACTCATAAGAAATAGGAGCAGGAGTAGGAGCAGGACTAGCCCTTCGAGCCTGCCCCGCCATTCAATAAGATCATGGCTGATCTGTCGCTGCTCAGTTCCACTTTCCCGCTTTCTCCCCATAACCCTTAATCCCCTCTCTTATCAAAAACCCATCAACCCGCGTCTTAAAAATATTTAGCGAGGCAGCCTCCACCACTTCAACGGGCAGAGAATTCCAGAGGTTCACCACCCTTTGAGTGAAGAAGTTCCTCCTCAACTCCGTTCTAAACCGCCCCCCTTTTATCTTGAGGCTGTGCCCCCTAGTCCTACTGTCTTTTTTGAGCGGGAAGAGTCTCTCCACCTCTATCCTGTCCATCCCATTCATCATCTTATACGTCTCAATGAGATCTCCCCTCATTCTTCTAAACTCTAACGAGCCCAGTTTATTCAGCCTCTCCTCAAAAGTCAAGCCATGGAAAGCAACTGGCCCAGATGAGGACACGGATGAGCACTCAGGTCCTGAGCGGGTATTCGCAGACATCTTCATTCACTCTTTCCACCAATATGAGGTCCCTACCTGCTTCAAGATGGCAACCGTCATCCCGATACCAGAGAAAAGCCAGGCAGCGTGCCTTAACAACTATTGTCCAGTGGCTCGGAAATCCATCATTGTGAAGTGCCTTGAAGGATTAGTCATGGCACAAATCAATTCGTGCCTGGATCCACTACGGTTTGCCTATCGCCACAACAGATCCACAGCAAATGTCATCTCCCAGGCCCTACACTCAGTCCTGGAACACCTAGATAACAGAGACACCTATGTCAGTCTCCTATTCATAGACTACAGCTCAGCCTACAACACCATTATTCCTAAGAGACTCATCTCCAAACTCCACGGCCTGGGGCTTGGCTCCTTCTCTGCGACCAGATTCTGAACTTCCTAACCCACAGAGCAGTTAGTAAGGATAGGCACCATCTCTGCGATTATCCTCAACACCGGTGGTCCACAAGCTGTGTCCTCAGCCCCTTAGCTGTGTCCTTAGCGTCCTTATACACCTCTGACTGTATAGCCAAATTTCCCTCTAACTTGATTTTCAAGTTTGCTGATGACACCACCTTTGTGGGTTGGATCTCAATAACGAGACACAGTACAGAAAACAGTTAGAGACGACAAAACAAAGGAGATAGACATCAACTTCAGGAAGAGAGTGGAGAGCATATCCATCTATATCAATGGAGACAAAGTAGAAATGGCCAACAGCTTCAAGTTTTTAGGCGTCCAGATCATCAACAACCTGTCCTGATCTTTCCATGTGGACGCTATGGTTAAGAAAGCCCACCAATGCCACTACATACTTAGGACCCTAAGGAAATTTGGCATGTCCACTACAACATTCACCAACTTCTAAAGATGCACATAGAAAGCATTCTTTCTGGTCGTATCACAACTTGGTATGGCTCCTGGTCTGTCCAAGACTGCAAAAACTACAAAAAGGGTCGTGAATGAAGCTCAGTCCATCATTCAAACCAGCCTTCCATCCATTGACACTGTCTACAATTCCCACTGCCTCAGAAAAGCAGCCAGAATAATCAAGGACCCCAATATCTTGGGCATTCTCTCTACCACCTTCTTCCGTCAGGAAAAAGGTACAAAAGTCTGAGATCACATACCAACTGACTCAAAACAGCTTCTTCCCTGCTGCCAGACTTTTGAATGGACCTATCTTGCATTAAGTTGACCTTTCTCTACACCTTAGCTAACAATATATTCTGCACTCTCTCCTTTCCTTCTCCCCTATGTACTCTATGAACGGTATGCTTTATCTGTATAGCGCACAAGAAACAATACTTTTCACTGTATTCTAATACATATGACAATAATAAATCAAATCAAATTATTGAACAATTCAAAGACAAATACATGTTGTTAGCACATGCTCCCAAAATCTGGACTACAACATAAAAGCACCAACATCCACAGAGCATTTTCGCACTCAGCACTAGGACAGCCTCCTGTCCCCAAGCTAGTTTCAAAATTGCCCCACTTTCTATTACTGTCTTGGGCCTTATCCTTCTTTAAAAGTACCCCTCATACCTTCTTAAAATCTAAATAAGTTAAAGTCAGTGGCTAGCGCCACTCAAAGAATTCTGAATAAATGAGGAGCAATGAGCTGTTTTTCTACTCTCACTGAATATTTGTGTGGTTTCCACAATCTTTAGATGAACAACGTTCATTCACCCTACTCCATGTTAAGCTAAAGACCTTTTATTTCGATGTCCATTTCTTGCTTCTTTTTTAGTACACAGATAATTTGTTTTTTCCTAATACTTGAGGCATTATTCCTTTTTCATTTAAAAATATTTGAGGATTCCAGAGTAAGTCCCATCTGCAGCAGGTAAATATTTTTGTTTAGGTTCTTCATAATGCATTCCGTTCTTAGGTATACCATGAATCATATCCCGTCTCATCCCACAAGCTAACCTGGAGGTGTGGCTGATATTAGTCAATCACAACAGGACCTAGACAGGCTAGCAGAGTGTGCAGGCAAGTGGCAGTTTGAATGTAACACAGAGAAGTGAGGTGATGCACTTTGACAGAAGGAAGGTGGCAGGGCATAGAGGGGGCTGTTAACTAAGCATATGAATCTTGGGCTTCATAGACGTATGAACACAAAAGTGTGGAAATTATATCAAATCTATGTAAAGTTCTGGTTGGGCCACAACTACAGGAATGCATCCAATTCTGGTCATCACAGGATGCGAGGGTCCTTCAGAGGAAATTTACCAGAATGGTTCCAGGGATGACAGAATTTAGCTGCAAGGTTAGGTCGGAGAGGCTGGGATTCAATATCCTTTGCTCCAAGAAGAGGGGAGATTTAATTGAAGTGTACAAGATTATGACATGGTAGATAAGATAGACAAAGAATAGCTGCTCCCAGCAAGTTATGCTACAAGGGCCCGGTTACACAAATTTAAAGTTTTCAACAAGAAATGCAGGAAGATTGAGGGGAAGAAATGTTTTATGCAGCAATTAGTATGACCTATAACTTGCTGCCTACAAGAGTGGTAGAAGCAGAGATGATCAATAATTTCAAAAGGAAATCGGATAGGCAACTGAGAGAAATAAATTTACAGGGCTATGGAGATAGAGCGAGAAAATGCGACTGACTGGACTGCTACACAAAGAGTCAGCAAGAAGTCAACAAGCTAAATGGCCTCCTTCTTTGCTGTAACACTAACGGATGGTAAAACACACCATTCATCTGCATCAATTCAGTTAAATCCTGGTGCATATTTTATAGATTATGAACACTACAAGCATTGCAGGATGAAAACAAAATTTTCAGTATAAACTGGAGTTATAAAAGGTCTAACTTTAAATTAGGACTACTAACTGACAAAGATCACTGATCCAATAGTAGAAACTGTTAAAAATAAAAGCCACTCGATACACAGGTGCACACATTTTACAAACAGTTCTAATACAGCAGGCTTCCTGTGGGTGAAAGCTCAATTCACGAAGCATGTGATAGCACATGAATGCATTCATTGGTTCAGTCAAGCAGTCAATACTCCCACAGTCACTGATCTATTAAATGAACTGGTTTCGGTCTAGCTGGCCAATTTCATTTGTCTTGTTAACATGATGCATGATAAAGCTAAGGCCAGGTGCACTGCATTTCCTCATTCCCTTGTACTGTGCTAAAGCCAAGGCTGGATAATATTAGTGAGCCTTCTGATGGCTTATTAATAAAATCAGTGGGATTGTTTGTCTGTGTGTGTAAAGAGAGCAGTTAAAATAACATGATTTAAATGAATCTGTAATACACAAAGTTTTGCAACATGTCAGCACAGAAGCAAACAGATTTGATGGACTTGTACAAAAAGATCATATCACTGTACACAAAGCAATCCAGAGATCAAACTACACCAGTGTACTAAAAACAGCAAGAGCAAAAAAAACTGGAGAAGCAGCAAGTAAAAAAAAACAGTACTTTTCACGATAGACAGACTTGATGAATATTACTCAGAAGACCCAACAATGAAACTTCTCTATTCAGAAAAAAGGAAATGCAGTGGCACAGAGTTCAGTGTCTTATAAAGCCACTTAATAAAAGTTGAAAGTACTGTGTCATTATCCCTAAAGCTAAGCAGAATCATCCACTAAAGATTAAAAATACTGTATCCAGACAACTTGGTATTCCACTGAACTCAATGCTTTGCCTCACCTTAGGGACCTTTATTTGAAAGCAGCCCCAAATGATGGAAACTGACTGTAAGGCTCCAATGGGAAATGAGTAAGGAACTACATCAGTCCAACTCCCAGCGAGCTACACAATACACTATAATTTGATATTTAATTAGCAGTTGTATTCAGATAGACCATTCAAACAGCTGGTTCAGCAACTGGAAATATCACACTGTTGCAGTAGTCTCTTCAACTCAAACCATTCCTGACATGAAGTCTTATTGGTGACATTGGGTACCAAATGTGAATAAGTAAAAGTTCATTATTCTTTATTGTAATGATAGCCACAGGGGATCGTCAACAGATCTCCTAGTGGGCCTCGTAAAATATGCACTCCCCTATTAGGCAAAAGTTGGAGGGATGGTGTGTGTGTGTGTGTGTGTAAGTAAATCAGCTGGTTCCACTCAGGCTGGCAGCCTAATGATTCAAGGCTGACCTGTACCTTGTTGTTGCTAAACATTTCAAATAAACTGTAAACAAAGGGTGATTGATGGCAGAAGACTAGCCTCAGTATGATTATTACATTGGCGATGAGGAATAAAGCAAGCTTTTTTCTTCCCTCTGGACCATCTTTATTGCTGAGACAAGTAATCATTTGGCAAGAAAAATTGCTCTTTTTGGTAAATTTAAAGCCTACAATGCAAGCGTAGAAAACTGGGCCCAATACATGAAGCACATGCATTACCTTTTTCAGGCTAACAAAACTGAAGGGATGAGAAGCAGAAAGTGATCCTGTTGACAGCATGCGGGGTCCTGACATTCAGTGTAATAAAAAGCCCGGCTTAACAACTTTTAATGAATTGGTGGACTTGGTTAAAGGTTTTTATGACTCAAAACCTCCAGTGATACCACTTTAACATGGCAGGGCAAACCCCTGGGGAATCTGTTCCTAAATTTTAAGTTGCAAAAATTAACACAGCACCATGTATCCGGGCCACCCCTGAATAACATGTCATGAGTAAACTAGTCTGTGAAATTAACAATGTGACGGTCCAAATATAATTATCAGTTGATCCCAATTTAGACCTAAAGAAGGCCATTGACATACTCTATCATTGAAGAATGCAGGGGAAAGGATCTCAGGAACTACAGGGGACATCAGATAGCAGCGTCCTCTGATTTGGGGGAGGGGAGGGGCCTCATGCAACATCCTTCTCTCAAATCGACAGTGATTGGTAAAATATTTCAGAATCTCTTAAGGCGTTGGACCCCAAGTCGCATCACTGGGCAGTCAAGGTAGGCCAGGGACAGCCTTCAGATTCTTCGGGAGCATGTTCCAGAAGGTTGTAGACTATTAGGCAGGTTATTGCAAGTGCTGGAGAAGTTCACAATTGAGGCTAAGATACAGAAACAGTCAAAACATGTGTTATTTCAAGAAAAGGGCCAAGGCCAGTACCGGGCCGTACCTTGCTTGAAGAGATAGTTTGGACACCTTGCCAGTATCTGCAAGGCAAATCAAGGCCTGGATGCAAAAAGACCCAGTTCTGTCTAAATTAAAACACAATATTAGATAGGGGATCCAGAGGACAGCCCCCAGATGAAATGAAACATTACTGGATGAAGTAAGCCAAGCTCACTGAGGAGGATGGCATCATCCTCTGGGGTTCCCGCATAATCCCTCACCCAGGGCAATGTCCGATACTTATGGAATTACACCATAGCCATCCTAAGATTTTGAAGATTAAGATGCTAGCCAGGAGCTACGCATGGTGGCCTGGCCTTGATGCAGACTTTACAGATTTGGTCAGACAGTGAGAGTTATACCAAGAGAATCAAAACCTACTTCCCGGTGAGAGTACATGTAGATTTTACAGGCCCTTTTTTTGGGTTCCATTTTCTTAATTAACATTAACATGCATTCCAAACAGATGGAGCCACATCACATGGTTCCATCATTTCCCATGTTACCATTGAGAAACTACAACAAAGTTTCTGCACACATGGAATATCAATTCCTGGTCTCTGACAATGGCATTGCCTTTACTAACACAGTTTCAGATCTTCATGCTTTCCAATAGAATCAAACACATTAGGACAACACTCTATCACCCCTCACTGAATGGGCTGGCTGAACAAGCAGTCCAGACTTTTAAGCTTGGCATGGAAAAGCAACCTGCAGCATTCACAGGGACCAAACTGGCACAATATTTATTTGACTATTGGACTATCCCTCACACAATGACAGGAATCACCTCAGGAGAATTATTAATGGGATGGAGGCTTCGGACAAGATTAAGCCTCCTGTTCCCAAACCTGGCAGGAAGGATGGAGTCACAACCAGAAGAAGAATCATGACTCTGTAAGGACCCAGCCCATGTGAGAAATTTTAGGGACGGTCTCAGTTGGTTCCCCAGGATTGTAATGAACAAAACAGGGTCCATGTTTTATAAGGCCAAAGTGCAAAATCAAAGGCAAAATTGTTAAGAAACACCTGGACTATCTCAGGATTTGGGAGCCCATGCCAATATAAGCCTCATTACCAGCCATCGGACGATCACTGCCAGCATTAAGCCACTTCTGGAAGTTGCCCCCACGCCTGCCAGGTAATGAGGACATTGATTCTGAGATAGAAGCGGAAGAGACCAGTGCCCTACTGAAGCGAGACCTCAAGAAGAACCAGTGTCAGTGGCTTTATGGCACTCACCTATCTGCTTCACACTGATCCAATCCTGCTTCCAACTGCTAAGTGGCAGAAAAGGCCCCCCGTGCTAGGGATGCAGGGGAAGAAATGGACTTGAGGGGCAGTAATGTTACAATGGCCACAGAGAATCATCAATAGATCTCCCCAGGGGCCTCTTAGAATAGGAATTCCCCTATTAGATGAGTGGAGAGGAAGGAATAACGGGTGGGGGTTTAAAAACTAGCTAGCTCCACTCAGACTGGCAGTTGAAAGACTCGGTGCTGACATGTATTGTGTAGCTGCTGAATGGCATTTCAAACACACTGTAAATGAGGGCAATTGGTGACAGAAGACTGGCCTCGGTAAGATTATTATTACTTTTGTGATTTTTCTCAAGAGTGTTGCTAAGAAGGTTGGTGTTTATTGTCCATTTCTCGGTTGCTCAGCAAGGTGATAATACAACTGAGTAAGTTGCTTAGTTCTTTTAGACAGCAGTTAAGAGGCAACCATGTTGTTGTGGGACCAATGTGATAGATATACCCGACCAGATAAAGAAAACAGGTTTCTCTTGATAAATTACCTGTATTTCTTACTACAATCCTAATGAATCACGGGTTGCCTTTTACAGATACCAGCTTTTAATATATAAACTGAATTTAAATACTCACACTGTCTTGGAAGGATCCGAATCTCATTCCCTTTATTTTTATTCCATGCTTCTGGACCACTATATTCTTGCATATCCTACTGCTATTTATAATTTTAGGGAAGCCAGACACTGGATTCAATAAGGGTAGTTTTGGCCCACTGTAGTGTTGCACAGTCAATTCTCAAAGCACAGATCCACTACAGTCATAAACAACATAAAACCTGTTGGATTCATTAAGCATACCCTCCTTATAAAATCCATCTAGATTCTTGTCCTTACAAGCATCATCGTTTCCTCCAAAGTCTATGCCCTTTTTTCTGCGATTTCATGCTAAATCCACCCAAATTTGTTTCCATACCTGCCACAGCATCTAATTAAAATCACTGACTGTGACCATATTGCTTTATTCATTCCCAATCTCACAACAATCTTTGTAGGATCAACAAAACAGCCCCCAAAGACTGTTTCTCTGGCTGCATACTGTCTTTGGTTCCATTTATACATTTACAGCATCTTCAATAATGCTGCTCTTTCTATCCCTGAACCATTACCTCTGGACGCCCCCAAGATCTATTCTGGTCTCATCTAGTGAGAGTTCCTTGGTAATTTTACCTGCAGGTAGGGGATGGGTTTTCACATTTCTGTTGACAACACCCAGCTCTACTTCTGCACAATCTCTCAAACTCTCCATTCCCTCTGTACCATCAGACTGTATGATCAACATTCATTCTTGGATGAGCCACAATTTCCTTAAATGTAAGAAAGACAAAAGACATCATTTTCAAATCCTGCCACAAACTTCACACCCAGCCGCTGTCACCGTTTAAATTAATCCATTTTCAACTTCAGCGCCCTATTTGATACAATACGGAGCTTCTAAACTCATACCTTCTCCGTCATAGGTCATCTGCTACTGAAACACTCAATACATGCCCAACTTCTCAATACTCTCCTGGCAGATCGCCTATCCTCCACCAAATCTCAGCTGCCACCTTCTATTGCATAGAATCTCTACCGTACAAGAGACCATTTGGCCCATCGAGTCTGCACCAAATCTTTGACAGAGTTTCTTAACCAGGTCATCTCCCCTGCCTCATCCCTGTAACGCTGTTCATTTACCATGGCTAATCCATCTAACCTAGATATCTTGGGCTATTAAGGGGCAATTTAGTCAGGTCAATCCGCCTAACCTGCACATCTTTGGACTGTGGGAGGAAATCTAAGCAGAATGTGCAAATTCCACAGAGTCACCCAAGGCCGGAATTCAACCCAGGTCCCTGGCGCTGTGAGGCAGCAGTGCTAACCAGTGTCACTCATACTAAGACTATTCACTTATCCGCATTTAGAGACAGTCTCCCGATAACTTCAATTGAAATTTCTCACGATCCTGTTTAAATAAATAGGTCTGGCTCACACTCCCAATCATTTTTGATGGAAATGAGCATGTTGTTCCAGGACAGGATTGTATTTTTTGTTTAATTTATTAGTATCACAAGTAAGCTTGCATTAACACTGCAATGAAGTTAGTGTGAAAATGGCCACACTCCAGCGCCAGTTGGGCTACACCGAGGGAGAGTTTAGCATGGCCAACGCACCTAACCATCATGTCTTTCAGACTGTGGGTAAAAACCAGTGCACCCAGAGGAAAGCCATGCAGACACAAGAGGAATGTGCAGACTCCATACAGACAGAGAGTCACCTGAGGCCAGAATTAACCCAGGTTCCTGGCACTGTGAGGCAGCAGTGCTAACCACTGTGCCACCCCATATCTGTCAAAAACGCCATTGGATATGGGACTGTTCCCCCTAAGGAGTTAAAAGGAGGGGGAAAGATTAGCAAAAAAAAATTATTGAAGACCTTCCAGCAGAGTCTTAAACTAATCTAAAGTGCAAAGCAACTGACCAACTTTGAATTTAACGTTCAGGTACTGGCCCAAGTTTCCAAATTTATACAATGGCTCTGAACTTAACTCTGCTCTAAGACTGGAACCATTTAAATATGCTATATACTTTGTGCGCAAAAGTAGTTGTTTAGTGCACTGAATGTTCTTTTCTCCATTTGCCAAAGAAATTATAGACTAAAGGACATATGGGTAACCTGACCCCAGATTTCTGTGAATATCATTCTGTAATAATGAGGGGTTTGGATACATGGTCATTTCATTAGCCTTCAGATTTTTCATTACCTCTCCTGGCATAACTCGACAACATGATACATCTAAATTAGCATGACAATCACATTCCCCATCATATCATGCTACAGTTTCCATCCCATCCTTTCTACAATGTACCTTCATGATTCTGTCTAAATTTACTTTCAATCTTTAAGTCAATGAATTGACAAGCTTTTTGCCCTTGTTACCTATTCAAGACATTGAGGCCCATTATAGAATCACAACTGTTAACCAAAGCCAGAATCAAATGAGACACCTTCTATAATAAAAGCGAATCCTGTGAATGCTGGAAATCTGAAACAAAAACTGAAAATGCTGGAAAAACTCAGCAGGTCTGGCAGCACCTGTGGAGACAGAAACATTCTATGGTTTGTACGACTCACTTAAATGCAGCCTTTATTATCTGAGCAAATCAAGGAAATGATTTTATTCACTTATTAGTTTACACTATCAATTTAGGATAATAGTGCGCAACAATAGAATGCCTCAAACCCTTAAGTATTGGGCTTCAGGTCATGAATTATCTGTCCCTGTCTGTCCTGAGTCAGATCGCAGTTGTGGTGATGATGCAACTAGCCTCAGTCTTTGGGATAGTGGGTATGAAGTCAACTAGAGTTCCAATCCTCATCACTGCTCAAATACATCTGGCAAATTGTATGCATATTAGATAGCAGGCATAAGGAAAATAATGTTTAACTGGGATGTTACTTATAGTGAGATTGATAGCATACTCACCTGCATTTAGGTTCAGTATGTCTCCAGGACTTGAGATCAAAAAAATGAAGGCTGATATCCTAATGCAGTAATTGTGTTCCACTGTGGGAGGTGTTGCCATTCAGATGAGAGATTAAACTAAGGCACCACCTGTCTTTGAAGGTGGACATAAAGGTTCATGGCGCTATTTTAGAAGACAAGTAGGGAATTAGCCCCAGTGTCCTGGTCACTACTTATCTCCTAATGAACGCAGAAAATAAATCTGGTCATTATCACGTTGTCACAGGAACTTGCTATGCACGAATTGGCAGTCACGTTTCCGAGCTTGCAACCATGACTACACTTTAAATGTTATTTCACTAGCTGTAAAATGCTTTTGAGCCATGGTTGATCATAAACTCAAGTATGTTTTTATTTCCGCTCTTCACCTCCACCAAGATGGGCTGCAATATTCCTGAGCGCTGGGAGGAGCATGCTCAATTCTCTCTTCCGACAATAGTCCTGAACTCTTTGAACAGCTATTTTGATAATTTTAAAAATGTCTTTGAAGTTTGCTTCTATAAATGTACGCACATTAAAGACGGTTTGAGATGTGTGGCCAACTTATCCTACCTGCTGTTTCTGAAGGAGTGTGGGATACTTCACCTCAGCAGCTACAGGCATTGGTTGAGTGTGTGGTTCCACGGACCGTCCATCTGGTCAGGTGGGAATGACTGCCGTTCCTCCAGCCTAGGCATTCTGCTGCGAGGAAGCAACTTCACCATCTTTGAAGTTAAGGAGGTGGTGGGAGGACGCCTCCTCATAGCATACATCATGTACAAGAACTGACCTCTCTCAGGCTGATTATTGTGGCTGAACAGCTGCCACTGCTGCTCACCACCTCCAGGCCAATCATTCTGGGTGGGTATTATAGACAAGACTGACTGATTCAGCAGGGCTGAAAAACGAACTGGATACTATGTCCAGAGCCTTCCTGGAAACAGTCAAAGATGCCAAACTGCACAACATCTTCAGCAACTCAGCAGACAGAGGGCAGCGTAGATACACGTGGTCACGGCCAGACGGGTCTGTCCACTTCAGGATTGACTTCATGTTTGTATCCCGCGCGCTCACAGTCAGGTCCACTGACATCAAGCCGGTGTTCTTTTCTGACTACTGCCTCCTGCTGGCTGACTGTCAGCTGGAGGAAAACCAGAAAGTAGGCAGGAGGTCATAGAAGCTAAATGTAGAACTGTTGACCCCAGAGAACCTCGAGGAGCTCAAAAGGGTTTACCACGGTTGGAGAACCATGAAACCCTTCTTTGAGTCTCCATCGCTCTGGTGGGAAACCATCAAGGACAACATCAAGAGGTTCTTCATCTCACGAAAGGGGTTCAGAAGGCCGGGGCGGGGGGGGAACGTCCCGACTCCGGAGAAGCGCGCAGGAGCTACTCCAACTGCGGTCGACGGGGGTTGATGTCAAGGAGGATCTCCGGAGGTGAAGAGCCAGCAAGTCTCGCTCTTTGCCTTGGAGGCCTCCAAGGTCATCTTCCAATCCAAGATCCGTTCCGTAGAGCAGGACAAAACGTGCTCACATTTCTTCTTCCAGAAAGTGCACAGAGAAACGTCTGATCAGCAGCCTGAAGGAAGAAGATGGCTCTGTAAGGTCATCGCAGTTTGACATTCTGAGGATCTGCAAATCCTTCTATGCCGGACTGTATGACTTGAAGCCAACAGACAGCATGGCCTCCCAGCCTTTCCTGTTGTATATCTCGCAGGTCTTACACAACAGTGAGTGGGAGAGCCTGGACAGACTAGTATCTCTGGATGAGCTGACAGAGACCATCGAGTTCTTTCAGAAGGTAAAACTCCCAAAGCGACGGCTTACCAGCTGAGTTTTACTCGGCATTGAGAGACTTGATGGGCCCAGATCTCCTGGAAGTGTACAGGAGGATGCTTCTGGAAGGCAGAAAGTCAGAATCCATGAGGAAAGGCATCATTACCCTCATCTACAAGCAGGAGGAGGAAAGGGAAGAAATTAGAAATTTACGACCCATTTCACTGTTGAACGTGAACGATAAAATTCTGGCCAAGGTCATCGCCAACCAGTCAAGTCTGCCCTGGAATCAGTGATCCATCCTGATCAAACCTGTGCTGTATCCGGCAGGAAGATCTCTGATAGGCGATTGTATCCCGAAGTAGCACAAGGCTAAGTGCAGGAAAGGCAGATGGATACCTGCCTCATCAGCCTAGACCAGGAGGAGGTGTTTGACAGAATGTCGCACAGCTACATGATGGATGTACTCTCCAAAATGAATGTGCTTTGGGGAGGGAATCTGCAATTGGATCCAACTGCTCTACACAGACATCAGTAGCGCAGTTTCAATCAATGGGTGAGAATCAGGTAGGTTTCAGATCAGGTCTGCCCTCTCTCCTCCGTTCTTTCCTGAGTTGCATTGAACCCTTTGCCGAGGCCCTCAGAAGCGACCCAGGCATCAAAGGGGTAATAATCCAAGACACTGGAGGCACACAGGTCAAAGCCTCCTTGTACATGGATGACGTGGCTGTCTTCTGCTCGGACCCCTCATCTGTTCGCAGGCTCCTTCAAGTCTGTGAGCAGTGCAAGCTGGCCTGGGGGCCAAAGTCAACTGGGCCATGTTCTCTGGGAACTGGGCTGACAGAACAAAGAACAATATAGCACAGTAAACAGGCCCTTCGGCCCTCCAAATCCTTTGTCCCCATCACCGTCAGGGCAGACTACCTTAAGGTGCTGGGGATATTTGGAGCAGCAGGGCATGCGCCAAAAACAGGGAAGAACGCATCACCAAAACCAGGCAAAAATTGGGCTTGTGGGAGCAAAGCTCCCACTCTATTAATGGAAAAAACCTAGTCATCTGGTGCAAGGTACTGTCTGTGTTGTTGTACAGGGTGCAGGTCTGGCCTATCCCCAAATCCTGTGCAGCAGCAGTGACTCAGGCCATCTTCAAATTTATCTGGAGATCAAAGATGGATCATGTCCTGAAGGAAAAGATGCACAAATCCCCAGAGAACGGAGGGAAAAACGTTCCCAATGCCGCCCTCATCCTGATGGCCACTTTTGTGTGTGGCTGCATCAAGCTGTGTGTAGATCCTCGGTACACTAGCAGCAAGTGCCACTACTTTTTGAGGTTCTACCTGTCCGAAGTGTTGTGGAGGATGGGTCTGGCCACACTGCTGCGGAACGCTCCAAGTGGTTGAACCACATCGCAGCACCTATCCTTCACTGAGAAATCTTTCCGCAAATACATCTTTGACCACATGGCAATCAAACAGTGATCAGCACGTAATGTCCTTGAGGCCCTGTCAGAAAAGGAGATGGCAGATCCTTTTAGATGGTTCCGAGTGGACTGTCAGTGTCATGTGGCAGAATGCCTTATCACCAGAACTCACAAGCACTAAGACCTAGCGTGGCTAGTGGTGAGAAGGGCACGCCCTGTCAGATTCTTTATGCATGCTTGAGGTCTCAACATCACCACACACTGCCCTCGAAGTGGCTGTAGGAGTGATGAGACGGTCGCACACCTCCTTATGGTATGTGCCTTTGCAAAGAAGGTCTGGAGTGAGACGCAGCGGTATTTGTCGAGGTTCGTCCCAGGCAGCTTGGTGACGCTGGACTCTGTGCTCTACGGGCTGTTTCTAGGGATGCACTCCAAGACAAAAATGCTGGGGGTCATCAACTTGGTGAAGGACGCACTTTGGTCCACCCACAACTTGCTGATCTTCCAGTTGAAAGATTTGACCTCGACTGAGTGTTGCAGACTGGCACATTCCAAGGTCCAGGACTACGTGCTGAGGGATGCACTCAAGCTTGGAGCAGCCGCTGCCACAAAGGCACAATGGGGAAAGGCCACAGCATAAAGCCTTTCAACTGAGGCAGACCAAAGGCCTGGTAACTGCAGAATACCCTCAGTCTGCATACTGTGTGCTAAATTGAAAAATAACAGCAAAAAGTAAAATCTGACGTATGTATACAGTTTTAAGTTTTGAAATGTAATGAATGTAATGTGTAAACAAGCATCGTATTGTACTGTAAAAATTACTTTTTTTTTGCACTGTTTGTAATTTTTAAATATGTTGTTTTGCAATGGTTTGAAAGTTTATGAATAAAGTATATCTTTGAAATAAAAATTTTGATATTTAAAAATTACAGATTGTGTCACTTTGATGGGGAGCACAGAAAATAAAGTTTGCCCTCTGAGACTAATGGCATACCATCATCAGTTTCAAGGGGGATATAAGTACATTCAGGTGACTCATCACTTTTTCCTAACTTTTGACCTGCCAGCAATACAGCTATTAGCAATTTATCACACAAAACACAAACGTATCAACCTGGCTCAATGGCAGCACACTCCATGTCAAAACATTTGGCCCCTCACTTCAGGACTTCGGCACATAATGTCCATGGATCAGTTCAGCTGAGCTCTGTTGCCCACAGTGCCATATTTTGAATAAAACTTTAAAAAATATACTTTACTTCCTCTGACTGTAAAAGAATGCTATGTCACTATTTGAAGAGTCAGGGAGTTTTTGTCCCGTGACCTGGGCAACATTTATTATTCAGTCTACAATTATATATTAACAAACATCATGAAAACAGAGCAATTTTGATATTTAAAAATTACAGATTGAGTCACATTTGTTGTTTATGCACAACCTTGTGTGATGCCTTTCCAACAAGTACACCTCAAAGTAAAGGCCGTAGAGTTTGAATATGCTTGAAAGAGCTTTTCTCTTACATTCTGTCATGTGTTGGGATTGGTCAAAAGCATATTAACCAGAAAGCTTGTGCTATAAAGAACTGAAGAAAATCAACCATGCATATGCACATACAATTAAAAGTCTTATATTTAACACATACCCATGTAAGACAAAAAAATTTTTATCCAACCAGCTAGATATAATCAAATTCTAATGACATTGACTTAAGGAAACTATCATGCCAACAAACTAACTGGACAAACATCCAAAAAACAGTCAAATTACTTGGTTGCCAGTGCAATTTCTTCAAATTTCTTTTCACTCCAATTTGCCAATTTTTTTTTAACTAATCCCTCTGACATTCCTTTTCTGAACCGAACAATCTGCCCTCAATAAAGAAGCTCAACTTCACCTTTGAAACCCCATAGTAACAAATGCCAAACTTGATATGCTGAACTTTATTCCTGCTGCCTCCAGCCTGGCATTCCTTTTAGGCAAGACATCTTTTTGTAAATCAGGTCCTTCATCATTCAACCATCTCTGATCATCTGGACTCTACCCTTTAGCATCTCATTTCCTCAAACTTTATTGACAACTGCTGAATTTTGAGCCATCTGAACTTCCTCACTCCTTTTGCCCACTTTTTTTTTGAGTTCATAGTTGTCTATTCCTATCACTGTTCTAATCCTGCTGCAAAGGTTATCATTGTTTTATGAGGTGATGGCTTAACTTCCAGAGGACAATTGCTAACTGACTCCCATTTCCTTCCAGACTATAACTCCACGACTAATGTCAAACTATTATTTCAGATCTTCACCACTCCTCCTTCCCTCACCTCAGATCTCAGTTTTCAAAATTCTGTGTAGCCAATTTCCACACAATTCCCAAAATACGCAAATAAGACTGCCCTGGACAATATGCTATTTTAGTTTCCTGTCGCACTGAACCAGTCTCTTGACTGGACCATCTCCTCCATCTTGTCTGGTCTCTACCTTTCTATTTTTGTGAGCCTCTATTGCTCTCCATCAATCAGATTTTTTGGCCTCAAAAGCTTTTGATTCAACATAAAAATTACAATGCATCTACACTTCAATTCATTCACCAGGCCCTCCACTTGTTATTCAACTCTGATCGAACCAGATGAGCCTGCTGCCATCATACTCCTACATTGAATAGTTTAATTTTAATATGGAATAGGTTGACTGGCCATGCTAAATTGCCCCTTAGTATCAGGAAATCTGGTAGGGTAAATATATGGAGTTACAGGCTGGATGGGATTGTTGTCAGTGTAGGCTCGATGGGCTGAATGACCTCCTTCTGCACTGTAAGAATTCTATGAAGTTCATGGACATAAAAGAGGTGCCACTACACAGGTCATGTGGAATACTGTCACAATCTTACTTCAGTCTCCCCATTAGAGTGATCAATGTTAACATCATTCTTCCTTTCACTCTGACCCTCAGAACTTTTTTGACAATACTTCTGATTTCCATCCATTCCTCACCATTATGTGATCTATTAGTGACTCTTCTCTTCCTGGGTCAAGGAATTGACAACAGCTTTCTAAAGATATCCACGTGCCAAAGAATCCAAGCTATTGGATTATGCTTCATCCTACCTTACTGGGTGTAAAATTTCCATGACAAACCAACTCCCCCTCCCCCACCCCATATTTCATTTTTATCTGTATTGACAGTACCAATTTCCACATCACAGCTTCTGAAATACATATTTCTTTTAACCAAGGTTTGATTCCACATTCATCTTGGCCATCAATTATTCTACAATTTCCAAGTCACCTCCCTGATAACAATGGCAAGGGTAATCTCCTCCTTACCTCATATTCCACTAGTGCCTGCATTTGCTGCATCACACGCCACTGTTTTTCACATTTAAAATCTCTCATTAGATAGAAGAGTACAATAGATCAACTTAATACTTCTGTTCTGTCTCGAAGTGCTCCCAACCTCATGAGTGGTCAGTTGAGATCCCCCCTCATTCCCACTCTGACCTCAGTCTTTAATCTCCTTCATAATTTCAACTAAGGTTAACACAAGGTTTATTTGATATATCAATTTAGCACCTATTTTGATTCATTTAGTTCCTCACATGCCTGTACTTCCCTCTCCCATGTTGCTCAGTCAGAGGCTTGGAGTCTTGACTCGGTTGTGCTGCTCTGTGGGGCGCAACTTTCTCCAAATTGTCCAAGTCAGCACAAAAGATGGCATAATTCCAAGTGCAAATTACACCCAATATAAATCAAGATTCTGCAAGATTTTGCGCTAGATTCAAAAACATTGCACGAGAAGTCTGCTTGCCTCACCAAACTGGCCACATCCACAGATCAAATAAACCCCTATTGCAAGTTTCCTCTAATGGCACTTATTTGCGGGCACTCTTAAAACTAAGCTGTTTGTTTTGGGCTGTTTGTCCCCACAAGGGCAACAGTAGAAATGTTATTAAGCTCTGAATTTTATATAATTAAGAAACTCCCCACATTACACGAATATAACGAGCAAACAATTCCTTTTTTTAGAAAGTTATGTTCAGTTACTTAAAGTCAGATTACTCATTTATTGAACTATACACTCCAATTAAAAATGCTTGTATGACAGAAGCCTCTTTAGCTATAGTAATCAAACTACATCAAGGAACTTTTTTATTAAAAAGTAAAAATATTTATTTGAAAATATTATATTCGAAAACATTGCCTAATTGCAATGGCTCGTGGAAGATTTTACATTCAGGGAATGAGTTTGAGTAGAAGGTTGAGGGAAAAAGAAAGCACTTCTCAAAAGTAATGCAATTTCGGCCATGATTTAGGCCTCAAACATCAACTGTATCCAAAGCCAAAATCTCACCAGAGCTTCTTTCCGCCCCAAGGCCAATTTCCCCTCTATTTTCCATTAATCTCTGACGTCTCTACTTTTTTTTCCCCATACGCCTCTTGATTTCCAACCTTACAAGACAAGACCATCCATCAGTACATTCAAACGCCACATTAGCCCAAACTTCATACGTTCCCCTATATAATTTGTCAATCTTCCTATTTTGTTCCAACAATGTTTTCCCGTCAACGGTGTGCAGTTATTACACAATTACCGTAATGATCTTCAAAAACCATAAACTGATTTCCACTTTAGAAAAGTAACCTAAAACTCATTCACACCACTGCTAAAAAGTATATTGCCACTAATCCATTCAAAATAAACCAAATCTAAGGCCCCACAGATAAGGCAAAAAGGGAAGCTTATGCTAGACACCAAGAGCTGAACACTGCAGAAAACCTGGATTAATACAGAGCGTTGGGGTAAAATTAGAAAAGCAAAGAGACGGCATGGGAAATAAATTCAAGGAAAATCCAAAAGAGCAAGAGGATAAATAAGACCTATTAGGAAACATAAAGGTAACATACATGTGGGAGCAACGTTCTTAATGCTTTGCGCAGTCTTCATAAAAGAGGAAGCCAACGAGAAAAAGTGCAAAACATCGAATGAGATAAACATCATACGAGGGGAAGTATTAAATTTTTTGGCACCTTACAATGTTGATAAATTGCCACGCCCAAATGAAAAATTTACCATGTTGTTTAATGAAGCAAAGAATGGAATTGTGGAGGTTGTGGTCTTCATATTTCAAGCCTCCCTGACTACAGCACATGTATCAAAGGATAAGATTATAAGTGTACTGCAGTAAAGGAGGAAGGGATAATGCAAGTAACTAAAGCCAATTAGTTTAATTTTGGTTGTAGGCAAATTATTGGAGTCAATTCTGAGGAACATGTGAGCTTTCATTTAAGTCAACATGAATTTGTGAGTGGAAAAGTGTAGCTTTGAGGACAGATTGGATAGGTTGGGGTTATTTTCCTTGGAACAAAAAAGGCTGACTTGATAGATGTGTACAAAATTATGAGGAGACGAGATGGCCGAATGGCCTCCTTCTGTACTGTAACTTTTCTATGGTTCTACGGTCATTTCTGACGTGACTGAATTTTGAGGAGGTAACAAGTAAGGCTGCTGAGGGCAATGTGGTGGATGTAACCCACATGGATTTCAACAAGGCCACTGACAAGGTCACAAGGGGAAGCTAGTTAAAAAGGCTGTGTTTGTTGCCAATGCCATGCACGCTGACAGTAGACCCAGGTTAATGGCTCCATCTTTACAGGGGCAACGGAACTCATTCATGATCATCAGCAGGAGAGAATACTATGAATTACTGTCCTGACAATGATGGATTTTGTAAACTCCTTCAATAAGCAGGGCAGAAAGGAAGGAATAACACACAGCAAACATAAACCAGGATGAATGTTTGTCTCTTCTGAATTTCTATCCTGGACTGACAGTGATGGATTTTGGAAACTCCTTTTAGAAGGGAAGGATTTGTAGACAGGCCAGTCATGTTGGTCGGTGTTTCTAAACTCTGTCTCACTATCCCAGTCATGCAAATTGATTACAGGTTGTTGTGTGTGTCAGACAATGATGTCATTGGATTTCAGCATGTAGAGGGAGCAATGCGAATGTGCAGAGACACATCAGTGGAAACGTTGCATGGCTGTACTGCATTGGCAGGAGACACTGAGTCGGGGCTAGTGGCAAATTAGATCAAAATTGGCATAGTGGCAGGAAGCAAAAGGTAATAGTTGAAAGGTATTTTTACGATTGGAAAGCTGTTATCAAAGCCTCTATCCGGCTCAGTGTTTGATCCCTTTATTTTTGGAGCTAATATTAATAATTCAGTTTTCTTTTAGGTCAAACCAAATAAACAAACTCAAATTAAGTTAGGACAAAGTAAAAGGGGCAGCTCCCCAAAAAGAAGGGGTACAGCCCGAACAAAAACAAAAGTACAATGGAAACTTAAGACACATCAAATCAGAATGTGATTGTCGGGGTCTATAACACACCCCAGCCCCTGCGGTTCCCAGCTGGCACGGAAGGCGTCAACTGCACCCGTGAACACCGCACGCTCCCTCTCCAGGGACACCTGGCCGTGAACGTAGCCACGGTAGAGGGGCAGACAGTCAGGATGGACAGCCCCCTCGATCGCCCGCTGCCTGGACCTATTGATGGCGCATCAAATACAGGTGGCATGATTAAGAAGTTTGCAGATGATAGAAAAATTCACTATGGTTAGCAGTGGGGTGGAAAGTTTAAGACTGCAAAGTCCAGTTAGCTGGACAGAAAAAGTGGAAAATGGAATTCCATCCAGAGGAGTGTGATGTAATGCATTTTGAAAGGTGCAACAAAGCAAGGAAATGCACAATGAGGAAAGATTGAAGTATGTAGGAACAGATAATCTTGGGATTACATGCCCACAGATCCTTAAATATAGCAGGGCAACTCAATAAGTTGATTCAGAAGGCATATGGAATGCTTTCCTTTATTAGCTGAGGGATAAAATATATGAGCACAGAAGGTATACAGTGCATAATACTAATTAGACAATAACTTGAGTCATCACCTAATAGGAAAGGTGTGATTGCATTGGGAGAAGTCAAATATGAGAACTGGAAAACTTTAGAGTCAAGATTGTGTAAGGGTTCTTTTCCTTGGAATAGATGTAGCTGAGGGGTGGCACAGCGGCCCAATGGTAGCACTGCTGTCTTATGGCACCAGGGATTCGGGTTCAATTCTTGGCTTGGATCACTGTCTGTGTGGAGTTTGCACATTCTCCCCGTTTCTGCGTGGATTTCCTCCAATTTCCCCCCACAGTCCAAAGATGTACAGGTTAGATGGATTGGCCATGCTAAATTGCTCTTTATTGTCTGGGGGACTAGTTAAGGCAGATGCATGGAGTTGTGGGGATAGGGCCTGGGTGGGATTGTCATTGGTGCAGACTCAATGGGCTGAATGACCTCCTTCTGCACTATAGGATTCTGTGACTTAACTAAGGCGCATAAAATTACAAAAGCACTAGACAGAATAAATAGGAATGACCTATTTCCCTTAACGGAGGTGTCATCACATAAATTCAAAACAATTTATGGGGCGGGGGGTGGGGGGTGGGGGTGGGAATGAGGAAAGATGAGGAAACATTTATTTTCCATGTAGAAGACCAGGTGGATCTGCGACTCACTCTCTGAAAAGGGTGATGGAGGCAGAAACTTTCACCATGTTTAAAATTACTTGGATTCTACCTGAACAGCTGTAACCTGCAGGACTATAAACTAAGTGCAGAAAGGTGGGATTAAGTTGGGAGCTCTTCATCAGCTGGGATGGGCTGGATGGCATCCTTCTGCCTCTAAATGTTTTATGATTCTATGAAGCAATGGCAAAGATGTAAAATATTTCTCAACTTCCCACTAGGTCTCCATTCTTCTGGTCTTCCTTTAAGATGTTGCTTCTTCTATAATTCCTACTACCTAACCTTATAAAATTAATAGATCCAACTCCAGCATCGCCAAACCCGAGGCACCTTCAAATTAACTCTACTGTTGTCCATGCTTCATATGTTCCCCATTCTCATTTTCCACCCATCATCACGCTTCTATTTTTACTGACCAATATAAGAGATGAGTTTGTCATAGTAGCAGTATTACTTTCAATTTTTTTTGTCACAGTGGAAGTATGAGAAGATTTACAATGCATTAACAGAAAATACCTGACTTCAGAAATTATTTAAAAAATATTAAAATTCCAAACTGACCTCTGACTGACCTGTGATCTAGCTAAGAACAATGAGCCTTTAATTAATTCAGAAAACCACAACAATGACACACTGCAACATTATAGGGGCATATCATAAGATACATGAGCAGAATTAGCATTCAGGCCATCGAATGCCTTCTACCATTCACCGGGTTTCTCAGCCCCATTCTCCTGCTTTTTCCCCCATAACACTTGATCTCTTTACCAGTCAAGTAAATCCCTGTCTTAAACGTATTCAATGACTTGGCTTCAACAGCCTTCTGTGGCACTGAATTCCATAGATTTACCACTCTCTAGCTGAAGAAATTACTCATCTCAGTTCTAGAGTCGTCCCTTTCTAAAACTTGCCCTTGGGTCCTAGTCTCTGTGTGTCTATATGATGGTATAGAGACACACTTTAGAATATATTGTACCTGGCATGTTGCTGTCTGATAAAGGATATATTCCTATATTCTCCCGTAGGAGATTGCTAGCCATTACATAAATACAAGTCAAAGATAATAAACAGCCAAATTGCCCAATGACACTCCACCTTTTGTTACTCAAGTCAATCTAGAATCCTGCTAGCTTTCAGTGGTTTTGCTTCAAACATTTCTGTCTCTTTGAATAAACAAATTTCTCTTAGTATCCAATTTGATTTATTAATTTATATATTATCTTTTCATACTTTATTCCCTTAACCTGAAAGTAATCCTCCCACAGTCTGAAAGATGTGCTGGTTAGGTGCACTGGCCATGCTGAATTCTCCTTCAGCGTACCCAAACAGGCATCAGAGTGTGGCAACTAGGGGATTTTCACAGTAACTTCATTATAGCATTAATGTCAGCCTACTTGTGACACTGATAAATAAACCTTAAATTTATATCTAATATTAGAAAACAATCTTATGGGTACTTGACACTTTCGCCAGTGGTCATTGACCAAAACTCGACATAGTCTTCAAGATTTGATGTCAGCAGAACATTGTGTGGCTTTGGATATGTATTGTGGCATTTTACTTGATTTTTTGATTGCAAAACCTGCTACAGAAAAGTATCAAGTCTACCAGGAACCTTGAGCTGCAGGAGTGTTGCTCCATTTTTCTCTATGTACCTTTATTTTACACTAATCTATATTAATTGTCTTCTGCCATTGTTCTGCCCACTTACACAGCTAATTCACCAAGTTTGGCATCATCACATTTAACTAATTTTTAGTTTCTGAATCCAAGTCATTGGTGCAAATTAGAAACAGGAACAACAATACCAATTCATGGATCACCCTAGTCAGGACTTCCTGTCAATCTCTTAACTGTCACCCACTTTCTACCCCTGGTCAGTTTTATATCAATTCAACAACAATAACAACTTGCATTTTATATTGTGCCTTGAACATAGTAAAATATGACTAAGTTCTTCACAGGAGCATTACCAAACAACATGACACTAGGCCACATAAAGAGGTAGTGGACAGATGCCCAGAAATTTGGGTCAAGAAGAATCTTAAAATGAGTAGAGATGTAAACAGTCAGAGGGTTTAAGGAAAAAAAATTCTAGAACATGGGGCCTAGGCAGCTGATGGTGAAGCCACTAATGGAATGATTAAAATTGATGATGTGCAAGGGGCCAGGGCACCGAGATCTCAAAGGGTTTTGAGGACTGAAGAAGGTTATAAAAATAGGGAGCAGTAACACAAAGAAGTAACATGAAAATAAAAACGAAGGTTTTAAAATTAAGGGCTTACCAATTTTACCAAGATCCATTTAGGGTAGCAAACATAGGGACAATGGGTGAACAGAACTTGGTATGTTCCAAGAATGTGGACAGCAGAACTTTACATAAGCATAAGAGAGAGGCTAACCAAGAGAGTGTTGGAATAGTTACGTCTACAGACTGATAGCCTGAATAAGGACTTCAGCAGGAGAAATGAGGTAGGGGTGGAGTTCAGCAATCTGGTGAAGGTAGGCAGTTTTCAGTGATGAAGCCAATACATAGTCAAAAGCTTATCTTGTGGTCCAAACATGGCTTAGAATACATCTTCCAGGGATTCAAGGTGACGGTTGGGGAGCAGCAGAAGCCATTGCAGCCAAGCTTCTGACGATGACTGAATAAATGGACCGTGGAGGAGGCACACTTGGGGATAACATGGTCATCTACACCAAAGCTGGAAACAGGTCAACAAGGAGGAGGAACAGTTTATCATGATCAGTCATCAGGATTGTCATTTGTGACTTTGATAAGAGTTGTTTCAGTTCAGTGGCAAAAACCTGATGGGAAAGGTTCAAATGTAGAGTTTCAAGAAAGATGGGCACAGATTTGGAATGCAAAAGCATGTTTAGGATTTTGGCGAGAATGGGAAGTTGAAGGGGTGGGGGGTAGTTTGCAAGAACGGAAATGTCAAGGATTGCTTTTTCGAGCAACAGATCTGAAGGGAAGAATGACAGTACATGAAGATAAAACCATTAACAATACCTGCTAATAGGGGAACCAGAAACAGAAGTTGGGTAGGCAGCAATTTAATGGGTTTAGAGTTGAGGAAAAGAGAGGTGGGACTAATGAACAGTAGGGGCTCAGTCAGCAGACAGGAGAAAAGATAGGAAAATATGAGTTCAGGAATACGTGGTGAGAGACTTTGAGAAAGTTTGATTAGGTGGTCTAAGTGAAGGGAGGGGAATGGCAGAAGTGCTGACCTTGATCTTAGTAAGAAAGAAGTCCACATGTTCCTCAAACTTCTTGGATTTGTGGGCAGAAGGAGCAGGGGACAGTGGGTTAGGATGACAATTTGCAAGTGAAGTCAGGAGTTAACTTTGGCATTCAAGGATGACTCTGGAATAGTGAGAAGTTTTGGTAGAGGATCGAATCATTGTTGTGTGATCTACTCAAATCCTGCAATGACTGGCAAAGTAATTGTTCTGTTCAATATGTTGCAGTCTCCCTTTCTTGGACAGACCAGGGTTAAGAGAGAGTGTTTTTAAATGGGAGCTACAGCATCAAGCACAGATGAGTAGTAGATTGGTAGCTGCAGAAATAAATCTTTAGCGTACTTCTAAATGACTTGCAGACAAGTTACTTCCAGGGGAGGGGGGCGGTTTGGGATGAGGCCCCAAAATGAGAACGCCAGTAGAGATCAATACAAGAAACAAGACTCAGCAATGGCCTTATGTATTATTGGAACGATGGTAATAGCAAAGCCATATGAGATAGTATGATCAGAGAGGTAGCCATAGAGCGATTAAGGAAGCTAGACAGATTTGGAATGTAACAGCGTGTTCAGGATTTTAGCAAGACGGCGGACAGTAAACTCTGACAATAAAGAGCTTGGTGAATGGAGATGGAGGTTGAAATAACCCAGGATAAGAAGTTGTTTGAATTTTTGCTACACTAAAATAACTTAGTAGCCTATTGTGCAGAAACGCTTTTTGGAAGTCTAGGTATACAACACCATAGGGCTTTGAATGATCTACCTGGAATGTCATCTCCTCAAAACAACTGGTAAATAAATAAATCTCAAATTGTCTTATCCAAAAGACTTGTCTAATAAATTCACTGCCTGGGAGAATAGTGAGTATTATAGATCATATTCAGTTCTGTGCTAGTTTAAACGATATCAGCTTGGACAATAGTGAGAATACAACTGTGGGTTACAATGGCCCCGGATGGGGGAAAAAAAGTCAAATGTACACCTGATTACGGCACAACTATATCTGCTGGAAAGTTTGCCTTTGTAGACATCAAGTGAGAACAGATTTAAGTGCAGTTCCATTTCTTGCACAGTCTCAGCCCACGCTCATGTATAAAGAACAATTAACCGGACAAATTGACCAAGCCCCGTTAATACCTGAGGAACTGCAACAGTGAGCACGTTCAGAAAGGGAGCTTTTTAAATAAAAAGCTCTCAAATGTATAGAAGTTGCAAGTGTGAACTTGGTTGTTTGGCATATCAATCAGAAATTTAAACTGGGAATGTGAACATAGGGCATTTTTCCCCTCTTAAATTGCAAAATAAGATGATAGCCAACCCAACAGGGCCCCACTGTGATACAGTTAACACATTCCTTCTACCTAGTCTTGGCCCCTTGCCCTCTCTACCCTCATATCCATAAAAATATGAACATCCTCCAATTCTCAGAATATATTGCATCAGACTTAAATTTTTCATTTACATACCTGCATGGAGCAGGCCAAAATGTTAAATGTCTCAAAAAAGGCCAAAAGAGGCTCCACAGGATAAAGGGAAAAACATTCCAAGAGAAAAATAACTTCCAGAAAATATACGTGGTATCTGTTGGGGTGACTCTTTGACCATTATCTCATACAGCCCCAGATGGAGACACAAATTCATGCCTTCAAATCAGGTTCTAGTTATTAAATAATGACTTTGCCTATGAGAACAGCACCTACAAGATCAAGAGTTTTCTTTGAATGCTGCATTAAATTGTGCATACCTTACTAAGTTACTAAATTATACACACCAAGAAACAAAAGTAAATATGTCTTCCTTACAATTCAATACTTGGGAACACATGGGACCTTTTCTGTCCTCCAATCTGAATCAGGTGCATTATGTTTGTGTAAGCACAATTATATAATTGATGAGTTTGGCTTCATTAACTCTGAAGTTTCCTTGGGCCTCCAACACTCCAACCTCACTGAAATTATATCAAGACAATGTCGGACTGATGACACCAAACTCCACCACACTACATGTTCTCTTGACCCTACCACATTGTGGGTGACACAATAGCACAGTGGTTAGCACTGCTGCTTCACAGCTCCAGCGATCTGGGTTCGATTCCCAGGTGTGGAGTTTGCACATTCTCCTCGTGTTTGTGTGGGTTTCCTCCGGGTGCTCCGGTTTCCTCCCACATTCCAAAGATGTGCAGGTTAGGTTAATCGGCCATGTTAAAATTGCCCTTTAGTGTCCTGAGATGTGTAGGTTAGAGGGATTAGTGGGTAAATATGTAAGGCCTGGGTGGGATTGTGGTCGGTGCAGACTCGATGGGCCAAATGTTCTCTTTCTGCACTGTAGGGTATCTATGATCTACCACAGTCTTCCACTGTCATCCTGCCAGGGTGAGCTGAAATTTCCTCCAATATCAGAAAAATGAAAGCTGCAAATTTACTTTTTCGCCATAGATTCCATCCCTTGCAAAGGTCTCAAGCTGAACTAAACTGTTTGGTTTGTAATTTTGGCATCCTGTGTGACCGAGTTCAGTTTTCGACCCCTCATCCTTTCAATCACAAAGCCTGTTTTTCCTTGTAATGGTCTTTGTCTCCTCCATCTAAGATTTGCTGCTGAAACCTTCACCCATACTTTTGTTTGCTGCCTGTCTTCAACTTCAAGCTCCAGAATTCCCTCCCAAAACACATCAACCTCTCTTTCATAAGAACGTAAGAAATAGGAGCAGAATTAGGCCATCTAGCCCTTCGAGAATGCCCCGCCATTCAATAAGATCATGGCTGATCTGTCGTGGGTCAGTTCCACTTTCCCGCCCTCTCCCCATAACCCTTAATCCCCTTGCCTATCAAAAACCTATCTACCCGCGTCTTAAATATATTTAGTGAGGCAGCCTCCACCACTTCAACGGGCAGAGAATTCCAGGGATTCACCACCCCTTGAGTGAAGAAGTTCCTCCTCAACTCCGTTCTAAACTGCCCCCCCCCCCTTAGCTTGAGGCTGTGCCCTCTAGTCCTACTGTCCTTTCTTAGCAGGAAGAGCCTCTCCACCTCTAGCCTATCCATCCCATTCATTATCTTATGTCTCTCCTTTAAACTTTTCATCTGTGCAATATCTCCTTATGCAACCCCATGTCAAATTTTATTAGATAAAAACTCTTGAAGAGCCTTGGGATGTGTTATTACATTAAAGTTTAAGTTTTAAGTTTATTTATTAGTGTCACAAGTAAGCTTACGTTAACACTGCACTGAAGTTACTGTAAAAATCCCCCCGTCACCATACTCCAATGCCTGTTTGGGTATACTGAGGGAGAATTTAGCATGGCCAATGCACTTAACTAGCACATCTTTTGGATTGTGGGAGGAAACCGGAGTAGCTGGAGGAAACACACACAGAGCATGTAGACTACGCAAAGATGGTGACCCAAGTTGGGAATCGAACTCGGGTTCCTGGCGCTGAGAGGCAGCAGTGCTAACCACTGTGCCGCCATGCTGCTTTATAAGTGCAAGTTGCTGATGTTGACCTCCAGACATGACATTTCAAAGCTCTGCTATTCGGCATATCATCTTCGATTCTCCATAAATTCAATCTCACCCAAACTCCTACAGCCCACATCCTGACTCACATCAAATTCTTTTCATTCATCATTCTCATACTTGCCACATGGGCCACCAGTTCAACCAGATTCAGACTGGGGGACAAAAAATTAAATTTAAATTTATTAACCTCGGGTCTAAAATCCTGCCATATTTCTGATCTCTTTCAGCTCTACAGTTCTTCATGAACTTTTTATGCAATACCACTGCAAATTTTTCTCCTCTATTCCAGGTTATAAAATCACCTCATCCACTGAAACAGTTTCCTGTACTGTACAAATTGCAGGTGTCACTACAACTATTGCAAGAAAGATTGCAAGCCAAAAAGCAATTTAATTTGTTCAAGTGAATACTAAACTGCCCAATCCCAACTCAGTTACTTGGAAAAAGAATCTAAATTTCCCTCTGTCACCCCCCCCCCCCCCCCCAAACCTGTATTTGATGTAAGAATTTGGGGCGGAGTTATGCAGTTTTATGATAATTTCAGTAACAAATGAATCAATTTTATGATATCCCAATGCCAGGGTAAATGGAGAAAGAAAAATGTATGAGTGAACCTTTCTGTCTTTTTAACTGAAATATCTCCACCCAATATGAGCCAACACTTCACTATTCGATTTTCAATTATCTAACATGTCTTTAAAATTGTTAATCAAACTCTAAAATGCAAAGAAAATTCCCTTTAATGGTCCCAAATGTCTTTTGCTGATTCTTATTTCAATGTATGTTGATTGAGGCCTCCACAAGGCCTAGCTGGGCATGAAGCCTATCAACCCATTTTTTTTGTTAAACAAATACCTGCGATCTATGTACCCTTTAAGAGCAGTTTAACTGCAACAGACGGTTGGATTACAAACTCTCAAGGATCCTCACTGCACTTGCTCTACGACTCGCTCACATTATCGATGTTACACAGTCGTTAATTTTCAGTTTCATTCACTCGCTCCCTCACTCTTTCACTGGGAGACAGGCAGGCCTTAAAGGACTCGCACACGCCGGTCTATTTCGCAAAAACGGATAATCTTTCGAATAATCACATGAAATATCTTCCAAAAAGTCTCAACTGTTGTTTTTCTTAAGGTAATGTTTAACAATTGTGTTTTTTTTAAATATATATAGACAAATATGTATTAAAGTCGGATTACCTCCAGTTCATGGGAACACAATTGGAAATCAGTCTGTAAAATTACTATTCAAAATTAAGTTTCATTTTTACGTACATGTCAATAACCGTATATAAAATACTAATTATAGGGGAATCTACAAGTTTGTTAATCTGGAAACGTGAGGTAAATGCAAGTCTCTTTCTCTAACTACATACAGGACTGAGAGACTCGAAGATTCATGACTCCAGCTTCTGTCAACTATGGAAACGATTTGTAAAAAAAATTAAGTCACACCAACTAATTTATTTTAACAAATAAGTCAGTGCCAGCAATAAAGAAAATGCACAAAGAAGAATTGCTAAGAAACAGGATATATTTCAGTTGATGTGGCACCAAATATAGCCTTAAATTTATAAAAGGCATCATCATCCAGTATTTTTATTATTGCATAAATATATTACCTTGGCGAATCCCCCGAGTGAGGTGACCCTGCTGTATAAAGCACTCAAATCCAACTCTCTCCCTCCGATTATTGGGATCTTTCTAAAGGATGTCCTAAAAAATTAAAAATAAGTCTTAATTATACATACCTTTAAAGGTTAAAAAGGGAACTAGCACTTTAAAACACAAACATATCCCAATCAAGTTTGGAGCAAAAATGAGTTATAAAACATGGATATAAAAATGTTATTTCATTGTTGTAAATACTGAATAAGTGTAAATACTGAATAAGGTAGTCTTAAAGTTAGTCAGATGCTGATGTCAAAAACAAGAAAGTTGACTTGTTTAATAGCTTTTAAGTTTAGGGTGAAAAAAGTGAAAAGGCTACTAAAAAGGGAGTAAAAATGGAAAGTATTTTTAAAGTTCTACTTCCTTCCCACACGCTGCTATGGAGAAGCCCCCTCCCCTTTCAACCTGACAGATCATTGCAACAATTGGGCAATAGAATGTAAAAAAAAATGTAATTCTAATCATTTATCACAAAAAAGTGGAAACGAAAATTGGAGAAAAATACTTCCTTGCCAATAATTACTGGCTGGCACATGGTGGTGAAAGAGGCGAGAAACGGCAGTTAAAATGCTCAAGCCTCTCCTGCTCAACTCCCCTCACTATTTATTTAAAAAGTTTTTAAAAAGTTAACATATTTCATCCTTGACAATAAAAATAATCCTCGATCCCTGTCGTCTTTGGTGGCTGTTCTGCTAACCGAGTGACAAGAAGCCTATGAAGGCCGCTGAATAAAACCACCACATCCCTGCCCTTGTATTATTGTTAAACGGTTAATTCCTGTCCAATCCCCCTTCCCGCCGCTGATTAAAAGTTGTATTTATTTTCTGCTGAATATATTTTTTACCCTTTACTCCTGTGAAAGTGCCGCAGCTCATCCAGGAAACTCCTGCCAGTCCTCAAACCGCCGCTTTTACTCGGAGTTTTAGCCATAATCCCTCTCTCTCTCGCTCACACACACAGAGGAAAAAAAATACTCCCCGAATAAATAATAAAAAACAAAAAAAAATCAGATGGGAGAACTCCCGAGATAAATCAATCGTTGTTTTATAGGATTATATATATATATATTCTCTACAGTCTATCCTTTCTCATCTCCGGAGAGTCGGGCGCCCGAGCCATCGCCGGCCACGACGGGAATTCAAGCGGAGCTTTGGGGAGGAAAAGGCTTCGCCGACAGATCGAAGCCCGGTTACTGTCGCCGGAGCTGGCTGCCGCTCGCTACACCGGGGATGGTGTTTTTTTCCGCCGCTCTGCTATAACAATCCTGCCAGCCTGTGAGGGGGGAGGTGAGATTTTAATCTCCTCATCACCGTCTCTCGCCTGCTTTTTTTCTCTCAAAGGGCCGGGGGTTTTGGCAGGAGTTCGGTTCGTTTCTCTCCATCGGCTCCCGTTCCCTTTTTTTGGTTAAATTTATAGATTTTTTTTCGAAACAAAACGAATCGAATTTTAATTTTTTTTCAAATTTTTTTCTTTTTTTTCTCTGTCTCTCTCTCTTCCCTCACAGACAATGAAAACCGAGCGGCCGAGCAATTACCCGCCAGAGGGGGGGTCCTGCAATTCCGCAAAACAGTTCGCCGCCATGGCTGCCTATCGGACGCAAGGCGAGCTGGGAGTTGGAGTCCATAGCCCTGCCGCCACACGTTCGAGGATAGGGTGATGTTCGAAGGAGGAGGACTACAGCTCCCAGGGTACACCGCGTCAGGTGCACCTGATGCTCCGGCCGCCAGACGCCGTTAAAAAGGAGAGCGCAGGCGCCAGGGTGTGCGATGGTTGTTGGGAGGTGTAGTTTGTGTGTTGTGGAGGGGCGATTCACAGAGCGATGGTGATGAGGAGGGTGCGCGCGCATCCGGCAGTGTTGTAGTTCCCGCGAGCTCTGCAGCCCAGCTGCCAGACAGGACTGGAGTGGCAGAAGGAACTACAAAGACCGACAGACAACGCACGGAGCTATTCTGTTGCTTTAAAATGGCGGGCTACTGAGATGTCGTATTGGGCTGTGCTCAGAAACTAATTATTTTACTGAGGACTGTTTGGGTTTTGACTGCTATAAATGGTCCACGCTCAGCAGCCGGTAAATCGCAAATTTTCCTGTTGGAAATTGGGTTCCTGGTATCTCCTTAAATGTAGGTAGAATAGCACAGTTATGTGTTATCGTGTTCAATAGTTGGCAAGTTATTCATGACAGAATAAAGTGCAGGCGTCGAGACAGTTGGTTTCTTGTTTCATTTGTAAACATTTATGTTTTATATCATTTAAAATTTCAATTATAAATGGATATATGCTTAATTGTATTTAAATAGTATATGTATTTCTGTTTTATTTACTTCGTGTACATAAGAACTGGTTTTAACGTGGTCTGAGTCGATTGCTAATTTTATCACATCCCAGTGGTTTGTGTCTTTGGAGTCCTGCTGTTATTTCGGAGTTCTCCGCACAATGCGCAGAACTGCAATATTAAGCTCTGCTCTACACAAGTTAAAGGAACAGTATCGCTTGAGTCCTATCCTAAATTCTTGTTTTTACTAATGTTAAACCTTTTGACAAGTTCGACACGTACGAAATTATACTTGCCACATAGAATGGTTACAGCAGAGTTGGAGGCTATTCGGTCCGCAGTGTCTTTGCTGGCTGTTTGCAAGATTCGGCTAGTTCCACTCCTCAAACCGTTTTTTTCAGATAATTGTCCAATATCCTTTTGAAATTCATGGTTGAATCTGCCCCACTAGTTTTCGGGCAATACACTTCCCATCCGAGCATCCAACTGGAATGTCCTGTCTTAATCGACTATTATTTATGTGCAGTTAAAATTGCAGCGGCAAAGTTAGGGCGCTGTTTTATAATTCCTTACTTCTGTTCTTGAAATCATGTTCTCACGGTGGAGGGAAATATTTTTCAAAAGGCGCACAATATACTGTAGCTATTTGTGTAGCCAAAAAAATTTGAAACAAATTCAGCAGTGTCTTGTGCTTTGGGGATTAATATTTTCTTTAGCGTTCATCTCCCTCTGTTTATAGGCATATTAGCTGCTGGTGGGAACTATCGATTTTGATTAGTGATCAGATTATGAATAGTAGTATTGGTGAATATGACTTCAGATAAAACTCGGTGAAAGGTCGCAGGTTGAGAGTGTTGTGACTGAGAAATGAAAGTCCTGCAAAGGCCCAGAAGAATTGTGACCTCGTAATGCAATATGTGGCTTTACCTACCGTCTTGTAAATTTAGATTATGAACATGCACGCTTATAACTTTTAAAAGTAAAACAAAATGAAGTAGGTATACAGAAAAGATATTTAAGTGTATTGGTTGAATATTATATAATTAACTTGGGAGTGGTGTTAAAGCAGATATTGAACACATTGCATCTACATTAAGCTGAAGTAAAGCACAAACATAATTTTTGAAAGTCCAAACATTGGTGACTACTCTGTTAGAATGCAAATTAACCTTGTCCAACAATATTGTAGGAGCACCTTTACACAGACCACAAATCTTCTAGAAGGTGATTCACCTCCATTTTATCAGGGGAAATTCAGATTGGCAATAAATGAAGGCCACTTTGAAATAGTTTAAAATAATACACTTGGTTCAACAGCAACAGATACTTTGTTTAGTAAACGGATGCTCACAGTCACTGTAGGTGAAGGTGTAGTATAGTTAAGTCTTCAACATTGTAGTAGATTCTTCGCGCTAGATCAGCATTCTCACTGTCCCACCTCTTGATTGTACTGGTTTCTATACTAGTAATCAATAGAGCAAGGCCAAAAAAATTACTCCACAAGTTGAAAAGAATAACTCCAGTTGATATCTAATGCTTCACAAATGTATAATTATTCCATGTAGCTACATACCAAATCTGAATATAATACCAGTGTCATGTTGAGAAAATATTTTGGAATAGTTGTGCATATGAATAATTTGAAACATGCAATGCAATAAATACAGCATGTTGTCAGAACAGCAACTTTGGACCTATAGATCCAAAGGCTCTCCACCTCTGGGGTTTTCCTCATGTCATGGCTGGGTCTGTTATAGACTAATTGTTAGAGATCAGTGTAATTAGTTCACAACTCTATTAACATCGTGTCATGTGACTACCAGGCTGATGGAAGGTAAACTCAATGCCCCTTGGTCTCTTGATTTTTTTTTAATCCCCATGTTCTTGTCAATCACCCCCATTGAATGTTCATGTTATGGATTTTGAGATAAAGGATGCAATTTACTCTAACTCATATGGAAGTTGTTGAATCTTCCAAGCTATACAGATTTTGATCAAACTCTAAAATGAAGCAAATAAATGCCCTGAATTTATGGGTATTGCTAAGTCTTCAAAAGATACCATATTTGTGCTCAAGCTCCTGTTTTTTTTTTGTCTGAAGCATTAAGATTGGAGGGGACAGTGCAAGTTATGTGAAGATGCATTTGTCTTTGAATGCCAATATGAAAGACTATTGTGGTGATGCTGTACTATTGATAGATTATGTTTAAGGGGGAGCATTAAGCACAAGTTAGAGATGTGTATTGTCTCCAGACAGTACAATGAGTGAGATTTTGCAAACCCAGGAAAGTCATGGGGGTTACAGATAGTGTGACATGAACTCCAGATCCCTGTTGAGACTGTCCTTGTGTGCAGAACTTGGCTGAGGACAGTCTCAACAGGGATCTTGGGTTCACATCGCACTACCTGTAACCCCCATGACTTGCCTGGGTTTGCAAAACCTCACTCACTATACTGTCTGGAGGCAATACACATCTCTTTAACCTGTGATCAATGCTCCTTCCACTCACATTGTCGGCCACTTTAAGACTTGAATAGCAGGTTAGGTGTAAAGGTTTGCATTCTAATCATAATCTGTAAACTGTCTGTGCTTTATACGCTCTGTCTGAGGCCAGAACTCTCCATTCACCTGACAAAGGGACAAATCCCAAAAGCTTGTGAGTTTACTATCAAATAAATCAGTTGGATGGTGTTGTCAGACTTACCGTGTTTGCACCAGCTATCAAGCACCTATCTGTTCTAATCCTGTTTTTCAGCACAGTCCATAGTTTCCACTTCACATGCTCATCTGAATAATTCTTAAATATTGAGGGTTCCTGCTGCTATCATCCATTCAGTAAGAAGTCTCAACACCAGGTTAAAGTCCAACAGGTTTATTTGGATTAACAAGCTTTTGGAGCACTGCTCCTTCCTCAGGTGAGTGCTCACCTGAGGAAGGAGCAGTGCTTTGAAAGCTCATGATTCCAATAAACCTGTTGGACTTTAACCTGGTGTTGAGACTTATTATTGTACCCACTCTAGTCCAACAGCAGCATCTCCACATCATGGTTACCACTCTTTCAGGCAGCAAATTCTAGATTCCCACCATCCTCTGGCTGAAAAAAAGTTTCCCTCAAATCCCTCTAAATTTCTTGCCTCTTACCTTAAACCTATTGCCGGTTACTGATCCCTCTAAGGGGAGAAATTTCTTCCTATCTACCTGATCCATGACCTACATAATTTTGTACACCTCACTTGGGACCCCTTCATTCTCTGCTCTGAGAATAACCCCAGCCTAACCAGCCTCTTTATAGGTGAAACATTCCAGGCCAGGCAATATCCTGGCAAATCTCCCCGATGTGCTTCATGGTGCAATGCCATCCTTTCTAAATGTGGTGACCAGAACAGTTCTCTAGCTGTGGTCTAACAAGGGTTTTACAGTTCCATTATAACCTCCCTGTTGTGTTCTATGCCTCAGCTAATAAAGGCAAGTATTCCATATGTCTTTTTAACCACCAGGTTTTGGTCTGATTGAAAGATGAAATAGGTTCAAGAATGCTCTCCTCACTATCCCATGTTCGTGTTTTTAGAGGGTGTAAGATGAGAGGCTAACTCAGTGAATGTTGGACTAGCCAATTCTAGAGATAAGCTATGAATGGTTTTTAGCAGAGATGACTAAAGCAAGGGAAAGTTCTGTTATGTTTGAATGGTCTCACCTTAATTTAAGACTTAGTTAGGGATACAAGTGGCAACAGTGTGAGAGTGGGAAGAAAAACTATGGCGGGTTATTCTCTAGCCCTAACAGAATTGGTGAGAATGAAATTGGGCAACTGCACTCCCACAGAGTGGGTGACAAAAAAGGTATTGGAGCAGAGTTTTGTGGTGAATCGTGCACAGCTCAAAGAGGAGGTAATTTTGACTTTGGTAAGAGCCACTTCAGCACCAATAGGGGTGAAAACCTGATTTAATGAGGTTCTGATTAAATCAGAATTGATCTAGAACAACACATTTAGGGACTTTTGAGATGTTTGCAGGGCTGTATTTTAAACACTTTTTCTTAAGCAAAGGGTGATTTCATCAGATCTGAAAGCGGTGGTACAGTGATTAGTACTGCTGCTTCACAGCGCCAGGGATCTGGGTTTGATTGCAGCTTGAGTGACTGTGGAGTTTGACCATTCTACTGGCATCTGTGGGTTTCCTCCCACAGACCAAAGATGTGCAGATTAGGTGGATTAGTCATGCTAAATTGTCCCTTACGTCCCAGTGTGTAGGTTCAGGGGATTAGTGAGGACGGAATGAACCAGGTAAGATACTCTGTCGAAGAGTTGGTGTAGACATGATAGGCCAAATGGCCTCTGCACTGAAGGAATTCTATGGCAGATTTGATAAACCTTTTAATATGACAGCTAAAATGGAAGCCAGGAAAGAAAGGTGAGTGATCAGCAGTTTATTCAGAATGCAGTCCAGAGAACAAGACTTAGGTCTCCAAGTTGAGCTGAGAGACTCATGATGTTGGTGAGGAGAAAAATATGAATAAAGGGAAAGGGCAAATCTTAGAGTACAGCAAGTTAAGCCTGCTGGGCTGGGGAATGGAGAGAAACAGCAGAGGTTGCACTCAAAAACTAAGCTTTCAAATAAGTTAAAACCTTATTAAAACCATGTTTTATATATAAAAAACTATTTATTGAATAGGCTGAAACCAGCAGATAAATTTAAAAAGACTGACCAGCAGCATTTTTAACAAACAGAAAATTAGGGTCATCCAGACTCAAGTTGGCTCTATTGTCTCTCTCCACAGATGCTGACAGACCTGAGATTTTTCCAGCATTTTCTGTTTTTGTTTCAGATTCCAGCATCTGTAGCACAGTGGTTAGCACTGCTGCTTCACAGCTCCAGGGACCTGGGTTTGATTCTTGGCTTGGGCCACTGTATGGTGTTTACATGTTCTCCTTGTGTCTGCGTGGGTTTCCTCTGGGTGCTGTGGTTTCCTCCCACAATCCAAAGATGTGCAGTTAGGGTTGATTGGCCATGCTAAAATTCCCGTTAGTGTCCTAAGATGCTTAGGATAAAGGGATTAACAGGTAAATATGTAGGGATGTGGGGCAGGGCCTGGGTGGGATTATGGTCAGTGGGCTCGATGGGCCGAAGGGCCTCTTTCTGCACCGTAAGGTTCTTTGATTCTTATGACTTTGATATGCAGTAATTTGCTTTTAGTGTTTTGTGATTTAACACTAGCTCCAAATTTACACAGCTGTACCCTACAAATTCCAAAGCCTTCAAGAAAGGAGCCAGGCTGTCTAGAAATAGCCCACTGAAGTCAATCAATGTAGACATGTACAAATGATCATGTCCTGAACAATTCACAAAACATACAGACTTAACTTGTGTATTCAGCTGGGTGTGGTCCAAATCATCAGATTCCATGACTTCAGATAGTGATCCAGCTGAGAATGGAACTCCACCAACCAAAATCTTTCCATCTACTGTATCCATGACCTTCATAATTTTATACACATCAATCAGGCACCCCCAACCTCTCAGCTTTCTCTGTTCTCTAAGGATCATTTTTAACCCATGAACCTGAAATAAGCTTGCAATGACCATGTTAAATGGTCAGTTTGAGAGGAGGTCATATAACGAGCATTCTGCTGTGTTTTTTAAAAAACAGATTCCAGGGACAGTCAATGAGACCAACAAGTCCCTGAATTGGTGCTTTTTCCAATTATCCTTCTATCTTGTGCTTTGTCTGCTTTTTGACCAGACACATGCCACAAACAGTATCTTAAGTGTCACCCAGCAGATGCTGCCTCCAGAAATCATCTTTAAGCCATCTCAATGCACAATTCAGAAAGACTATCCGGCTGAGTCTGAAATCATCCAATCCATCAACCTACAGGATCCATCTCCAATTATCTTATGAACTTTTAACCAATTTAGCCTCTCCTCCCACTTTAACTTTTATATATCTATAAATATAAACTTTTGAATTCATATGAGTGCGTTGGAGCATTTTTATTTTGATTGTGTTAAGTACAATAAATACTAATCTCTTTAAAAATTACAAAAATACCTGTCTGTGTATCTTTTACAATCATAGCACTCGCATTTAAACAGTTAAACACTCAGTGAGCAAGCAAATTGTTTTTTAAAAAAATGCACCTGTTGCAGTTAACCAAGGGTGGAAAGAGAGGGGAGCTGGCCTGCTATCTCTCATGACCACAACATGTATCTTACCAATCTGCATGAAGGGATTCTATGACAGAATTTAATGAACCCTTTAGGTTCATTAGAACAAGCCCAAAGTGCAGTGCAGTTCCTTATCTTGTCAGCTTGGATCTTGTTTGTCTCTCTTTTGGGGCCATGAATTGGACTTTGAATTTGGTGTTTGGAGCAAGCAAACCCTGCTTGCTCCGTTTTGAACATTGGCGTTGTAATTTTAAGGATGAAGTGAAGAATTTCCCTTGCTGGGATTGCTACTTAGTCAAGGCTAAACAAGGTCATTTCACTGCTGGAATTCATGTTCGGAGCAAACTGCAATGAGATCTGGAGCCGAGTGGCCCAAACTGAGCATTTTCTTTTCATACCTTGCAATACTTTATTTGAATAGTCATGGTCCCCACATGAGGGACTGACCAGGTAAGACATTGAGCCCAATCAAACAAGATCCAAGCTGACAGGATGAGGCATTGCACCCCATCCTAGATTTGATCTAATACATCAAAAAGCAAGATAACTTTGAAAAATTGCATCAGGTAAAACCTCAGTTTAACCACATTGGCTATCCTGATCCTTTACTCTACCCTAGCTTAGGGAAACCACAATTGCAGACATCAGCATACCCCAAGTGCAATAGGCTAGCCTTGTCCCCTGCCTAATACTTTCACCCCGCCACACTTTTTATAAAATCGCTGCCGATGATAAGTGTCTCTTGATAGCACTGTTGGTGATGCCTTCCATCAGTTTGTTGTTGATTGAGATAACACTTGTTGTGATAATCGGCTGGATTGGATTTATCCTGCCTTTTGTGGATAGGGCATACATACCCAGGCAGTTATTTTTATTTGTTAAATAAATGCTAGTATTGTAACTATACTAGAACAAATTGGGCCTTTGTCACAATGACAAAGTGCATAGAAGCGTGTGTTGTCTGCCTGGTGCTCGGGTCCGGGATGTCACATCTGGGCTGCAGAGGAACCTGGAGTGGGAGGGTGAGAATCCGGTCGTAGTTGTTCATGTGGGTGCTGACGACGTAGGCAAAATGCAAACTGAGGATCTGGGGAGGGAGTATGAAAAGCTGGGAATGGAATTAAAAAGTAGAACCGACAAGGTGGTCATCTCTGGGCTACTGCTTGAACCGAGTGCAAACGGGCGTAGGGTTGATAGGATTAAGGAAGTGAATGGGTGACTCAGGGATTGGTGTGGGAGGAATGGGTTTGAATTTATGGGGCATTCGCACCAATATTGGGGTAGGTGGGACCTGTTCAGGTGGGATGGGGTTGGTCTGAATTGTGCTGGGATCAGAGTGCTGGCTAATCGTGTAAAGAGGACTGTAGACAGGGCTTTAAACTAATTTGTGGGGGGGGGGAGGGTGTGAGGGTAGGTGACATTACGGGGTCTAAAGTTAAGGAGACGGTACAGGTAAGGATAGAGGCAGAGGATGTCCCAATAATAGAGGGAGTAAGGGGCGTGAGTATGGTTGGTGGCGTTCCGGCAAATAAGGTCCAGGTGAAGGCTGGGATGAAGATGCTTTATCTGAATGCGCGAAGCATTAGGAATAAAGTGGATGAGTTGGTGACGCAGATCGACACAAATGGATATGATCTGGTGGCCATTACAGAGACGTGGCTGCAAGGTGACAGGGACTGGGAGCTGAATGTCCAGGGGTATCAAGTGTTTAGGAAGGATAGGCAGGAGGGAAAAGGGGGGGCGTAGCTCTGCTGATTAAGGATAGCATCAGGGTGGTAGCAAGGGATGATATTGGAGCCAAGGAGCAGAAGGTGGAATCGTTGTGGGTAGAGATTAGGAACAGCAAAGGGAGGAAGACGCTGGTGGGTGTCGTCTATAGGACCCCCAATAATGATCTGGAGGTGGGGCGGGCTGTTAACGCACAAATAAGTGCGGCGTGCAGGAATGGGATGGCCGTAGTTATGGGGGATTTCAATCTGCATATTGATTGGTCGACCCATGTTGGACGCGGTGGGCTCGAGGAGGAGTTCTTGGAATGCTGCCGGGATAGTTTCCTTGAACAGTATGTGTTGGAGCCGACGAGGGAGCGAGCTATCTTGGATCTGGTGTTATGTAATGAGGCGGGTAGAATTAGGGAACTTGCAGTGAAGGATCCTCTTGGGGAGAGTGATCATTGTATGGTGGAGTTTCTGGTGCAGATGGAGGAGGAGAAAGTGGGTTCCCGGACACGCGTCCTTTGTTTGAACAGAGGGGAGTACGGTAGGATGAGAGAACAATTGGCGAATGTGGACTGGGGGAGCGCGTTGGAAGGTAGGTCTGCTGAGGAGCAGTAGAGGATCTTTAAGGAGATCTTTCTTGGTGCTCAGCGGAAATTTATTCCGATGGTCAAAAAGGACCGTAGGAGGAGAGGTAATAAGCCATGGATAACGAAGGAGGTGAAGGAAAGTGTTAAATTAAAAGCGGAGGCATTTAGAGTAGCTAAGAGTAGTGGGCGAGAAGAGGATTGGGAGAGGTTTAAATGTCAACAAAGATTGACAAAGAAGTTGATAAAGAAGGGTAGGAGAAACTATGAAGCTGGGCTAGCGCTTAATATAAAAAAGGATAGCAAGAGTTTTTATAAATATATAAAAAGGAAGAGGCTGGCTAGGGTGAACGTTGGTCCCTTAGAGGATGAGAAGGGGGACTTAGTGGTAGGGGATGGGGATATGGCGGAGGTCTTGAATAACTTTTTTGTTTCGGTCTTCACGGAGGAGGACGTGAATAATTTGCCGGGTGTTAGAGATGGAAAGGTGGTAGGACTGGAGGGTCTCGATGACATTACTGTTACTAGAGAGGTGGTGCTCGACAGACTGGAGGGGCTGATTGTGGACAAGTCCCCAGGACCGGATGGAATGCATCCGAGGGTTCTGAAAGAAATGGTGGAGGTGATAGTGGATGCCTTGGTGGTTATTTTCCAGACGTCACTGGATTCCGGGGAAGTGCCGGAAGATTGGAAAACGGCTAATGTTACGCCGTTGTTTAAGAAGGGTGCCAGGCAAAAGGCGGGGAATTATAGGCCTGTTAGTTTAACGTCTGTTGTAGGTAAAATGTTAGAATCCGTCATCAAGGAGGAAATAGCGAGGCATCTTGAGGGGAACTGCTTGATAGAGCAGACGCAGCATGGTTTCGTTAAAGGGAAGTCGTGTCTGACAAATTTACTGGAGTTCTATGAGGATGTGTCTAGGGCGGTGGATAGAGGAGAGCTGGTGGATGTGGTCTTTCTGGATTTTCAGAAGGCGATTGACAAGGTACCTCACAAGAGGTTATTACAGAAGGTCAGGGGGCATGGAGTTGGGGGTAGGGTGTTAGCGTGGATAGAGGACTGGTTGTCAAATAGGAGGCAGAGAGTGGGGGTCAATGGGTGCTATTCGGATTGGCAGATGGTGAGTAGTGGAGTGCCCCAGGGGTCGGTGCTGGGGCCTCAGCTATTTACCATTTATATAGATGATCTGGAGGAGGGAACCGAGTGTAGGGTGTCGAAATTTACTGATGACACCAAAATTGGTGGAAAGGCAAATTGTGCGGAGGGTGGGGAGAGTCTGCAGAAGGATCTAGATAGGCTGGGCGAATGGGCCAGGAAATGGCAAATGGAATTTAATGTTGGTAAGTGCGAGGTGGTCCACTTTGGTAGGAATAATGGTAGGAAGGATTATTACTTACGTGGAGAAAAACTGCAGCAGGTGACGGTGCAGAGGGACCTCGGGGTCCTTGTGCATGAGTTTGCAAAAACCCAGGTGCAGCAGGTGGTCAGGAAGGTGAATGGGATGCTGGCCTTCATCGCGAGGGGGATTGAATATAAAAGTAGGGAGGTCTTGCTGCGGCTGTGTAGGGCGCTGGTGAGGCCACAGCTGGAGTACTGTGTGCAGTTTTGGGCGCCGTACTTACGCAAGGATATTTTAGCCTTGGAGGGAGTGCAGAGGAGGTTTACTAGGCTGATGCCAGAGTTGAGGGGGTTGAGCTATGAGGAGAGGCTGAATAGATTAGGCTTGTACTCGTTAGAGTTTAGAAGAATGAGGGGAGATCTCATTGAGATGTATAAGATGATGAATGGAATGGATAGGATAGAGGTGGAGAGTCTCTTCCCGCTCAGAAAGGACAGTAGGACTAGGGGGCGTAGCCTCAAGATAAAGGGGGGGCGGTTTAGAACAGAGTTGAGGAGGAACTTCTTCACTCAAAGGGTGGTGAATCTCTGGAATTCTCTGCCCGTTGAAGTGGTGGAGGCTGCCTCGCTAAATATTTTTAAGACGCGGGTTGATGGGTTTTTGATGAGAGAGGGGATTAAGGGTTATGGGGAGAGGGCGGGAATGTGGAACTGAGCCACGACAGATCAGCCATGATCTTATTGAATGGCGGGGCAGGCTCGAAGGGCTAGTTGGCCTACTCCTGCTCCTATTTCTTATGTTCTTATGGATAGATTTCTGATTATTTATGCAGCAGATGTCCTTGGGCCTACAGGTAGGTCTCAGCCTTGTCTGGGCTGCTCAACCATTTCAGAATATCATTTTGAGTGAGTCAAGTTGGCTGAAGAATGCCATTTGTGAGGTTGGGAACCTCAGGTTATATAAAAACTTTTGGAACATTGTCATTTTAATGTAGGAAGCAAGTGGACATAAAGGTGTAATCAAAAACAAATAATGATCAGCCAATTTTTTAAGTAGTGCTTGTTGGGGAATAAACATAGCCAGGATACTAGTCTTCAAGTACATGAACTTGGCAACTTGGTTTAACATCTCAGCAGAAAGAAGCATTACCAACAATGCAGCATTTCTTCTATTCTGCATTGAAGTACCAGCAAATGTTATTTGCTTAAGTCTCTTGTGTGGGACTACTTATTGAATATTGACCACTTACTTTGTGCTCTCGTAAAAGTCAAATTTTTGAGACTTTTTTCTAATTCTGTGAAATTAGGAGAGAATGGTTAAAAAGTTAGTCTAAAGCCTTTTTATCAGAATGTCCCAAGACAAATGAGTTTGATCTAATAGCTATTCTGGAGAAGTAGTTACATGGTGCTCAAAGCTGAGAATTAAATAGCCAGGGTATTTGCTGTTTCAAAAAATCAGACAAAATAGAAAAGGATGAAGGAATAGATGAATAGCCCAGATAATAAAAGATGTCAAAAGAGCAATAGTGAAGAAGGATCTTCGCTCAGAAATTCAGGAAGTACAATTAGTTTGAGTAGAAATAAGAAACAAGGACAAGGAAGCACTGGTGGAGGCAATTTATACTGCAAGACAGTGGGTCCTGGCTTTAAGTTGCCCCATTTTGTTATCTTGATTTAATTTCAGTCAATTAATGGAGCATGTATTCATGTTTAGCGTCCAGAACTTTGTAACTTTGGTGCAATGTGTGATGTAGAGTTGCATGATCTTATTGGTATCTCTGACCTCCCAGGCCTTAATGCGCCCAGTCCCAAACTCGCCTGATTGCTGGTCAACTTTCTCGCTTGCAGCATAATTCTGAAGCTGCTGTCGCTAAAAGCTGCTCTTCCTGTTCCTCACAGATCATCTCCTGAACCCTTGCTCTCAGCAAGGGGTCAGGAGAAGGCAATGGCAAGTGGGAGAGGTAGGCCAACCACCTGGAAGATCAGCCAGCAACTGCAACCAGGAGGGTCATCAAGCGTGATGCGTGACAAACGGGAGGTTGGGCGTGCACAATTGGCAGCAGCTGGGAGGGCCTGGGAGCAGGAGAGGAGATGAATGGTAGGTAAGTAGAAGAGCATTTGAAATTTATTCTTATTTTGTTATTTCAATACCAGTACAAGATTTCAGCAATTAAGAATTTCAACTTAATATGTTTTTTTTCTGAGAAGGATCCTGCAGAACCTAACTAGTTTTTCATTGGTTGTAATGGGAAAATCTGACTTGTTTATGTTGGTTTACTTGAAGTTGTGCTTTCAGGAACACCACTACAATGCTAAGTGAGGATGTATTTTACTGATGGATAGAATATTAATGAAAAATAAGAGGAGCTTTGTACCAAAGGCAATGCAATAAATTATTAGAGATTTTAATCTTGTTATAGACTGGACAAATCAAATTGACAAAAGTATTTGCAGGATGAGAATATGAAATGCATTTGGGACAGTTTCCTAGGACAATAGATCATGGAGCCAAACAGGTAAGAAGCTATTTTAGATCATATGCTCATTAAGCCTGTCTCATTACATAGGATCATTTACTATTAGATATCTTATGAGGAAGAGTGATCATAATATGATGGGTTTTCATACTGTGGTTAAGAGTGATGCACGTGAATCTGAAACTAGATTATTGTGTGCCTATGTTACTGCTAGACTTGACATTTTCAATGTACTGCTGGCACACCTCAAGTTTTATCCTCAGTAAGCTTGAGGCCATCCAAAATTCTGCTGCCATTGTCCTTGCTCACACCAAGTCCTGGTCACCCACCACCCCTGTGCTCACTGACCTAGATTGCTTTCTAGACTACTTCATTTTTAAAAATTCATCTTTTGTTTTTAAATCCCTCTGATTTTGACTTTCCCTCTCTAATCTCTAGCCTGATTTTAAATCCCTGATTTTAACCACTCTGTTATCGGCAGCTGTGACTTCATCTGCCTATGACCTAAGTTTTGGAATATCCTTCATACGTCTCTCCGCCTCTCTAACTCTCTTTTCTCTTGTAAGATGTTCCTTAAAACCTCTGACCAAGCATTTGGCCAACAGCTCAATATTTCCTTGTGTAGCTCAGTTGAATTTTGTTCCATAATGCTCTTTTAAATCTTAATTTTACATGGTGCCTTTCATATAGTAAAAGTCTAAGTTATTGCTATCATTGTTATACAATCACTGTCCTTTTTGAAGATTGCTGTTGAATTCACTTCACCTCTTTCAGGCATCACGTTCCAGATCAATATTGAGAGATTTGTTCTTTGCTAAAAATCTCACTGGTGCAAAGTTTATTGAAAAAAAATTGTCCAATCAGTGACATCATTCCTACTTGAATGATTCAGGTGGGCTGCGATCTGGAATTTTGTTAGAGATCTCACTTGACTGCAGCTGAGAGCCTACTGTCCACACGTATCTATTTGGGCTTAATGCCATTTAGATTTCCCTGGCATCTTTTGTGCATGAAGTTAGTTTTAATATTTAAATTACCCCTGCCAATTTGTGAATGAGAGCACACACAATTTCCCATAATTTGTGACAGGTTCACACTGTGCACTGTGGGCTTAAGGAGAAGCTTCACCACATCCTTTCAGAAGTGCTATAACCTGAACATCTAGAGTTCAATAGAACAGCAAATTGATAAAGGAGTGGGAAAGTAAAAAGAAGCATCAAGGAACAAAATTCAGAGAACAATCCTAGCCCAAAAGACCATTTGGCCCGGAGTGCCTTTGCTGGTACTTTGTAGAGCTATTTAATTAATTTCACTTCCCCCTTTCTTTCCCCACAGCCCTTATTTTCCTTTATCCAATTCTATTTGAATATTATTATTGAATCTGCTTCCCCCCTCCTTTCATAGAACCCTACAGTGCACAAGGAGGCAGTTCAGCCCATTGAATCTGCATTGACCATAATCACACCCAAGCCCTATTCCCATAACCTCACGCATTTACCCTGCTAGTATCCCTGACACTAAGGGGCAATTTAGCATGGCCAATCCACCTAACCCAATCATTGTTGGACTTCCAGGTGGTGTATTCCATTTGGGTAGGTGGTGTGTAATGGTAATGTTGCAGGCTTAGTAATCCAGAAGTCCAGGATGATAACTTGCAGTCATAAGTTCAAATCTGACAATGGCAGATGGTGGAATTTAAATTCAATTCATAACATTCAATTTACTAATAAATCTGGAATTAAAATTGAATGTAAATGTGCCATGAGACACTCTGTTGTAAAAAACCTATCTAGTTCACTAACGTTTTTAGGAAATGAATATCAACTGTCCTTACCTATTCTGAATGACGTAATGGTCTACATAGGTACCAACAACGTAGATAGGACTAAGGAATATGTTCTGCTGAGGGGGTATGAGCAGTTAGGAGCTAAATTGAAAAGTAGGAGCAAATTAGCATAGGATAAATAAGATCAGGGAATTGAAACTGTGGATCAAAGGCAGATGTGGGAGAAATGTGTTGTGAATCATAGGACACTGGCACAAGTACTGGGGAATGAGGGAGATGTGCTGTTGGGACTGCCTTCATCTGACTCATGCTGGGACCAGCATCTTCGCTAATCATATACCTAGGGGTGTAGAGAAGGCTTTAAACTAAATAATAGGGTTGAAGAAGAAGACACATGTCACAGTAAGTTTGGAAAGTAAGAGGGGGAACAAGGCAATAATGCAAAGTAATAATATCCAGAGTGTGACAGGTAGGGACAGACCATACAAATAAGCGTGTACCAAAGTAGGGCTAGAGTTAGCAAAAATGGTATAAAAGCAGAATTAATGGCACTTTATTTGAGTAGTTGCAGCATTTATAGAAAGGATGGATGAATTGAAACAGTAATGGGACTTGAGGCTGATAGCTTCCTTGCACTTGATGACCTAGGGCAGGGACTCCCAAGCTGGTGTTCACAGAACTTGGGAGCCTCCCAGAAGGTCAGTAGGAAGACAGTAATTTGAAAAATACTGCAGAGCCTCTTGTCCAATTAGAGTCAGAGGCCGGTCTCTGATAAGGTAGGACAGCTGTGTGATGGGAAAAGAGTTGTGGAATGGAACACGGTGCTGGAGCAAGGGGGGGGCGGTCGTGGAGAACAGAAGGCCGCCCAGCACAGATGTTGGAGGAGGGGAGCTGTTCTGAGTGGGGGCAGTCCACTGCAGACCTCAGAGCAGGGTGTAGGCAGTGGGCCTTGGAGCGAGAGAGAAGTGTGCGCATGTATGTGTCCTCGCATCGTTTTCTGAAACTGTGCTAGCCAAATTTATTGGAGTTCATTTGAGGATGTAACAAATAGGGTGATAAAAGCAAATCACTACATCTAGTGAATTTGGATTTCCAAAAAAGCATTTGTTAAAATGCCACATACAAGGTTATTAGACAAGACAAGAGCTCCTGGTAATGGGGGTGATATATTAGCATGGCCTCTTGAGGTCAAACTGAATAAACAGTATATTAGCATGGATACAGGACTGGCTAACTCAGGCGACAAAGTTGGGACAAGTAGGTAATTTTCAGGTTGGCAAGCTGTAACTAATGGAGTGCTGTAGGGAATCAGTGTTGGGTCCTGAACTATTTACAAGATGTATTAATGATTTTGATGAATTGATTGACTTTATTGTAGCAGATTTGCTGTTATAAAGGTAGATAAGAGAGCATGTTGTGAGGAGTATTCAGTCTGCAAAGGGATACCGATGGGTTAAGTGAGTGGGCAAAAATCTGGTAATGGAGTATAATGTAAGGTTGCCCACTTCGGCAGGAAGAACAGAAAAGCAGAGTACTACTTAAATTGAGAGAAACTGCAGAATGTTGCAATATAATTGGACTGGGGAATGTTGTATGTGAATCTCACAGTCAGCTTGTGGTTACAGGAAGTTAAATAGGCAAATGAAATGTTGACCTTTATTGCAACGTATGTCAAAGTTTTGGTACAACTGTATTGGGCAATGATAAGATCACAGCTGGAGTAGCGTGTAGTTTTGCTCACTTCAGGAGCAACATACTTGCATTGAAGGCAAGAGAATATTCGCTAAGCTGATTCCTGGCATGAAGGGTTTGTATCATGAGGGAAAATGGAACAGACCATGCACATTGTCGAGTTTAGAAGAATGAGACATGATCTATTGAAACATAAAATTGAGGGGCATGGCAGGGTAGATGTTTCCTCTTGAGGGAATCTGGAGTAGGGGAACACTTTCAAAATACAGGGTCTCCCATTTAACATGGAGATGAGGAGACATTTCTTTTCTGTGGGTCATTAGTGTAGTACGAGGATCTGGCATGAAAGGGTTAATGTGATACTGGGTACAGTACTGTCTGTATTTTGATGTAGAAGAACACGTGACCTGACCATCCAAGTGTTGTCCTGTAATGGACAAAGATACGTGAAGAGGCAAGTCTGGAGACAGCTCCAAGCTTAAACCTTAGTTACTAGTAGTTAGTAAACTATTTAAGACACAAACCCCTTCATGAGATTTGCTGTATTTTGCAGCTTGATGACAGCTATTGAAACAACCCATAACCTCCCAAAGCTTGGAGAATGAATTTAAAGCTAGAAAGATTGAAAGAGTAGCATTCTGACCTGATGAAAAGTACCAGAAGCAAATGCACAAAGATATCGCCTGTGAGAAGTTCCAAAGCAGGACTGGGAGCAGAAAGCAGAAACAACTTCACACTGCAACGCAGTTCTGAAGTTTGTGCCCACTTTAATACAAATAATCTGCAGTTAAAAGACCCAGTAAGAGCTGTGAATCAACAGTTTTGTAACCAGAAAATACTTGAATACTGCAGGGAAGACTCGGATTGATCCACAGAGTTGCTACAAAAACATTTAAAACTTAAAATGACAAACACCATTACTGCAGGAGCTCGCCAAAGCCAGCAAATGTGGGAAACCTTAAGTAGAAACATAACAGCACTGTCTTGAATTTTCTAACAGCATTCAAAGCTATACACACATTTTTTAAATTACCGTGGATTAAAAATCTACCTTACCAGACAGTTTGCACTCATCCAAAGCCCAGACCAATCACAAAATTGGGAATTTTGGAGAAACAGATTCCTGAGATACATGGTTGCTTCAGGTCCAGACCAAAAGGCAGAAGCTGAACAGGTTAAAAAACTGCTTTATGCAGTAGGTCCAATAGCTGGCAATATAGTAGCTAGACAAGAAATTAATGACTCCTCAGCAAAATTTGAAGTTCTAAAATCATAGAATCCCTACTGTGCAGAAGTATGCCATTCAGCTCAAGTCTGCACTGTCTCTTACTGAGGCTTACGCTGTAATCCACCTATTTATCCTGCCATCCTATATATCTTGAAACACCAACGGACAATTTAGCCAGGGGCCAGTCCACCTAACCGGAACACCTTTGGACTGTGGGAGGAAACTGGAGCACCTGGAGGAAATCCACGCAGTCATGGAAGAGCATGCAGACTCCCCACAGACAGTCACCCAAGGCTGGTATTGAACCTGGGTCCCTGGTGCCATGAAGCAGCAGTGTTAACCATAGTGCTACCATCATTTGGCACATACTGGAGCAGTAACAAGATCTTGAAAAGAACAAAGTTTACTATGTCCAACAGCCAGGAGAACCTGATGACTTCTTCATTAATGAGCTTCACGGAATGGCTGAGGTGTGACTACAATGACTTGAAATCAGAGCTAATTGGGCAGAATTTTGTCGGAGTGGCAGGCAAGGCATTCCAGCATGCTTCAAGCTAAGGAAGATTTGACCTATAAAAAGGCCTTTCACATTAAGTAATCCAAAATCCATTTAAGCACAGATCCACCTTAAGGGACAAAAGCAAGCCATAGTACAAATGTTCAGCTATTAAAACAGCAGAGGAACAGAACATTCCAGGGTCAAGGGAAGCAATATTCTAACTGATCATTAGAGAGTGAATGACTATGCCAATGCTGTGGAGTCAAGTGACGCTAAGCTTAATCAACATCCAGCATTCTCAATAGTGCTTCAATTACAGCCACCTGTGATGCAAAGGGACATATGACCAAAGTCTAGAGGGCAGTCTTGTACTAGACAGATGTGTAGAGGCAAGCATGGAGACAGCTTCCAGCTGAGGCCTTGTAGTGTACATATGTATGTAGTTACTAATAGTTGAAAACTATATAAGATTCAGAACCCCTCCATGAGAACTACTGAACCATACACTTTTTAACAGTTAGTATTTGGTGAGAAACGGATGCTGGGTTATTGAATATATTCAAGGCTTCAGTTAGATTTTTGATTGAGAAGTAAGTCAAGGATTATAGGCGACAGGCAGGAAAGAAAAGGTAAGGCCACAATCTGGTCAGCCATGACTGGCAGAGCAGGCTCAAGGGACTGAATGGCCTAATTCTTATGTTTTTGTTCTATGGCAAATTGCATCAGGACATTTTGATAACCATGTGTTTCCCTCAACTGGACTCTGTAGAAGCTGTAAGATCCATTTTATAATTGAGATAATAAAGGCTGAACATGTTTTTTACCTCTCTTAATGTCATTTAAGTGATCATATCCTGTAACTTCCTCAGCAAGGCAATCAGCAGCAGATTGTCACTCCATAGCAGCTTACCTGCACTTGAATTGGAAAGTGCCTGACTCACCCTGCCCCCTACCCAACCACCCCCAACTCAGACTGGGTGAAACTGATGAGGTGAAGCACATCCTACTTCCAGCAAACTGGAAAAGGAATGAAATGAAGGAGGTTACACCCCTGTTTTACAACAGTAGCTGCCATTAATCAAGTGAGTTTAAAGGTCACAGTGAAATGGAGAAGGCAAGTTGCTATGGTAAATGAATGGATGGGGATCAGACATTAACGGTGGGGAGGGTTTGGATATCCAGGATATCCCTGGGAGGGATCCAGATATGGTTTTGAGGGGGTTGGGTGGATGCAGGGATAGGACATTTGAAGGATGTGGGAAGGGAGGGAAGAATGGACATCAGGGGGTTGGGGAATTCAGATATTGGGGGGGTAATTCAGGGGGCTTCATATTATTAGAGGGGTGGAAGGTTTGGATATCACAGGGGACGCAGTTAGGGGCAAGGTTGGGGAGGTCTGTCAGTTGGAGGGAGTTGGAGTTGAGTGATAGGTCTGAGTGGATCGTCAGGAATTTCTTGGGGGGGGTCGGTGTTTGGGTCCGGCACAGTTAGGTTGGCCCGACCAACTTCGCCAATGACAGTGCTTGGGTCAGTTTTATCAGGTCAACGAGGTTGGTCAGGTCAGGTGGCTGGGTTGATGGTTGTGACACAGTAGGGTTGGCAGGCATGGGGGAGTGGATTAGGTCAGGAGTTGCTGGAAAGTTCTGTGTGAGTGGCCTATCCTGATCCCTCCACATTCTTTCTGTAATTAAGAGAGCCCACCAGCTCCTTCACATTCTCAGGAGGCCTAGGGAATTCAGTATGTCTGCTACAACCTTCTCCAATTTTTAAAGATGCACCATAAAAATCATGCTCTCTGGATGTATCACAGCTTTCATGACTCCTGCTCTGACCAAAACTTGTGAATGAAGCCCAGTCAATCACGCAAATCAGCCTCCCATCCATTAACTCTGTCTACACTTCCCGCTGCCTTGGGAAAAACAGCCAGCATAATCAAGGACCCCACACACCCCTTTATTATTATCTATGCCCTTTATAATTTTATACAACTCTATTAGGTAGCCCCTCATCCTCTGTCTATCCAGGGAGAACCACCCCAGTTTACCCACTCTCCTCGCAGCTAAGACCCTCCATACCAGGGCAACATCCTAGTAAACCTTTTCTGTACTCGCTTCAAAGCCTCACATCCTTGGATGCGGCTGACATCATGGAATACAAAAAGTCAGTTGATGCTGAATAATATATATGCGATCATACCTTTCTCCTGGAAATTATTTAAGAGAAGAATTTCTCAAACTCTTCTTTTCATCTCAACCTGACCTCATGCTTTGCTTTTTTTAAATTTGCCTCACTTAGGAGATTACATGCTGCTGTCGTATGGGGAATATAGAAGGCTTGTGTTTAGTAGTAATGCGAGTGAATGCAACAGATTTGATCAAACGATATTCGTTTCCCATCTGTCTTTTTGAATGTGCTTAGTCAATGTAATTTTGGTTACCCAGCAGTACTGCTTTAAAAAAAAGCATTGTACCAATCGACTCAAGAACAGTTTCTTCCCTGCTGCCACATTAAGCTAATCTTTCTCTACACCCTAGTTATGACTGTATTCTGCACCCTCTCCTTTCCTTCTCCCCTATGCACTCTGAATAGTATATTTTGTCTGTATATCACATAAACAATATTTTTCACTGTATAAGAACATAAGAAATAGGAGCAGGAGTAGGCCATCTAAAGGGGTCTAAAGTGAGGAGACGGTACAGGTAAGGGTAGAGGCCGAGGATGTCCCAATAATAAAGGGAGTAGGGGGCGTGAGTATGGTTGGTGGCGTTACATCAGATAGGGTCCAGGTGAAGGCTGGGATGAAGGCACTTTATCTGAATGCACGAAGCATTTGGAATAAAGTGGATGAGCTAGTGGCGCAGATCAGCACAAATGGATATGATCTGGTGGCCGTTACAGAGACGTGGCTGCAAGGTGACAGGGACTGGGAGCTGAATGTCCAGGGGTATCAAGTGTTTAGGAAGGATAGGCGGGAGGAAAGGGGGGGGGGCGTAGCTCTGCTGATTAAGGATAGCATCAGGGTGGTAGCAAGGGATGATATTGGAGCCAAGGAGCAGAAGGTGGAATCGTTGTGGGTAGAGATTAGGAACAGCAAAGGGAGGAAGACGCTGGTGGGTGTCGTCTATAGGCCCCCGAATAATGATCTGGAGGTGGGGCGGGCTGTTAACGCGCAAATAAGTGTGGCGTGCAGGAATGGGACGACCGTAGTTATGGGGGATTTCAATCTGCATATTGATTGGTCGACCCATGTTGGACACGGTGGGTCGAGGAGGAGTTCTTGGAATGCTGCCGCGATAGTTTCCTGGAACAGTGTGTGTTGGAGCCGACAAGGGAGCGAGCTATCTTGGATCTGGTGTTATGTAATGAGGCGGGTAGAATTAGGGACCTTGCGGTGAAGGATCCTCTTGGGGAGAGTGATCATTGTATGGTGGAGTTTCTGGTGCAGATGGAGGAGGAGAAAGTGGGTTCCCGGACACGCGTCCTTTGTTTGAACAGAGGGGAGTACGGTAGGATGAGAGAACAATTGGCGAATGTGGACTTGGGGAGCGCGTTGGAAGGTAGGTCTGCTGAGGAGCAGTGGAGGATCTTTAAGGAGGTCTTCCTTGGTGCCCAGCAGAAATTTATTCCGATGGTTAAAAAGGACCGTAGGAGGAGAGGTAATAAGCCATGGATAACGAAGGAGGTGAAGGAAAGTGTTAAATTAAAAGCGGAGGCGTTTAGAGTAGCTAAGAGTAGTGGGCGAGAAGAGGATTGGGAGAGGTTTAAATGTCAACAAAGATTGACAAAGAAGTTGATAAAGAAGGGTAGGAGAAACTATGAAGCTGGGCTAGCGCTTAATATAAAAAAGGATAGCAAGAGTTTTTATAAATATATAAAAAGGAAGAGGCTGGCTAGGGTGAACGTTGGTCCCTTAGAGGATGAGAAGGGGGACTTAGTGGTAGGGGATGGGGATATGGCGGAGGTCTTGAATAACTTTTTTGTTTCGGTCTTCACGGAGGAGGACGTGAATAATTTGCCGGGTGTTAGAGATGGAAAGGTGGTAGGACTGGAGGGTCTTAATGACATTACTGTTACTAGAGAGGCGGTGCTCGACAGACTGGAGGGGCTGATTGTGAACAAGTCCCCAGGACTGGATGGAATGCATCCAAGGGTTCTGAAAGAAATGGCGGAGGTGATAGTGGATGCCTTGGTGGTTATTTCCAGACGTCGCTGGATTCCGGGGAAGTGCCGGAAGATTGGAAAACGGCTAATGTTACGCCGTTGTTTAAGAAGGGTGCCAGGCAAAAGGCAGGGAATTATAGGCCGGTTAGTTTAACGTCTGTTGTAGGTAAAATGTTAGAATCCGTCATCAAGGAGGAAATAGCGAGGCATCTTGAGGGGAATTGCTTGATAGAGCAGACGCAGCATGGTTTCGTTAAGGGGAAGTCGTGTCTGACAAATTTACTGGAGTTCTATGAGGATGTGTCTAGGGCGGTGGATAGAGGAGAGCCGGTGGATGTGGTCTTTCTTGATTTTCAGAAGGCATTTGACAAGGTACCTCACAAGAGGTTATTGCAGAAGGTCAGGGGACATGGAGTTGGGGGTAGGGTGTTAGCGTGGATAGAGGACTGGTTGTCAAATAGGAGGCAGAGAGTGGGGGTCAATGGGTGCTATTCGGATTGGCGGTTGGTGACTAGTGGAGTGCTCCAGGGGTCAGTGCTGGGGCCTCAGCTATTTACCATTTATATAGATGATCTGGAGGAGGGAATCGAGTGTATGGTGTCAAAATTTGCTGATGACACCAAGATTGGTGGAAAGGCAAATTGTGCGGAGGGTGTGGAGAGTCTACAGAAGGATCTAGATAGGCTGGGCGAATGGGCCAGGAACTGGCAAATGGAATTTAATGTTGGCAAGTGCGAGGTGATCCACTTTGGTAGGAATAATGGTAGGAAGGATTATTACTTACGTGGAGAAAAACTGCAGCAGGCAACGGTGCAGAGGGACCTCGGGGTCCTTATGCACGAGTCGCAAAAACCTAGCTTGCAAGTGCAGCAGGTGGTCAGGAAGGCGAATGGGATAGTGTGTGCAGTTTTGGGCGCCGTACTTACGCAAGGATATTTTGGCCTTGGAGGGAGTGTAGAGGAGGTTTACTAGGCTGATGCCAGAGTTGAGGGGGTTGAGCTATGAGGAGAGGCTGAATAAACTGGGCTTGTACTCGTTAGAGTTTAGAAGAATGAGGGGAGATCTCATTGAGACGTATAAGATGATGAATGGGATGGATAGGATAGAGGTGGACAGACTCTTACCGCTCAGAAAGGATAGTAGGACTAGGGGGCACAGCCTCAAGATAAAGGGGGGGCGGTTTAGAACGGAGTTGAGGAGGAACTTCTTCACTGAAAGGGTGGTGAATCTCTGGAATTCTCTGCCCGTTGAAGTGGTGGAGGCTACCTCGCTAAATATTTTTAAGACGCGGGTTGATGGGTTTTTGATAAGAGAGGGGATTAAGGGTTATGGGGAGAGGGTGGGAATGTGGAACTGAGCCACGACAGATCAGCCATGATCTTATTGAATGGCGGGGCAGGCTCGAAGGGCTAGATGGCCTACTCCTGCTCCTATTTCTTATGTTCTGTGTTCTTATCTAGCCCCTCGAGCCTGCCCCTGCCATTCAATAAGATCATGGCTGATCTGTCGTGTCTCAGTATACACATATACCAATACATGTGACACTAAAATCAAACCTAGTGGGGTGGTTAACATTGAGGGTGAGGTTCTTGGTTAGAAGGGAGGATTTGGGCCAGTATCTGTGGGAGTTTGCGCATTCTCCCTGTGCTTGCGCGGGTTTTCTCCGGGTGCTCAGGTTTCCTCCTACACCCCAAAGATATGCTCTGAGGCTGATTCGGTGTAACAAATTGTCCCTAAATTAGTCTCCCCTTAATCTGGTTTCCAATGTGGAGTGCCATAAACGTAGACAAAGGTCATGGGTGGAAGAGGGAACTCGCAATGTTAAAATGGCAGCACGGGCTTGTTGGGCCGAAGGGTCTGTTTCCTGTGCTGTGTTGTTCTTTGTGGGAGGTGTACCCTGCGGGACTGGGTCTGAGTGTTTTGAGTAGTTACTCTGAAGTTAAAATTGCTTTTTTTCCCTTCTAACTCTTTGAGAGTAATTCAGGGTAAAACTGGCAGAACCATCTGAAGTTAGCAATTTAAATCACTTTGTCGGATGGTTCTCAGCCCAGTGCATTTGTCCAAGGGAAGTTAATCCTTATGGACAAGTGCCAAGTAAACCTTCACGTGGGAGATTCCCCAGTGCATCTTTGGGGTACTCCCCAAAACAAACACTTGGGAGCTGGGAAGTTATGGATCAATATGACTTTAAAATGTAATTATTGGATTGCTGACATTATTTCTGACCTTCTGCTTTGATGAATTCAAACACCAGGGCCCTCATAGGCTGAGAACCCATTATAAAATATTGAAGTATACCTTTTCATGAAAGATTTAACTCTACTCCAGTTAGAATTTTCTCAATTCTAGCCTGCTCTGTAATCAATACAGAAAACCTGTTCTGTCATTCCAGTATTGCTGATTGCATTTCAACTCATGCCTGTTCAATTCACACCTTTAATTTTAATCACACATTACTTCAACACACATGCACAGTTGTGCATGTTTACACTAAGCTCTTTACTGATTTTAAAGGGTTGTGACCAGTCTTTCCTTTAAGCAGCATAGCACTGGGGACAGGGGTGGCACGTGGTTATCGCTGCTGCTTCACTGCGCCAAGGAACCCTAGTTCGATCCCTGGCTTGGGGCACTGTGCAGAGCCTGTACATTCTCCACCATATCTGCGTGAGTTTCCTTCGGATGCTCCGGTTTCCTCCCACAGTCCGAAAGATGTGCTTGTTAGGTGCACTGGCCATGCTAAATTTCCCCTGTGTACCTGAAAAGGCGCTGGAGTGTGGCAATTAGGGAATGTTCACAGTAACTTCACTGCAGTATTAATATAAGCCTACTTGTGACACAAATAAATAAACTAAAAGATGTGGCTGTGCAACATTAAAAACCTCCCTGCAGGCCCTGCACAAACCAGTTAGTAAGTTACTGTAATGCACAATCATATAATAAAATCTAAATAAATCCTCCATTTGCTATAGAAGAAAATAAATGATAAGCTGGTTATAATTGTTTATAAAAATAATTTTCAAACCTTTCTTTGTGCACAATGTAACAATATATATAGTAAGTTCTGACATTAAATTTAACATTTTATTTCTTTATTCTTCATGGGATATTGTTGTCATTTGCACGGCCAGCATTTGTTGTCCATCCCCAATTGCCTTTGAACGGAATAGCCATTTTCAGAGAGCAGTTGATATTCATGTGCTAGCCAGACCAAATAGAGATGGCAGATTCCCTTCTCTGCTAATTTGTGATCTAGCACCAGGTAGGATGACCATGAACATTTACAGATGCATAAAAATCTAACTGGTTCACTAATATTCTTCAAGGAATGGAATGACTCCAATCTTACAACGTGTGGGAACAGGCAGTGAATAATGTCTTGCCAGTATCTCTCATTTCTTGGGAACAAAATTTTTTGTAAAAGACCTCTACCTGATTATGAAATTGCAGTCACTCTCTGTCTCTTTCACAAATTGTTATTCACACTGATTTAATTCTTTAAAAAGCAGCACTATATGGGAGGCAATGGCCTCTGGTATTTTCACTAGACTATTAATTCAGAAACTCGGCTAATAATCTGGGGACCCGGGTTCAAATCCCACCATGGCAGATGGTGGAATTTGAATTCAATAAAAAAATCTGAAATTAAGAATCTATTGATGATCATGAAACCATTGCCAATTGGTTCACTAATGTCCTTTAGGAAGGTAAAGGAGGAAATTGTAGGGGCTCTGACCCAAATATTTAATTCCTCCTTGGCTACCAGGGAGGTACTAGAGAACCGAAGAAATGTTGTAGAGACAAGCCAGGGAACTACAGACCAATGAGTCTCACGTCTGTGGTTGGTACTGGAGATGGAAAGAATCTATCTCCATTTGGAAAGGCAAGGTTTGATCAGGGATAGTCAGCATGGTTTTGTCAGAGGGAGGTCATCCTAAATTATTTGACTTGAATTTTTTGAGCATATAACCAAGGGTGTGGATGAGGGTAGTGCTGTTGATGAAGTTTACATGGATTTCAGCAAAGCCTTTTGACAAAGTCCCACATAGGACACTTGTTAAGAAGTGAAATGAATAGGGTGATCTGATGAGGTGGATCCATAATTGGCTTAATGGTAGGAGGCAGAGGGTGATGACAGGCGACTGCTTTTGTGACTGGAGGTCATTGACCAGTGGTGTACCACAGGGATCCATGCTGGGCCCCCTCTTGTTCATCATCTATATAAATGACGTAGATGACTGTGGGAGTATGATCAGTAAATTTGCCAATGACACAAAGATTGGCCAGGTGACTAACAGTGATGTTGAATGTCTTGGATTACAGGAAGATATAGACTAGATGGTCAAATAGGCAGATAAGTGGCAGGTGGAATTTAATCCTGAAGGAGTGATTTGACAAGGAAGTATATTATGAGGTCTGACACTTGGAAGTTCTATAGAACAAAAGGCCCTTGGCATGTTTGTCCATAGATCTCTGAAGGCGGAAAAGCAGGGTGGTGAAAAAGGCATATGGCACACTTGCCTTTATCAATCAGGGTATAGACTACAAAAGCAGAGAGGTCATGATAGAGTTGTATAGAACTTTGAGGCCACAGCTGGAGTACTGTGTGCAGTTCTGGTTGCCACATTTTAGGAAGGACATGAATGCACTGGAAGCGGTGAAGAGGTGATTCATCAGGATGTTGCCATGAATAGAAGTTATAAAGAGAGGTTGGATAGGCTTGGGTTGTTTTCTGTGAAGCAGAGAAAACTGAGGGGTGACCTGATTGAGGGGATGAGGAGCAGTTACTCCCCTCAGTTGAAGGATCAGCTATGACTTAAAAGTGAGGGTTGCGAGGTTTAGGGAGATTTGAGGAAAAGCTTTTTTACCCAGAGGGTGGTGACAGTCTGGAATTCTCTGCCTCACATCCTTTATAAAGTACCTCGATGAGTACTTGGCACACCATAAGAACATAAGAAATAGGAGCAGGAGTAGGCCATCTAGCCCTTCGAGCCTGCCCCGCCATTCAATAAGATCATGGCTGATCTGTCGTGGATCAGTTCCACTTTCCCGCCCTCTCCCCATAACCCTTAATCCCCTCTCTTATCAAAAACCCATCAACCCGCGTCTTAAAAATATTTAGCGAGGCAGCCTCCACCACTTCAACGGGCAGAGAATTCCAGAGATTCACCACCCTTTGAGTGAAGAAGTTCCTCCTCAACTCCGTTCTAAACCCCCCCCCCCCCCCCTTTATCCTGAGGCTGTGCCCCCTAGTCCTACTGTCTTTTTTGAGCGGGAAGAGTCTCTCCACCTCTATCCTATCCATCCCATTCATCATCACAAGGCTATGGGCTGAATGCTGGCAAATGAGATTAGGTGGGCGAGTCAGGGCCTTTCATGCCTCAGTGCAGATTCAGTGGGCTTAAGAGCCTCTTCTGCACTGTAGTATTCCGTGAAATCTGTTGTCATTACCTGGTCTGGCATATGTGACCCCAGAGCCACAGCAATGTGGTCGATTCTCAACTGTCTCCCAAGGGCAACTAGGGATAGGCAACAAATGTTGGCCTGCCAGCGATGCCCATGGTCCCATGAAGAATTTAAAAAAAAACTTTTTCAGAAGTGACTTGCTTGCCCTTTTACTTCAAGGGAGGTTAAACTCCTTCTTCCCATTAGTAAGACTGCGTAGGAATCAGGTTGTATCTTATGCATGTGTTAAAAAAGGAACTTATTAATTGGTCCTTTTGAATCAATGTGCAATAAAGAATAATATTTGTAGCAATGTGATCAATATGTTTTCATTGTCATGTATCAATAATGACTGGTGCTTACATGAAAAGGACAGATAATATATTACCAAATGAATTCACTGTTGTTGCATTACATGCCGTATTGTGTAATTACCTTCTCATTGTCATTCTATGCACTGTTCTTCATAATGGCTGTGATGCAATCTTAGAATGAAAATGAGAATATGCACTATTGTAACACGTGAAAACAGTTTTGTTGCTTTGATCATGACAAATCTTGTCTTCAAAGGAATTGAGGTAAAACACAAAAGACTTTTTCTCAATTCAGCCCTCCTGTTTGGATTTTTTTTTATTTGTTCCTGGGATGTAGGCATTGCCAGCAAAGCCAGCATTTATTTCCCATCCCTAATTTCCTTTGGGAAGGTGATGACGAATTGCCTTCTGGAGCCACTGCAGAGCATGTAGACCCAGGGTGCTGCTGGGGAGAGAATTCATGTTTTGATCTGGAGGCAATGAGAGAATGGCAATATAGTACTAAGTCAGGATGGCGTGTAACAAGAAGGGGAACTTGCGTATATTGAACCTCCTATGTGTGCTATTCTAGGTGGTAGTGGTTGCAGGTTTGGCAGGTCCCCCTGGAGGGGCCTTGGTGAATTGCTGCAGAGTGTCCTATGGATGGTTCCTATGCTGCTGTTTGTTGGTAGAGGAGGGTGTGATAGTTTAAGGTGGTAGGTGAGGCGCCAGTCAAGCAGACTGAGTTTCTTGAGTGTTATTGAAGATGCATGCATCCAGACAAGTGGAGTGTATTCCATCACAGTTCTGATTTGTACCTTGTTGATGGTGGATAGGCTTTGGAGAGTCAGGTTATGAGTTATTTGCCACAGAATTCCCAGCCTCTGACTTGCCCCTGTAGCCATGTGTTTGCCTAGATAGTAGAACTCTAGTGCCTGAGTGTCTCATTTGCTAGATCCCTGAATCAGCATGTTGCAATTTGAGCCTCTCTCCAGCTCCTAATCTTGGATGAAGGTACAAAGCAGAACCAAGGGAGCGTTGCATTACCAGTGAAGTGAGGTCAGACTAACAGCCTGTTTGTCTGTTCAGGTACATCTGGAACATCCAGTGCCATTGTTGAAAGAAAATGTTTGTGATTTCATAACCAACATTCTTCCCTCAGCCAAAAGCACAGACCAACTTGTCATTTATCTTCAGCTTCTGCTTCAGCTCTGAAGGGTCATCCAGACTCAAACCATTGGCTCTATTCTGTCTCCACAGATGTTGTCAGACTGGCTGATATTTTCCAGCATTTTCTGTTTTAGTTTCAGCATCTGCAGAAATCTGCTTTTATAGTAATCCTATTGCTACTTGTATGCAAAGTGACTGTTGTGTTTGCCTATATAACGTAATAACGTAGTAATCCCATAATTGACTAGGAATCCATGTAGTTTGATCTATATAAAGGAAGAAGACTTGGAACATTAGTTGCCCTTTTCTGTTTATTTTGGAAGAGTCTGAATCTTGGAAAGGATGAATTGACCCTTTGAGGACTGTTCCCAGATCTTGCATTTATTTTGCTGTGTCATATTTGATAACTTTGCTATTACGAATGATCTAATTGTAAATAAATTGCATTAATCTGGGGAGATGGTGCAGTAGAATAAAAGGGAACAAAGAAAATTACAGCACAGGAACAAGCTCTTAGACCCTCCAAGCCTGCACCAACCATGCTGCCTGACTTAAATAAAATCCCCGACCCTTTCGGGGACCATTTCCCTCTATTCCCATCCTATTTATGTACTTGTCAAGATGCCCCTTAAAAGTCACTACCATATGCGCTTCCACTACCTCCCTGGCAATGAGTTCCAGGCACCTTCTACTCTCTGTAAAAAGGAAAAATAAATAAATCTGCCTCATATCTTGCCCCTCGCACCTTAAACCTATGCCCCCTAGTAATTGACTTTTCAATCCTGGGGAAAAAGCTTCTGACGATTCTGTCCATGCCTCTCATAATCTTGTAGACTTCTACAAGTTTCTCCAACCTCTCCTTATAGCTAATGCCCTCCATATTAGGCAATATCCTGGTAAATCTTTTCTGTACCCTTTCCAAAACCTCCACATCCTTCTGGTAATGTGGTGATCAGAATTGAACACTATATTCCAAGTGCAGCCTAACTAAGGTTCTGTAAAGCTGCAACATGACTTGCCAATTTTTAAACTCAATACCCCGGCCGATGAAGGCAAGCATGCCAAATGCCTTCTTGACTACCTTCTCCACCTGCATTTGCCATTTTCAGTGACCTGTGTAGCTGTACACCCAGATCTCTTTGCCTATCAATACCCTTCAGGGTTCTGCCATTCACTAATATTTCCTATCTTTATTAGACCTTCCAAAAAGTATTACCTCACATTTGTCCAGATTAAACTCCATCTGCCATCTCTTTGCCCAAGTCTCCAACTGATCTATATCCTGCTGTATCCTTTGATCTCATCGCTATCCACAAATCCACCAGCCTTTTGTGTTGTCTGCAAACTTACTAATCAATCCAGTTCCATTTTCCTCTAAATCTTGTATACAAACAGCCAAGGTCCCAGCACTGATCCCTGAGGAACACCACTTTTCACAGCCCTCCATTCAGAAACGTACCCTTCCACTGCTCCCTTCTGTCTTCTTTGACTGAGCCAGTTTTGTATCCACCTTGCCAGCTCACCCCTGATCCCATGCGACTTCACCTTCTGCACCAGTCTGCCATGAAAGACCTCGTTAAAGGCCTTACTGAAGTCCATGTAGACAACATCATTGCCCTACCCTCATCAATCATCTTCATTACTTCCCCTCAAAACTCGATCAAGTTTGTGGACACAACCTCTCCTCCTCAAAACCATGTTGCCTCTCACTAATACGTCCACTTATTTCCAAGTGGGAATAAATCCAGTCTCGAAGAATCCTCTCCAATAATTTCCCTACCACTGATGTAAGGCTCACCGACCTGTAATTACCTTGATTATTCTTGCTACCCGTCTTAAACAAAGGAACAACATTGGCTATTCTCCAACCCTCTGGGACCTCCCCTGTAGCCAGTGAGGATACAAAGATTTCTCTCAAGGCCCCAGCAATTTCCTCCCTTGTCGCTGTCAGTAATAATGTCACTGGATTAGTAATCCAAACTAATGTTCTGGGGACACATTCAAATCCCACCATGGCAGTTTCCAAATCTGGAATTAAAAGCGAGTCTGTGACGATGAATTCATCGTGAAGGCCCATCTGGTTCATTAATGCCCTTTGGCAAAGGGAATCTGCTGTTACTCACAGTAACTTGGTTCACTGGAATGGTTGAGCAAGTCACTCAGTTCAAGGGCAATTAGGGATGGGCAACAAATGTTGGCCTTGCCAGCACTGCCCACTTCCAATGAAAAAGTTTAAGAAGAATTCTTGAGCTGATTTCTGTGTGGTAGAGATTCCACAGTCCTGAAGATTGAAGACTCGCTGCAATTGGGGACTAATTGCTAGACCAAAGTATGTGAGTTCAATAAGGCAGGAAATGAAAGATGCAGTATGTTTTATAGTTCAGAAAACAACAGACATTAAAAATGCCATTGATTTCAGATTTTTTGAACTTATTTGTATCTGAACATTGGTGCATCAGAAATGGTACTTGAGAAAAGTTTGACATGGCAAGGGAACTCAGCAGTATGGACAACTGGTGATAAATCAGCCTTAGCTTATTGACTCTTAAGAATGCCATTGTTAATTTGGTGGCCTTAATATTCAGCTTGGTAAGCCCCAGGGTTCCCTAACAGATTTGGGGGAAAAAAAGTTTGGAACACTTCTGCCTACTCCACTTAAGACTTTCTCCAAATTCTCAATATTACAATTAAATCTGGGGTTCAGATATATTACAAGATTTTTAGGTGGGCAAATTATGTAGTTCTAAGCTGTGTTATTTATCCTTTATGTAATTTGCATATACAAAATTATTCCCTGTTCTGTTGTTAATGAACTGGCTTGCTGAAAAGTAGCTGTCTGGCCTAATTGTTATTGAATTCTTTTATGGACCAGAGTGGACAATAAAGAAGTACAAAAAACAGGGCACTGTATAACCAAGCTGACCATGGCAATTTATTGCTCCGTATTTGCAAACACAATGATGAATGTGCTTAAATACCCTACTCCATAGATCTGCTATATTGTATTACTTCATGTTAGTGCTACTTTTATATAACATCAGTGTTTATATCTTTTTGTATTTATCTTAAACAGTTTTGCGTTAATTTCTGTAAAATACAGGTCTGGCTGTTAATGTGGAACTGATGTCCCTGGGTGTTAAATTAGCCATCTGTGGAGATTGCAGTATTTAAGGTACAGGTTGTTATCAAAACTTGTTACATCAATTCCAGCTAAGCAACAAGAGTGTGATCCACAGAGTATTTTGATAGGTCACCAGAACAGTTCAAGGGTTAGTGAACAGCTCTTGTTTTTCCCTGTTTTCCATTTGTGTCCATAATTCTGAGGGTGGCCAAATAAATGGCAGGGTTCTTGGGGAGACACGTCAGCTGCGTTAGGTGCAATATGTGGGAGTTCCTGGAGACACTGCATCTCTGGAAAGTCCACATCTGCACCAAATGTCTGGAGTTGCAGTGTTTGAGGGCCCGGGTTAGGCAATTAGAGCTGAGGCTGGAAGATTTATTTTTAGTCAGGGAGAATGAGGCGATAATGAATAGGAACCACGGTCACGTGAAGATCCCAGAGCCTTGGGGGTGGGGGAACGGGTGGGTTACTGTTAGGAAGGGAGAAAAAGAAGAGGAGTAATGGTCCAAAGACTACCCCAGAGGTAGTCTCCCAAGATATCAGGGGTAAGGCGACAACTGGGGTGGAAAGGGCAAGAGAGGAAGACCAGAATGCCTCAGGGAAGGAAGGGAGCTGGTGGGGGGTGGGAGGGTTAAAGGAATTGATAGGCGGTTCTGTGGGCAAAAGCAGGATTCCAGGATGGTAGTCTACCTCCCTGGAGCAGGGGTACAGCATGTGTTGGAGAGGGTAAGGGAATCTTGAAGGGCCAAGGGACCCAGGCGGATGTAATTATACATGTAGGAGAGAAAGACGTAGGAAGGAAGAGCAGGGGGGATATACGTAGGGAGTTGGGGGCCAGGCTGAAGTGCAGGGCCTCTAGGGTGGCGTTCTCTGGGCTGCTGCCAGTGCCCAGTAATAGCAGGGATAAAAATAATGAGATCCTACAGCTGAATGCGTGGCTGAGGGATTGGTGCAGGATAGAGGGTTTTAGTTTTGTAGACCATTGGGAAGTCTTTGTGAGGGAAGGGCACCTGTACAAGTGGGATGGGGAACACTTAAATGGGAAGGGGACAAATATTTTAGCTGGGAGGTTAGCTGGAGTGTTTCGGCAGGGTTTAAACTAATATGGGGGGGGTGGTGGGGAGGAGACAGTTAGCTCAGTAGGCACTGGGATTGGGAGCAGGCTGGGTGACAGGGTAAGTCGAGATGATAGGAAAATCTCCCAGGAGAAGGAGGATCCAAATGGGCCTGAGGATCTTCAGTGCATCTGTTTTAATGCGAGGAGTGTGACGGGTAAGACGGATGAACTTAAGGCCTTAATGTTCACGAGGAATTTAGATTTGGTGGCAGTGACAGAGACGTGGTTAAAGGAAGGGCAGGACTGGCAGCTAAATATTCCTGGGTATAAGTGTTTTAGGCATGACAGGGGAGTGGCGCTGTTAGGGAGTGCATCACACCAGTGCAGAGGGAGGATAATGTAGAGGGGTTAGGAATTGAGTCTTTGTGGGTGGAGTTGAGGAATAGGAAGGGAGCGATTACTATGCTAGGGGTGTACTACAGGCCGCCTGACAGCCCGCGGGCAGTGGAAGAGGGTATGGGGGGACATTTTGGACAAGTGTAGGAAGAACAGGGTTGTTGTAGTGGGAGATTTTAATCTCCCTGGGGTGGATTGGAAGGTGCCTAGAGCCAGGAGTTCGGACAGGGAGGAATTTATAAGATGTGTATTGGAAGGGTCCTTGGAGCAGTATGTAGATAGCCTGACTAGAGAGGGGGCTATACTGGATTTAGTTCTGGGCAATGAGCCAGGTCAGGTGGTTGAGGTTGCAGTAGGTGAACATGTGGTCACTATTAGCCACAACTCTGTCTACTTTAGGATATGATGTGGGTATGCCGGCGTTGGACTGGCGTAAACACAGTAAAAAGTCTGACAACACCAGGTTTTAGTCCAACCTATTTATTTGATAATATACTCACAAGCTTTCGGGGTTAGTCCCTTCATCAGGTGAATGGAGAGTTCTGGCCTCAGACAGAGCATATAAAGCACAGACAGTTTAGAGATTACTGATTAGAATGCGAATCCTTACACCTAACCTGCTGTTCAAGACCTGAAGTGGCTGATAATGTGAATGGAAGGAGCACTGATCACAGTTTAAAGAGATGTGTATTGTCTCCAGACAGCTTCTCCAGAGTCTTCAACATATCATTGTTGAAGACGAACATCTCGCCAGGGCTATCCCCACACCCCCACTTCTTGCTTTCAGACAACCACACAACCTCAAACAGACCATTGTTCGCAGCAAACTACCCAGCCTTCAGGAGAACAGTGACCACAATACCACACAACCCTGCCACAGCAACCTCTGCAAGACATGCCGGATCATCGACATGGATACCATCATCACACGTGAGAATACCGTCCACCAGGTACATGGTAAATACTCTTGCAACTCGGCCAACATTGTCTACCTGATACGTTGCAAGAAAGGATGTCCCGAAGCATGGTACATTGGGGAGACCATGCAGACGCTACGACAACGGATGAATGAACATCGCTCGACAGTCACCAGGCAAGACTGTTCCCTTCCTGTTGGCGAACACTTCAGTGGTCACGGGCATTCAGCCTCTGACCTTCGGGTAAGCATTCTCCAAGGCGGCCTTCACGACACACGACAGCGCAGAGTCGCTGAACAGAGACTGATAGCCAAGTTCCGCACACATGAGGACGGTCTCAACAGGGATCTTGGGTTCATGTCGCACTATCTGTAACCCCCGTGACTTGCCTGGGTTTGCAAAACCTCACTTACTGTACTGTCTGGAGACAATACACATCTCTTTAAACTGTGATCAGTGCTCCTTCCACTCACATTATCAGCCACTTCAGGTCTTGAACAGCAGGTTAGGTGTAAGGATTCACATTCTAATCAGTAATCTCTAAACTGTCTGTGCTTTATATGCTCTGTCTGAGGCCAGAACTCTCCATTCACCTGATGAAGGGACTAACCCCGAAAGCTTGTGAGTATATTATCAAATAAATAGGTTGGACTAAAACCTGGTGTTGTCAGACTTTTTACTGTACTTTAGGATATGAATGGAAAGAGATGAGTGCTGCCCTAAGGGGAGGGTGCTAAATCGGGGGAAGGCTAGATACAGCCCGATTTAAGCAGGAGCTCAGGGATACAGACTGGGATAGGCTGTTGGAGGGCAAGTCCACGTTAGGCATGTGGGAGTCTTTCAAGGGAAAACTGAAGTGGGTGCAGGAAAGGCATGTGCCGGTTAGGAGGAAGGATGGGAAAGGTAGGATTAGAGAGCTGTGGATTACTAGAGATATTGAGGACCTGGTCAGGAAGAAACGAGGCGTATGTCAGGTCTAAGCAACTGGGAATGGAGAGAGCGTTGGAGGAGTACAGAGAGAGTAGGAAGGATCTCAAAAGGAGAGTTAGGAGGGCAAAAAGGGGGCATGAAATGGCTTTGGCAGATAGGATTAAGGAAAATCCAAAGGCGTTTTACTCCATGTTAGGAACAAAAGGGTGGCTAGAGGAAAAAATCGGTCCCCTCAGGGACAGAGGAGAGGAATTGTGCTTGGAGTCTGAGGGAACGGGTGAGATCCTGAATGAAAACTTTGCGTTGGTATTCACGAAGGAGAGGGGCTTGATGTCTGGTATGGTCATCGAGGGAGCTTTAGACCAATTGATGGAACTATCAATTATGAGGGAAGAAGTGTTGGGGCTCTTAGGTAGCATTAAAACTGATAAATCTCCAGAGCCTGATGACATTTATCCTAGGCTGCTTAGGGAGGCGAGAGATGACATTGCTGGGCCTCTGACACAAATCTTTGTCTCTTCTTTGGACACAGGTGAGGTCCCAGAGGACTGGAGGATAGCGAATGTGGTACCGTTGTTTAAAAAGGGTAGGAGGGATAACCCGGGTAACTATAGGCCAGTGAGTTTGACGTCAGTGGTAGCCAAGTTGATGGAGAGGATTCTTAGGGATAGGATGTATGAGCACTTAGAGCGTTACGATCTGATTAAGGATACGCAGCATAGCTTTGTAAAGGGGAAGTCTTGCCTTATGAATCTGGTAGAATTTTTTGAGGAGGTGACGACAAAAACGGTCAATGAAGGACGAGCCATTGATGTCTATATGGATTTCAGTAAGGTGTTTGACAAAGTAGTAGCGGAGGGCTCCTTTTCTAGCTGGAGGTCTGTCACTAGTGTGTGCCGCAGGGCTCAGTACTGGGACCTCTTCTCTTTGTAGTATATATAAATGACTTGGAAGAGGGAGTAAGTGGTGTGATCAGCAAATTTACAGATGACATTAAGATGGCTGGATTGGCAGGCAGTGAGGAGCAGTGCCTGGCAATACAACGGGATATTGATGGGCTGGTATATTAGGCAGATATATGGCAAATGGAGTTTAATCTGGATAAATGTGAGGTGATGCATTTTGGCCAGAATAATGTAGGGGGGAGTTGTATGATAAAGGGTAAGCCTATAAAGAATATAGAAATGCAGCAAGACCTGGGGGTGCAAGTGCACAAGTCTTTGAAGGTGGCAGTATAAGTGGAGAAGGTTGTGAAGAAAGCCTATGGTATGTTAGCCTTTATAGGAAGGGGTATAGAATGCAAGAGCTGGAGTCTAATGTTGCAGTTGTATAGAATGTTGGTTAGGCCGCATTTAGAGTACTGCGTCCAGTTCTGGTCGCCTTACTACCGGAAGGACATGGAAACTCTGGAGAGAGTGCAGAGGAGGTTTACCAGGATGTTGCCTGGTATGGAAGGACTGGGTTATGAGGAAAGATTGAGGAATGTGGGGCTGTTTTCCCTTGAAAGATGACGACTGAGGGGGGGATCTAATAAAGGTATATCAGATTTATGAAGGGTATAGATAGGAAATAGCTTACCTCTGTTTGTTAGAGACACAGTACGAGGGGCCATGGGCTTAAGGTGAGGGGGGAGAGGTATAACACAGATATTAGAGGGAGGTTTTTCACACACAGGGTAGTGGGGGTATGGAATGCTCTGCCAAGTAAGGTGGTGGAGGCAGGCATGCTGGAGTTGTTTGAGTAACTTAGACAGGCACATGAGTGGGTTGGAGATGGGGGGGATATAGGAGATAAGGTTCATTAGCATTGGGATGTCCCTGGTAATGTAAAAGGATGTGGTATGATGTTTTTCTCTTAATTCACAGGTTTTAAGTCAGTCCGCCTTGTTGCCCAACAAGGGGCATACACACAATGGGTCGTACTTGGGCTGCTCTTGAATGTTTGAGAGTGGCCTATTCTTATCTTGTATAAATGTGTTTCTTGCTTTGATATTCAATGCCTTCGCATTTACATCCTGAAATACCACTTAAAGCAATCTTTCAGCTAAAAAAGGCCATTTTCTTAAGAATTTATATTTGTATCCCCTGGACACAGGTTATAAACAGCTTCATTCCTCTCCAGTCAGTCATTGTCATTGGATGAATGTAATTAATGAAGACAAACCTCTACCCTGTCACAATGATTAACCTGGGGAAATTTTAGCTTATCTAAACTTGTGTGTAGGACAATAGTTTGACACAGAGGTCAATTAGAATGGTTGAGAGAAGTGGTGCAAGCATACAAACTGACTCCACATCTGTGACAGACACAGCTAAGTAACAAAATGCAGATGGTGAGGAGTCTGTAATAGATCTTCAGGGAACTCTGGAAATAGAGTAGCAGAGTGAAAGCCTTTGCTGGCTACTTGTTCGTTTGTTGTAATTATAGTCTTAATGGGACTGTTAGCATTATCCTGGTCCTTCTCTGGCTTTTAAGCTTCTTGCAGTCCAGTCCACATCTCAATGTTGTTCACCCACATGCCTTTTCTACTTCTACCTTCAATATCTGCTTCAGTTACCATCAAAGCATTGCTATTGGATCTTCATTTCCAATGTACGTGCAGGGTTGCTAACTGCACTCAGCAATCCCAAACTTCTAATCGTGATCTAACCCACTCATCTGTTACTTTGTGCATCCAGCTGATTCTGAACAACCTCTGCTATATCCAAATTTCAAAAGCTGTTAATTCTCCTGAGTACAACATTCTACATTAGTGACTGAAAAACTGTCCAGCAGTTTCCTGCTGAAGCTGTGTACTTCCAGACATTAAGTCACTGGTCACAGCTAGCCAGTCATTATTGAATGTAACTTTGGAGTTCATCATTGAGCCAAGGTGCTAGAATATTTCCACTGTGTTTCTAATCTTGAATCTTCCTTTGTCATCTACATACCTGGTGACTGATGGATGAGACTTGGGTGATTTGGTACTATAGCTGGGATGGAAACAATTAGCATTTCAAACCTGAAATGAACACATTCCTTCTTTGACTTTCTTCCTCTTGTTCAAATCCATTAAACACTATACAGGACTAGCTTGTTACCAGAACAGAAATCTTTGCATGTATAATTAACTTCTGTATCTACTGCAATCAAATCTATTGGAATTCTAGTTTTTCAACTTTATTTGTTGCATTAAAAACAGAGAATTAGAATTCTCAAATGCTAAAGTCAAAGAACAACACAGCATAGGAAACAGACCCTTCAGCCTAATGAGCCCATGCCACCATTTTAACATTGAGTTCCCCCCCCCCAGCCTATGACCCTTGTCTGTGCTTATGGCATTCCACATTGAGGGAAGACTAATTTAGGGACGCTTTGTTACACTAATCAGCCCAACACCACATCTTTGGGGTGTGGGAGGAAACCAGAGCACCCAGAGAAAACCCACACAAGCACAGGGAGAATGCGCAAACTCCCACAGACACTGGCCCAAATCCACGTAGCTGCACAGCAGTGATAGTCACTGATCTGTCGTGTTGCCCAGCATCTGGCCCAGTTTAAGTGTACACTAATGACATGAAGTACTAGATTACTCTCAAAACAACCAAGAGCAGCCCTTGTACATCCCATCACGTGTATGCTCCTTGTTGGACAAGGTGGACTGAAGCACCTGTGGAATAAAGACAAAAGGATAGACAAAGATGTTTTCTATTGTGGATTTGGGAGAGGGGTAGCCAGAGCACAAAGGCCATAAATAAGGTACTAATATATTCACAGGGAATTCAAGAGGAACTTCTGGTTAGAATGTGCAGCACATGGGTACTAAAGTGGTTAACATTATTGCATTTAAAACAAGAGGAAGAAAGTCAGAAGGATGTGTTCATGTATCAGGTTTGAAATGCTAATTGTGTTTCCACCCCAGCTACAGTACCAAAACACCCCTCAAAGTCACAGCCTGAGATGCTGGAAAACTAGCCCCCCCTTCCCCTCAAATCTGCAACCTTTGACACTGACAACTACATAATCCTCCAACATCTTTAATGTCCAGCTGGGTAGTACAGTCCTTGCTTCATTCCATACAGTCAGTGAAAATCACCCAAATCTAAAATCCAAAGACTTCAACCATCTTGCATTTCATATTCAAATGCTACCCCTCCATGCATTCCATACATATGCCAACAACCAGCTCTACTAGCAACACCACCTGATTTGTCACAATGCTTATCCAATAACAGATGAGTAGTGATTTCCTTCAACTGGAAAGACTGAAGTGATTGATTTGGTCACCACTGAAAGTCTGCTCCCTAAGCAACTGAAACCATCTCTTTTGCAGGCAAGTGCCTGAAGTTGAACCAGACTTCACACGCCTCATGGGACTCTAGAGTTTCCATCCACAAATCTATTCCATTATTAATTTCCATGGGCATTGTAACTTCACCCATGCCGCAGATTGTTTACTATCTCAGACTAATCCAACACTCTCCAGCCTCATGCTTGCATCCTACCTACAATCGAGTTCATCCCAAACTCTGCAACGGATCCTCACAACAAGTCTGTTGCAGACCTACTTTGTGTTGTAGACCAGAAGCCATTGATTCTTATTCTAGTTTTCAAATCTTTCTATGCCTCATCCCTCCATGATCTCTAATCTTAGAGAATTCTGTGCTCCTCTAATTCTGGCCTTTTGTGCACCCCAATTGCTCCACCCAAACATTGGCAGCACTCTAACTGAATCAGATGGTTGTTAACACAAGTACCCACTCCAGGGACTTGAGCACCAAGTTGACACTCCTGTACTGTACAAGGGATGTTGTCTTTTGGATAAAGTATTAAACTGAGGCTCTGGCATTCTTCTCACATGTATAAGATTCGTAACACTATTGTAAAGAAGCGAGATGTTATTGCTGGTGTCCTAGCCAATGTTTATGCCTCAAGCAACATATTAAATCACCATCACACTGAGGTTTTTGGGAGCTTGCTGTGCACAAATTGGCTGCTGAGTTTCCTGCATCATAAGTGACTGCATTTCAAAAATACTTCATGATGTTCCAAGATTGCAAGTCTGTCCTGTAAAACTGTTGCCAGTTGTCCCTCTAGCTGTCTGCACCCTAATTGGAATTCCTTCCATTTGCCTCTCCCCTCTTCTCAAGGCACTTTCAAAACTTTTGGTCAGTTGAACCAATGTTTTGCAGTCTGGTGTTTTGGTTTGATAATGCTCCTGTGATATGGCTAGATATTTTATTATGCTAAATGCAAGCTGTCATTATTGGGATTAAATGAAGGCCAGCAGAAGACTTTTGTGCATCAAAAACACCAACACGGCCTGTTATTCAATACTTGTAAATCAAATTAATCTCAGAATTCTTGCTTTATTCTGTTTACCCTTCATCCACTCCAACCTCCCCAACAATGTAGGGCTTCATGTCAGGAAGTATCAAGCTATAGCCTCTCAGTTGGTTGACAGACTGCACATGCATACAGTCTATTTATGCAAATTCTCTGCAATTTCAGCTGTAAAGTTCTTGTGCTTAGTTTATGTGCATTGTGCCCTAAAGTTACTAAATCAACCATTTAAACTCAGGCAATGAAACAAATGAAAGAATTTCACAATGTTAAGTGACATAGGTAGACAAAGTCGATTTGAGATTTCAGAATTTATGGTAAAACGTTTTATTGTAGTTTCTTTTTCATGACCATTAACAGGGACACAGGAGAAAGCCAGGTGTTTTAGTTTCCTTCTTGCAGGAACAAAGCAATCTCCCAGTTTATACAAACCCCAAACTGTGAGCAGAGGCGAAACAGAAACAGGATACTGCCTCTGTCCCACATCAACATCAATTAAATTCCTGATCTTATTTGGTATAGTAACACAGACCAGTTTTTTGATTACTAACGCTTGATATCAACTAGTCTCCCTGTTTCTATGCAAAAGGCATATATACAGTACCAACAATTAACATTTCCACCTTGATGCATTAATATACTTTTTAAAAAAAAGTCAGCCGTTCTCTTTTTTCATTCGGCATTACACAGGGTGCCCTTTGTGGGAATAACAGTGATATTTATTTTTTAGGCACAAATCTGTTAGTTTCTGGAATAGGGAAAAAATGTTCCAAGGCTGCAGTGCTCCACAGCATCAACAAACTTGTACTGAAAGGTTTAATGAAAGCCAGCACTCATGGCACTCAAGTGTTTCAGTTGTATAGCTTTTTTTTCAGATTTTCTAACATATAAAGGCAAATAAACTTACAAATTTCAAATTAGCATTGATGTAAGATGCTGTCTGAGTTTAAATCAAGCTCCTATAAGGTTGTGAAACTATAAAGGCTTCCTGCTCATTCACTGCCCCGAGCCTGTGCGTTACCTTTTTTTGTATTTTTTTGTTTTTGCTTCATTTTGTATTTTTTTTTAAGCTTTTGATAAAAGCACAGACAAGTGGTAGAACTGAAGATTTGCTTGAAAATAGATAAATTGTGTTCCATTTTGGACTGGGAAACACAAGAGGGTAGTAGAGGCAGACTAATCTTGCGTAAACCCTCCCCTCCCCGAAGATACTGCATTGGGTAATGTGCTTGCTGGGGGGAGAGAAAAGAAATCAATCGATGACTCCAGCTTGACGAATCTTTCTCTCTGCAGTGAATCCCTGCAAGAAGTAAAACAAATGGTTAATTTCCCAGTGGTTCCTCAGCGAACTGGATACGCCAGAAACAAGCTGACAAAATGGGTCTTCATAATTAAACATTTTCATTGGTTAGAAAACTGCAGAGTTGGCCCAAAGTCAATATAGTAAAACTCAGGAGCTCCATTCTTCACACTTCAGAGCTGCAGCTGCTAGTTTTATGCTGATCTTGAATACCTTTCAATCTTCATTTGCAAGTCAAATAAGCAACAGTAAATTTGATTAACAGCAACAACCCAACTGTGCTATGCAGACAGCAAATGCAAAACTCTAGTTGAATCGCTGAAGTGACAGGCCTGCTAGCTCCCCAACTTTCTGTTCTCCCAAGGTTCCACTGGGGGCAGATGCAGACCAAAAGTCACTTAAATAACTTAATTCCAGATGTTGATTGCTGGCAGGCCATGAAACAGGGAAACAGTCCAGATCAAGTAGTCAGGAAGAGGAACTTTAAAAAACCTCTTCCTCAGCCAAGGATACAGCAGCCAATCATGCCCCCTGTAATCTCAGTAGGGAGTCAGTACCAAGGAGGTCAAGCCTTACAATAAGTATACTCAGTACTACATCATATGCTATGACTGTTGAAAAAGCCATCAAGTAAACCATATTTGTTTAACAAAATTCTCTAGATACATGAAAGCTATTTTTATGTACAAAATCCTGTGAGGATCTTATTGTAATATTCAGGGTTTTATTTCTCTTAGGAACAGAAGGATATTCTGAGCTATTTTTAAGGAATCCCAGCTGATGGGGGTTCCTGTTTGAATGAAAAACCAACAGTTTTTAAAACAAGTAGAGATCATACGTTGGTAAAGCAAAAGATAGAGATCTCAATTTTCTGCCAATTCTAAGTGTCCCTACAATCAATAACAGATGTCAACTTCTTTCACCTGCTTCCCAAGAGTCCACTAGGACACTTAAAATCCTGGAATGCCCTCCCCAACAGCATTGTAGGTGCAAAATGCTGGTTTAGCCAGTGACACCCACATCCCAGGAATGAAATAAAAACATGTGCATTTTCCTTTCCCCAAATCTATGGCATATATACATAAACTTTAACTTTAGTAGATGGAGCAAACATGCTGTAACACTCTCCCCGCAGGACCCACTGTAGCAGACAAGATAGATACAGTCTCACTGCTCCGAAACTAGTAACCTCCGATTGAAAGTGTAGTGTGAGCATTAGACAAGGCCAAAACCAATCACAATTGACATCCTCTATAGTCCTCTGAAATCTACTTTGTATGCTTTTGTACATCTCAGTACATTCACCCATGAAATCATGCAGGGAGGAACAAAGGGATATACCCATACATATGCATTATGAGCAACTCTATCTTTGGCAAACTGCATTATTTAAAATCAAAAACTGACTGTGAAAATGTTGCTAGTAGTCAATTGAATTTACTTTCTATAGCTGAAATTAAGTTGTAAAGTCCATAGCAACGTCTTTCACTATTGTTGATTCATTCACAAAACAGATAGCTCTATACATTGGATCACATCAGCAGTTGGAGATGAATCAAAATGAACATTTTTTTGAATATCTAATTACTCAATGGTGTGATAATGAGCAAGTTCAATCTTCCTGTGTGCTGAGTTAGTCAATTTCAGCTGGAGTGACAGTGGGCCTTCCACAAACCTCAATTTTCCTTAAGGTCTGAGTGAATTGGAAATGTAATCCTGCTTTCGGCAGCCTAACTTCTACTGCCACTCAATCCCTGCCTGAACTTGCTTGTTCACTCAGATCACAGCTGATCTGACTGTGGCCTCAAAGCCACATTCTGCCACCTCCAAAAACCTCTGACTTCCCTGTTAATCAAGAATCTGTTTACCTCTACCTTAAAAATATTCACTGACCCTGCTCCACCACACTCAGGGGAAGAGTTTCAAAGATTGAAAAAATATGTTTATACCTCCATTCCTGGTTGTAGTCTCTACCACAAGTGGAAACATCCTTCCTGTGTTCAGTCTGTGAAGTCCCCTCAAGGTCTTACATAAGAACATAACATAAGAACATAAGAAATAGGAGCAGGAGTAGGCCATCTAGCCCTTCGAGCCTGCCCCGCCATTCAATAAGATCATGGCTGATCTGTCGTGGCTCAGTTCCACTTTCCCGCCCTCTCCCCATAACCCTTAATCCCTTCTCTTATCAAAAACCCATCAACCCGCTTCTTAAAAATATTTAGCGAGGCAGCCTCCACCACTTCAACGGGCAGAGAATTCCAGAGATTCACCACCCTTTGAGTGAAGAAGTTCCCAATTCATTGAGATCAACACTCAAATTTCTAAACTCTAATACAGGAGGTCCAGCCTAACCAATCTCTCTTTATAAGGTAAGCGCACTCTCTTCCACTCCCACCCCACCCCGTATCAGTCAAATGACCATTCTCTGAACAGCCTCTAACACATTTCTATCCTTTAGAAATAAGGAAACCAAAACTGTGCACAGTATTCTAGATGTGGTCTCATCAACTAGTGCAAAACATCCCTACTTTTGTACTCCATTCCTCTTTCAATCTGAGCTTTCAACAAAAAGGCAATACAAATATGTATTATAGTGACAGTCTCCATCTACAAAAAGGTAGGAAAAAATCTGGACCACAAATCAGTATGGGTTGAAACTTCAGCACACTTAAAACTGACGCAATGAGTGTTCTGGCATTTCTAGTTTAAAATATGAATCTACAGCCTAATCAATGACATGTTAAATTCTCAGGACTGTTTCATCTGAAGACATGGCTGCATTTTTCAGCAAGATTTAATTTAAAGCTTATAACTTTCAATACAAATTGCAATGCTTTGCCAAAGACAGCCAAAAACCTGTGATCCAAATCAATATTAGGAGAGAGTTAATTATTATGTAGTGTTTCAACCACTAACTACTCATATCACTTAACTGATTTAAATCAATTTCTCACCACCATGTGATAGCATTTACCTTTGTGTTATCAGGTCCTTTTGGTTGGCGAAGCACAACCAGTTTTGGAGCGCTTGCGTCATCCAATGTGATGCTCTTGAGACGATGTACTAAACGATCAGGACGTGGAGCTGCCACAGGCCGAGGGCCCTCACTGCCAAGACAAATATCAACAATATATCTCATCAATTTACTACATTTAAAAATCACACTGCCCATCTTAGAAGTACATTTTGGCAGAAGAGAAACAAGAGCAGTTAAGGGCTGGAATTCTTCTCGCCAATCTTCAAAACTCTGCAAGCGTTATGGGTGGGATCTTAGTTGGATAAGCCAAGAGACCAACTAGTTCACTTCAAATGGAACCTTGATATCAATGGAGCTTTGGGTTATGTCTCATCTCAAAACACAGCAGCTTCGTGCAACACTCCCTCAATAATGGCTTGTCTGCTAAGATTATCAGGAGTGGGGTTTGAATCCCCAACTTTCTGATTCAGGTGGTGATATTTTGCATTCTCACTTTTACGAGGTATTGATGCTTTAAGATTCTCAAAGCAAGTGGTCTTAAGCCCGATTAAAATCTGACGATGCGTAACCGTATTCCATTTCTCAATGATCTGTTACTTGGTAGATATCCATTGTCAGGCAGACTGACAAAAACTAAGATTTTGCAATTTAAAAAAAAAAATCACTCTTGCTAATGAGGGAAAATACATAAGGGCTTCAATTTCAGAATTCACCATTTTAACTACTATGCAAACAAAAAATTTCAAAATACGCCTGAAACAAATCTTCTCAACTACCCATATTAACATTGCATACATTGTCAGTGTGGAAATATACATTGCTCCCACACACTGGACAGAACCATACTTGGGAATGCAAAGCATCTTGCAATGGGAAAATACAGAAAAATGCAGTGATTCTGCATTCAACAATCTTGAGAACACAATGGCAATATCTTTGCAATTATAGAATCCTTACAGTACAGGAGGCTATTCAGCCTGTTGATTTCACACCAACTCTCTAGAGTCTCTTACTCAGGCCCTCTCTCCCACCCTGTTCCCATAACTCCATACATTTACCATGGCTAATCCATCCAAGCTACACATCTTGGGACACTGAGGGGCAATTTAGCATGGCCAATCCACCAAACCCACAAATCTTGGGCTGTGGAAGGAAACTGGACGGAGCAGCCTGAGGGAAACCTATCCAGACATTGGGTGACTGTGGAGTTTGCATGTTCTCCCTAAGCTAGAATTGAGCCCAAGGTCCTGACACCATGAAGCAACAGTACTAACCACTGCCACCAAAATAATAAAGTAATGATTTGATACATTGGTAAACATTGTGTCTTTTACATACTTTAAGCAAGATAAATTTACATTTCAAGCAGCAAGGAAGACAAATTAAAATAATTACATTTTGCTCTGAGTTGTTCAGATTTTGATATGTTTTACATAGCTCTACCAAAATTTATTTTCAGTTTCCACTGAAATTATAAAAAACACTGAAGACAAAACCAGGGTCCTGTTCATGATTCTTGGCTGAAGAGCCAGTGGACATTCTGATTCCTGTAATGTTGCAACATTTATTGCAAGTAGGTTAAGTGATCTCCAACTCTGGATAATTTGATAGCATTCCACTTAGACGTTCAAGTATCCCCCCACCCCAGTCATTTTTGTGTATACCAGAAGCTTACCTGACACGGAACACATTGCAGGCACTGCATTTTCCTGTACGTTGGTTTAAGATGACAGAGAACTCCACCTCATCTCCAGGCTGCAACTCCACACCATCCAGTACTTCATTCACACGGAAGAACAGCTTTTTACCATCACCAACTTCATAGTTAATGAAGCCAAACTAGGAAAAAACAGAAACAAGATCAAGATCATGGGAATCATATGCAAAGATGCACACAATGGAATAACCAAATTAGGCAAAGTGAAGAATATAAAGCTCCCCAAAAGCCTTCTCAATAGGTCAGCTGTCAGTGAATTTCAAAAAAGTCAAAACACAATGAGAAACTGAAGGGCTCCAATGTCCTCTGAAGCCATAACCTTTATCATCACTCCAATACCGAAGTCTCCCTATTCTACAGGGTATAATGAACTGCAATTCTAATCATGTAGAACTGAGGACCGAAAACCCAGATAACCTAACAGCAACTACTTACGGTGCCCCACATACCTGGGTGCATGAGTCAAGTGGAACCAGATAAACAACTTGCATTTTGAACACGAGGAGGAATAGAGAAGGGTAGGGAATGGCAGTATTTGAATTTCATAACATTTGAAATGTTAATAAAATAGAATTTTGAAGCAGAACAAAGTCACTTTTGACGTTAACGTTAGTGAAATAAATGATCAGTTTTGCTGATCGCTATCATTATTACAATACGGTTAAATCCTTCAGCTGATATATTGGGGGCTTTTTGTCCAGTGTTGTCCAATTAACACATTTTGATTTGCCCATTTTATTCTGTAAGGTGTTCAGAATTATTTAGAATTGTACTGTACAATTTATACTGAAATGTAAAATGGTGAATACTTTTTCATTTAGTTAAAAAAATAATCAGCATTATTTAATGAACAAATCCTGGAATGGTACATGCTGGTTGAAAAAGGTGAAGGAGTAAAATTAACACTACACAGATCTACCAGTGTAATGTTATACTCCCCAATACACCCTTTTCAAAAATGCAGCACAAATCGTAGATTACCATGGAAACCACTGCTGCAGTGCTTGCTATCATCGGGTAGGTCATACTGGGAAAGGCTTCATTGCAGTTTTACAAAAAAGATGCAAGTCAAACAGTTTTAGAATTCTAAAACAATCATTCTGTAAAGTGCTCCAATTAACATATCTATGCTTTAGTCATAAAGTAGCCATTTAATAAACAGTGCACATAAGTAATCCTTCGTTTGGAATGCAGTGAGTAGGCGTTATTTTTAAAGAGCCTATATAGGTCCTACACAAATTACAATCCTATGCTGGTCAAATGCTTGAAAAATATTTTACTAAAAATTATGGAATTGCACTAATGAAAAGCATATGTTAATTGCTAAATTCTATGCTCATGTCTCTATACCACAGGGTGTAATGGACTGAAACTCTGACCATGTGGAGAGAAGGGGGCTGAAAACGTAGATACCCTGGCAGTGACTACTTCAGCATGCCATACACATACCTGAGTGCATGAGTGGCAAATGAAGCTAGATAAACAATTTGCATTTTAAAAAGGTGGTTGGAGAAGGGGAAAGAGAAGGAAAAAGGGAGTGAATGACAGTATTTGGATTTCATAACATTTGAAAGTAAAAATCTAAGCATAAGAAAACCAGTTTAAAAAGTTAACATTAGTGGAATAAATTGGTTTTGGTATTATATTGTATACTTCATTGTTACAATAGAATTAATTCACAGGGGAAAAAGCCCTCAACTATAATTATGATTTCCCATTTTCTTCTGTAAGGTGTTAATATCAAATTCCATTCAATATAAATTTTAAGTGGAAATAGAAAATGGTGAGTATTTGTTCATGTCAGTAAACCAAAAAAATGCTAAGATGTTCCTTTTGCACTGAAAACTTAATACTCAATACAGCAGGTAGCAACATTTACACTTCAATCAATCTCAATGCTACATTAATCTTGATGTTCAAGTAATCTGTAGTAGACTCACTTCTATTTGAAAAAGTCAATCCTATTCCACATATTTGACACCAACTTAACCCCAAATTTTCCAGATGAAAGCAACTCATTTTAGATTTCCCTTTCCAGTATCCCTCCCAAGATCAAGAACTTAGATATGGGACTGCCTGTGAGAATCTTTAGACAAATGTACACAAATCTTTGGCACACATTTTAAAAATCATTTTACATTATACTTAAACAGTTCAAATCAGTGGTCATGGATACTCAATGACCAATGCACACGTTTGCCAGCTAGATGAAACAGGCACACCCATAAAAAGGAAAAAGGCTGCCTTTCTGGTCACATTGAAGGTTTTGTAACGAGCATACACAGGTTCCTACTAAATCTGGAGCAGAAATCAAGGGAAAAAGCCGAGGCTGGCAAGAATACTCAACTCCATTTTGTTGCAAGGGATGAGAAATACTGCACTAATTTACATGGTTAAGATGATTTCTAACCAAGGTCACAGACAGTAAAGTGGGTAATATGCTACAAGTACACAGCTAGTAATTAGGAGAATTGGGAACTAGTATCAGTTGTCATAGAAGGAATGGCACATTTTACCAAGGCAATTCAGGAATTCCAGTTTTACCTAAAAATTAACACTTCAAAATCTCTTCCTGTTTTTAGTTGAAGATAGATAATGCTACTAGTGTCCTCGGGCTAATGGATGTCATCAGTGTACATATTTGAGTGTGTTTTGCAAGATAATGCTAAAATAGGTTGTCTATTTACGATCTAGTATTTAAAACACTTTGTTGTAAACTGCCTTCTCTCAGAGATGGAAGCAAAATGTATTTTGGCTACTCTAGGGAGGGAGGTGTCACATGCCCTTGGAGCCTGCTTGGTTATTAAGATAATGACTGAATTTTTACATCAACTCACTTCCCTGTCCAATTCAAATTCCTTGGGGATATCAGGATTTGGGATAAGCTAGGAAAGTGGAGTTGTATGCCAAAGAAAGTTTGAAGGATTAAATGGTTTATTCCTGCTCCTATTTCTATATCCTTTAGAGTAGCTAAAGTATCCTAAACCCACAATCCCTTGATTCCCTTTGTACCCTAAAACCTGGTTTTGAACATAAATGTCTGAGCATCCACAGCTATTCCAAAGGTTTACAATCTACGAATGAAGAAAATTCTGATCCCAAACATAAACGGCCAACCCTTATCCTGTTAGTGCCACACAAGGAAACAACAACTTGTATAAACTCAATACAACACCTGAAGCTGACCAGAATATTCATTCCATTGTGATCTGCTTACACGTTCAAGACTCAGCAAGAGTTTAGGCTGAAAATGTAGCAGCTTTTTTTTGTTACTGAGGGGGACCAGAATCATGATTCAAATCATTTGACAACAGCTATTCAATACTATATCACAGCCAGAAGCAGAAGTGAACATAGTGACATCAACACTAGTCCACAAAGGAAATACAAAGCCCGATTATAAAGAGATTATTAATTGGGCTCAAAGTTTATTCAAGCAGCAACTTACAACAGCAAATTAAATAACCCACTGAGCCACCCAGCTGCCCATTTTCCCCTTGTATATAAGAATCCTGCCCCTTGTTCCTGGTGTCCTTCCTGCTTCAAAAGCAGTTTGAGACATGGAATAGCCACATTTGACAGGCTTGCTAAGATATTACCAGTCATAGTCACACAAAGTTGTCACTATCATGTAAATATTCACCACTGTGGGCACTGCCTCTCCTGAAAAGTGGTTTAAACATTTCCATAGTTGGTTATTTACATTGTGCTGTCACCCTGCAGCCCAATTGGTTTTCTCACCTGAGGCTAATTGATGTTTTCAGCAAACTGGACAGTTTTCAATTTAAAAGACTGTGACTGTTTTTTCCTCAAGCTAACAGTGTTACTTTTTCTCATCTACTATCATAACACCGTGGGCCCAGCTTGGATTTGATAATAGATAGTGAACAAGCAATGGAATCTCCTGGTACTGTACCATGTAATATTTTTATCCGTGAAGCCACTGGTTTCAATAAATAACCTTTTTTCAAATCTTTGCTGCATCTAATTTGAGTTTCATCTGTTTCCATTAGAGTGACATAGATCTGTTAGACCCATCACAAAAGGCATTCACTTATGACAAACTGAAGCATTTTGCAACATGCTTGTTTTTTCACTTGTAAACTACATAAACATTGTGTTTCCTCCACAATTATTTACTAAAGTCAAAGCAACAAAATATCCAAATGCAAATACCGAGAATCTTCCCACATTAATTCACAGCAGTATATCTTTCATTGTAATTTTTCCACAATATTGCTATTAAAATTGAGTATTCCGATACAGTAAAAGATTTTTCTTAAATCTAAAATGAAGGTGCATTTATACTTCAATTCCTAAACTATATGTGATTGCCGTGAGAAAGCATGCATGCATTATTCAGCTTCCTCAACTGCAGACCAGCCCACAATAACCATCCTGGTCACAGGTCAGGGAACGCAGTGTACAAAGCGCTGGTCTCTCCTTGGATGTAAGCAACTCAGGTAAGTATACAGGTACAGGGAAAACATTAAGATTTTTAATGGTCTGATTGTATATTTGTGAACAGTGCCTCACTCCAGGGGAGAGGCACATTTTATATTTGAAACTGATTTAATTAGTTATCTGAAATTGAACTCCTTAAGAGGAATTCCACAAAGCTTAAAGTAATTGTGCACAATCTAGAACAGTCGCTGGCATTAACCCTCACCTGGTCTTTCACACAGTCTACAGAGCCTCTCCGTAAAGGTGTGGCATCGTAGGCCAATTTCTGTCCCGTTAGGGCCACAGTGCACAGCTGGAACTTGACAGTTTCCCCCTTCTGAAGGCAATCTGTTTTGTTTGCCAGACTGATGATGGCAAAAGGGTATACTTCTCCTCTCATTGTCCCTGAAGTTAAAAACATAATTATTTCTTTTCAGCACAAGTTATCTGAAAAAACATTACTGCATCAAGGGTGACTTTTGTGGAGCAAAGCATTAAATGAATTAAATTGAGTATCCAGTTCGAAATTAGCACATTAAAAGCAGCCATTTGAAAGACTCAACATCTTTAGGACAGAAGAAAATGTGGGGAAAATTCTATAGTTACAAAAAAATTTAAAAAATGTTAATACACCAATAAACTTGATAAATGAGGAAGGAAGAGACAAGGTATTTCCTAGGTACCATGCAAGCTTTGAATCTGCCACCTTACATGGGTCTTTGGAATACCCAAGCTCAAGTCAGGAAGCACAATCTTCCCAGAAGGTCTGTCAGTAAACCATACATGGGTGACTAGAAAAATACAGACAGCCCATTAACTAAAGCTCTAATTAAAATGCTGCTGATTTAAGTAGCCATGTTTACTCAAAGGTCAAGTCTCAAATTCCACGAAAAGATATTTTTGCACCAAAGAATGCAAGTTCTACTTTGGAATTTAACTCAACTTTTTTACTATGAGGTCTTTTACTAATCCAACACAAATTGAGCAATCAGAAATCTTACAAAAATAATTGTTTTATATTCCTCAGAATGTGGGTGTTGCTGGATAGGCCAACATTTACTACCCAATCCCAATTGCCTTCAAGGTGGTGGTGATGAACTACCTTCTTGAACCACTGCAGTCCATGTGGTGTAGGTACACCCACAGTGCAGTTAGGGAGTCCCAGGATTTTGATCCAGTGAGTGTGAAGGAACACCAATATAGTTACAAGTCAGGTTGGTGAGTGGCTTGGAAGAGAACTTGAGGTGGTGGTGTTTCTATGCATCTGCTACCCTTGTCCTTCTAGGTTTGAAGGTTCTGTTGAGTTGCTGCAGTGCATCTTGTAGATGCTGCACACAGCAATGATGGTGGAGGAGTCATTGTTTAAGATGGTGAATAAAGTGTCCCAACCAAGTAGACAATCTTGTCCTGGATGGTATCAAACTTCAAAATATTGTAGGAGTTGCACTCATCCAGGCAAGTGGCAAGTATTCCATTATACTCCTGACTTGTGCCTTGATGATGGTGGATAAGCTTTAGGGAGTCAGGAAGCAATTTACTCTCCACAATACCCTGGCCTCTAACCTACACTTGTAGTCGATCCAGTTCAGTCTCTGGTGAATGATGATGACAGGCTGATTTAAATGTTGCAAGATGCTTCACTGAAATGCAATTAGAAATATGCTGAGGTGGCAAAGTCAGGAGGGAGTTTGGTCAGGGGGAAATTATCAAGAGGGGTTGGAAATGATGAAGCAACTTATGCAAAATCTACAATCCAAGTTTAACACAGATTTACCAGAATACTTGGATTTCAAGCGATAAATTATAAGAAGAGATTACACAAAGTAGAAATGTAACTCATTGGTGTTTAGAAGGTAAAGCGGTGACTTGACAGAAGTTGAAGTGCAGCCAGTTGGGAAGTCTAGGATTGAGGACAGTCTAAAAATTAGAACCAGATCCTGTAGGAGTGGAATCAGGTGGTATTTGGAACACCTTCGCAAAAGGCAAATGATGCTAGATATATTGTTAATTTTTAATCAGAGATTGATAGATTGTTAACCAAACAGTATTAAGGGATATTAGAAAAATGCAAGTTTTGGAAGTATGATCCCAGATAAGTCATGATTTCACCAGATGGCAAAACAGGGTCTAATGGCCTCTTTTTGCTCCCATGTTTGTAACTGAAAGTTATCAATGGTTTTTGGAGGGGGTGGTACAAAAGGTCAAAAGCAATGGAATTTAAAGCTTTATGGGGAGGTGGATTTGTAGGAATGTGCAAATCTAGTGATTTAAAATGAGTGAAGATTATACCAGTTACTGGGCACCAAAACATGTTACAGGTCATCAAGGTAAGGTGCAGTGAAGCATGACTAGATGTAGTTTCAGACAAGTTTTTTGTTTAAAATCAGGGTGGAGGATGGGAGGCTAACTGATTCTGGAGTTGGCAAAGCCATGGATGAAGGCTTTAACAGCAGGGGTGAACCAGAGAAGGCTTTTTGTAATGTTTTGTCAAATATTTGAATGTAAAGGAAATTTGGAGATGGCCAAATTTAATGAGCCAAGAAATGTTCTCCTTTAGATTAGTAATTGAGAAAGCAGCATAACAAAAATGATCTGACAGCTATTAACCAGCCACCAGGGAGAATTAACTTTAGTAGAAGACATTAATAGAACGATCAACTTAGCAATTTTGTTTTTCAAGACTAAATAGCTCATCATTGGCTCTGGATTCAATCCTGCACCCTGGTCTCTTCCCATCCACCCACCCACTCCAAATTCACTATCTCAATATCCTTCAATTTCAAAACTGACGGAGACAATTCAAGCACACATCTTGATAGACAATTTAAATAAAATAGTCGCTTGCACTAATAACAGAACCTTACCCTCTTCAGTAATCTCAATCAGTCCCTGATACTCAGCCTGCTGTGGATCCACACTGCGTAATGGCCTCACCACTTTACCGGTATATACGGTTGGATACACTTCATCACTGGGACCATTCACTGTAAAAAAAAATGAACATTAAGTTGGAGGCCTAACCTATTGCCATAAGTTGATTATAAACAACTGGTAGCAATCGAAGCTTGAAAATCAGAAAAGGCGGAGGAACTACATGCACCAATATTGATTTCACAATATACCTCTCTAACCAGTTTTGAGACAAAAACTAAAGCAGCAAATGACAGATACAAAGGTTTTGCAATCTTCCTTCATAATATTTTTAAGTGAGAGGAATCAAAATGAGACTTAATTTGTACTTTAATCCAGATCTTTTAGGAATTAACCCAGATTTGATTTGAAATGTTCATTACTGGAAATGAATCAAAGCCATGCCACCTTGTCTATTAAATACCTTATCACTAATAAAAAATTCTGTCAAAAGCTCACAGCAGTACAACTTTTTCAAGTTTAGGAAGCCAATACTGAATCATGCCAGTTCTGTGCATGTAGGTGACAAACAATCTCCAATCTTCCCTATTTTTACAAGAACGTTAGCAATGGCCAGAGTAGATTCTTAACAGAAGTCTTTCCATTTTTCCCCTCCTAGTACATGTTGGAAACATGCATCACAAAACTTCATTCCAGCCTGTCAATTATTTTTAAGATAAGAAAAAAAAACAGGGTAAGGGTTTGCAAATCACCCAATATGCATTTAAGAATAGAAGCAGAAACTCCCCAGTGGATCACTGCTCAAAGATTCAAGCAAAGGATTCAAATAAAATAGTTTTGGTTTCTCTTCCTTATATAATGCAAAACTAACTTATGATAATCATTTTTATAGGTCTCTGTAGAAATCAACAGGTTCTTAAAACATCACAACTTCCTGCCAATGTTCCCTTGCTAAAAGCATACAAGCTATTACCAGGTTTTGGCACGACAACACATCTAGTACTATACCCAAGAGGCTATTCATTTAAGTCTTGTGTGTGGAAAATATCAGAATTATCTGAACAAAAAGGGCATGAAGGGGTTTCAAAATTTTTAATCTGTACCAGCTTCTTTCAGGCTTATTATTTTTAGCATCAAAAATCATGGAGAAATTGGGGGGGGAAATGCTGAAATCAAAACCTGTATAAATTCAATGACATTGTGATCAGTTTTTGAATATTACTAACCTGAGGAAATAACTAATGAGATACAGCTCAGCTAAAGGAAACCCAGAGACAGCTACACATATTACTGCCATCCTTCCAAATAGCCAGTCGCTGCTGTTTCAATGCAGTATGTTTCCACAATTACACAATGACAAGTTACTTGTAGAGTAAAACAGATTTAGTCTTTACAAGTACTCTGTGCACTAGGATGCTGACTGCTAAAATGGATGTTTAAGCAGCTCAAACTTCAATCTGGAGGAATTGATATTACTGATATAACTTTGCAGAGCACGCAGAATGCTGTTGTCACTCTACACAGTGCATTTACCACCCTGATATCTGGCAAGAAAACAATAGGAAATTTAGCAATTCAAAATAAATTGGTGCTTTAAATTTAAGTCAATAAAATGTGGAAGTATATTGAAAGAAGTCTGTATTGATTTTAAAAGGTCTCATCACAGCCAACATTTTTCAACAGGAATCACCAGGTAGCCACCATAAATTACAGCACTGACAAAACCGTTCAGCTCAAAGAACCATAGTTCCAATCGCTGCCCTTACTCTGGAGTAAAATCAAAGGATACAAGATGGTTACCTGGTGCAAAATGAACTTGTGTCAGCTCAGCCGAATGGACATAACAGTTTGACACTTACCAATTAGTAGGATCAAGCAGAAAGTCAAGTGAATCAAGCAATTGGCAGCATATACAGACCAATAACTAGAATATTAAATGCTACCAGTCCACGACGCAATTTGTGTTCCTCCGCAATGGCACCACCAACCCTTTTTGTAGTAGGAACAATAGGACCACTCACTGTTCCATGCCCTCAAAAGGGGCGTAGCTGGAGAAAGATAGTGGCCTGGGCCATCAGCAAGGAAGTCTGTGCTGATTGGAAAGTTCTGGTCACACTGGGATTGTCACTCAGCTACAGATTCCTTGGGCCCTGTCTGGGGGGTGGCAGAGTAATTAGTGCCAAAAATAGAAACCATATTATCTGTGGATTAACCATCCTGGGAAGCAGTACATCAAAAGGCATTGGAGACCGTCAACCAAGATGGGGCTGAATTAAGAGCATACATGCAGAAGACCTGCTATGCATTAGACCATCAGTTAGCCCAATGGTGGTCGGGGGGGTAGCGGTGCTGCTATTGTTGGTCCTTTGGATTATTTGATCATAATCCTGACCAAAAAGGGGGAGTTGTTGTAGTAGAATCAAAATTAAAGGATACAAGATCATTACCTGGCACAAAATGGACTCTGGAAAAAGGCATTAAAAAGGTGTACAGACTTGGGCAGAGATTGCACAACAAAAAAAATGATAAAACCTGTTAGTGTCTACATTACTGCAAGAAATAGATCAGACTTTGAAGCACCTTAGCTTGAGATAAAGCAGAGCCAAAACAATGAGTTTCTGCAACGAGATCAGTCATTGATGGGGGGCATAAATACATAAAATGTATGTATAGCGATGTGTTAACAGTTGACATCCGTACTTGTCTACTCTATGTATAACAATGTGCTAACGGCTAATGTCCATACTTGTCCATTATTTGAATATGTATAAAAGATGCTCAACTGCCATTTTAAAGTCGAGACGGTGACTGCGTGCACTGTGGAGAGCCTAGCACTTCTTGCAAAGCTGTGTCTGATAAAACTGTGTTGAATCTTAGTGCGAGTGGTGATTTTCCCACAACTAAATGTTGAATCGCTTTCTTCACAATTTCTCCACCTTTTAAAGCTAGAACAGATACGGCTTCTACCATCATTTTTGGTAGATCATGTCATGGTCCCAACAGTCCTCTGGAGGGCAAATTTCTTCTTTTGGTAATCTTGCGCCCACTAGCTTTCAGATTTAATTGATCAAAACATCTTGATTTACAATACTATTACATCAGCTCTCAATAATTCTCACCCCAATGACCAGCCTGGCTTTCTTTACTAATAACAAAAGCCTGTTCAATTTTGTGGCATGTTACTGATTTGTTCTGTACCCATGTCTTTGCCAGGGTATTTGTCTGAGTAAAACACTCCCTGTACATAATGGCCTAAACAATTCTATATGTGCTTAATAAAAACAACAGTGATCTATTCATAATATTACTTCAACCCCAAAGTTTCAGTTTCTCCAATTTGAAAAGAACAGAGCTTAAATGATTTGCAATCCTTCCAGGCCTCCCTCAGATCCATCCTGAGGAAAAAGATTGAACTTAAACCTTCTGTATGATTCAACTACTCAAATTCCATGTCTCACAATTCAGACCTAGGAGGAATACTGTATAGTTCACTATTACTCATTTAATGAAGGTGGGAAGATTTCAATACATTAGATCAATTATTATACACATCCTGTACCATATTCCTGCCACTTCACTGCTGTCAAATAAAATGCGAGTTTGTGCGTCAAGGGCCCCAAATTGCAAAGCTATAACTTGTAATATTTTCAGCTAATAACAACATTTATTATCTGGTCAAAGATCTGAATGCATAAAATAAACAGATGGGATTAAGTGCACGTAGTAATTTCCTAATTTTACCTGAATTGCATACTGTAAAAAGGTACAAGTTTCAGCTGAACTAATAACAAAATTACTTCCATTGAGCAACTGCATGTAAAATTGGTATTTTGAATAGAAATGCCAGTTTAACTGGATAATAAGTACAACATTTCAAACAAATATCAAATTGAAGGATAGCTGAAGTACATGCACAAAATTCCACTGTAGAATCAAGCTCAATTTCAGTTCAGAAACCTTTGAATACTGGATCGGTTCCACATAACTTCTACATTTGAAAAGTATTGTACATAGTGGATAGCAGTGTACCATGTCATTTATTCCACTTATATTATGCTCTTCATACAAACACACTTGCAGTGGTTTCATTTCCTCCAAAATGCTAAGACATTAGTTAGTACATATATAATGGGATAGCAAAAAAGAAACTCAATGATCATTGGAAGAAGGCATCATACATCATTATGTATCACTTTAAAGACAGAATTACTAAGATATTAATTTGCCAAAGGATTAACTAACCTGCCCTGCTGCATTACTTGCAGTGTAGCTGGGTGACAATAACAACAGTGGAAGACCATGAAAAAAAATCAGTAGTCCTATTAAGGAGACCAACCACAAAGCTTGGCTTTGAATTTTCAACCATTCTACCGTACTACATACAATGAAATTACAACTATACTTAACCAAAACTGTTCAACTCACCAATATAATCAATCTTTGACATCTGAAAAAAATGGATTTCTTAATTCTAAATCGCGATTCAGATTAGAAATATTGAGCTATTTCTCAAACCCATAAAGGACCACTTGGTTCTTACCGGTTGTAATCTTGGCAACTTTTTCAGCGCTCACTTTATTTCCTTTACCCTTTGACAAACTGTATTCCACAACATCGCCGACATCCAGCTCATCAACATCACCCGAGAATTCACTGGGGACAACAGGAACATCAGTGGATTAAATACAGCAAGCTCAACGATACAGCACTGCTCAAAGATTTAACTGCACAGGAATTCGGACATCCTTGTATTGATTTTGTGCCAACACCAATATTTTAGAACAGAGATTCTAAAATTAAGAAGCATCAATATGCAAGTTAATATCTTTAAAAACAGCTCCAAACAAAACACCATGTTCAAAATGGTTCAGAATGGGATGTTCCATTTATTCTGGGAGAGTTCTTACCCACTTGATCAGATTAAGTGCCTTTACCCAAGAAGCTAGACCACAAATAATATTGCATAATTGCCACCAGCAATTTACACCAAAAGCAATTAACATTTCATGGTTTTCTTCAGAATTCTGTATGGTCATTTATAATGTTGGTACAGATCTTAAGGTTACAGGTCTGGTACATACCAGACAAGGCATTCCATCTCCCATTCTGTATATGTTGTAACTGTCCCATGTTTCATATAGTCTGCATTTTCAATTGAAATTCAATTTGATTAAAGTCAAGGTCCCCAATCTTCCCATTCTAAATGGTGCTGTTACTCCAGGAATCCAAACTCTACGTGTATGTGGAATTCCTAATTTATAAGGATTGCTAAATGCTGGAAAGTTTCATACTCTTGAGCTATTGCTCTGAAGGAAAAGGAAGAATGCCAAGATGAATTAGAACATCGAACAGTACAGCACAGTACAGGCCCTTCGGCCCTTGACGTTGTGCCGAGCTATGCCTGAACCCAAGATCAGGCTATCCCACTCCTTACCATTCTGGTGTGCTCCATGTGTCTATCCAACAACCACTTGAAAGTTCCTAAAGTGTCTAACTCCACTATCACAGCAGGCAGTGCATTCCACACCCCAACCACTGAGTGAAGAATTTACCTTGGACATCCCTCCTACATCTCACACCATGAACCTTAAAAGTTATGCACCCTAGTACATCCACCCAAGGAAACAGCCTCTACACGTCGACTCTATCTAGCCCCCTCATTATCTTATAAACCTTTAAGTCGCCTCTCATCTGCCTCCACCCTAAAGAGAAAGACCCAGCTCCCTCTACCTTTCCTTACAAAACCTACCCTCCAAACCAGACAGCATCCTTGTAAATCTCCTCTGCATTCTCTCCAATGCTTCCATATCCTTCTTATAGTGAAGTGACCAGAACTGCACACAAAACTAGGAGGGATGGCTTTGTGTCAGGAGTTGACACCAAAGTTTTGGTTTACATTTTGTTTTGCTAGTATGCTTGCTGAGTGGACAACTGGTTAATAAAGCAAAAAGGTTAATAGAAAATCTGAATATTCAAATTATGAAGTCAATATCCTGGAATTTCCCAACATTGCTCTGGGCAATATCAAAGTTGAAGGTGGCACACCACCAGCTTCTCATGACTACATAAAATGGACAGAAATTGAGGGGCTTGCCAGCATCATCCACACAAGAGGAAGTAATTTATACCAATTGACAAATCAGTGACTAGAGGACACAACTTTACCAAAAGGAATCGAGATTAGCATTTTTCTGCATTAACATGGAATACCCTCAAAAACTGCTGGAAACAGAATTCATGGTGGGTTTTAAAAGAAAGTGGATAATGTTTGAAAAAGGAAAAGCCAGATGCGGGACCATGTGGATAGACCTAGCATAGATGCAATGAATGGTCCACTTTTATACTGTAGAATGCCTTGTGTACTCACTAAAGATTACTACTTTGATTTAAAATGTGCAAATTACTACTTCAATGAAAGAACAATTCCAAGAATTCAAATGGGCCCACAATGTGAGGTAAACAAGACTGATCTGCTGCTCATTTTGCTTTGATGCCAATAGTTGCACCTATCAGAAGCCAATTGGAACACCAGGAGTTTGATGGCATATTAATTTTTTTTTTACATGAAATGCATGCAGCTAGGCCAACATTTTACTGATACTGTTGCAATCTTGAAACAAAATTCATCCTCTTGTACTCAAATTTGTTTCCTGAAAGCAATTACTGTTTTAGATGTCCATTCATATAGAGGTAGTCTGGTTAAATAAAATGTAGGATAATACCCCCAACTTACCAAAAAAAGGAGAGTGACATTAAGTGAATGCACAACAGATTCCAACTAGCTCCCATCAGAACTTCTGCCATAAAGGCAATACCAAAAGTATCAGCACTCGGACTTGAGATTGTCCTTGTCTGAATAAAAAGCTCTATTGGAGAGTTAGTGCAGACTTGATGGGCCGAATAACCCCCTTCTACACTGCTGGGATTCTGAGGCATAATTCAAAAGGAGACAGACAGGTGGGTGGACAAGTCAATCCAGGCCATTTTCGCTAAGTGAATTTGTTATCTTACTGCCCCCAGTTTTGGGGAATGTTTAATCATTGGACAGAAGAGGAACAAAAATGAATTCAACACCTACAAATTTTGTTGCTCAATCTGAAACACATGGTTTGCACGGTTATATTAGAAAACATGAAATTGTTCCTATATCTACAAAATGACCCACATTTCAATACCTAGAATAACTCAGTTGATTTTGATGTAAAGTGTATCAAAACTAAGTATCCCATTTCAGTACTGAATGGATGGAATTGAATGGGCCAAATTAAAAGATCATTCATTAGTTCATAAAAAGCAAACTGGCTTGGCTAACATTCGACTTTCTAGGCACCATGTGTTAGTTTAGCTGAAAATAATTCAAAGCTGCAGACAGAGAATATTTGAACTTCAAAAGTGTTAACCATTTGCCTTCCATTTCTCTTGCAACCCCTGAACAATGATAATTACTTTGGATAATGTGAATGGGGAAAAGAATGTTTAAAAAGGAATTTCATTAGTAAATTTGATGAGATCACGTAAATGAAAGACCATTGCTTGTGGAGCTGCTGTTCATGAGTTCAGTCAACGAAATCAGGATCGAGTACTGTTTTATAGGCATCTCTTCACAAATGTAAAAAATGCACAATTACTCTTCCAGTATCAAGTGGAAAAGTAACCTGTAGAAACTTAATTTTCAGAAGACAAACTTCTGAAAAATACACAATTCTAATTTATTTTAATGATATTTAAGACAGTTCACTGCAATCTTGTTCACTGTTTGTCACAAGTTGAATACCCATTTCAGCAACACCACCTACTGGTGGATTCCTGACCAGAGTTCACTTTTCCCCCACTCATATTGAGCATAAAATTATTTCAACAAACTAAAGGCAGATGAATTTTAGAGATTTGAATAAAATCATCAGTAGTCCTGAACACAGTAATTATAACAAATTTGGCACAGAATATATATTCTCCATTGGTGAAATCTACATAGCCTAAAGAGTTATCACAATGCCACAGGTGGCTGACTTTGTTGAAAGGAATCAAACATTTATATCCATCACAAAATGCCAATCAGCATGCATCCCATAGGAGCAAGATTTGAAAATCATTAAGGTCTCAACTATATATAAAAAAGCACTGGAAATGGAGTAGCAAAAAGGCTATTTCAATAAATGTATATTGAATGAAGACAAAAAAAACTTGCCAAGAAAAAGCCATGCTTAGGACACACTTAATGTTTCCTACAAAATGTGCAAATAGTGAACATTAGTTTGGATGTGAAACTCATTAGTATGCCCCTCACCAAATGACTACATTCCAGTTATGTTGCAAATACAATGCAGAGTCAAATATGTGGCTCACCTGTAGTGGAAGAAGATTTCTTGATCATGCTGGGATGTTTCTATGAAACCAAAATTATCCTTCAAAGCTGCTACATATCCTACAAGTCTCTTGGCATTCGGGTTACGATTTAAAATTTTGATCGACACCGCACTCTGTAAGCCAGTTCTCTTAACTTCACAAATGCTAAATTCAATCTACGTGGAGGAGTAGAGATAAAAAAAAGACATTTTCTTAACTGAATTATTCCCATGATAGCATGGCTTTATAAAACTAGCAAGCATATACCAAAAGCACCCTATCAAGCCTGCACCGATCACAATCCCACCCAGGCACTATCCTTGTAACCCACATATTTACCCTGCTAATACCCTTGACACCAAGGGGCAACATAGCATGGCAAATCCACCCGCTCATCTTTGGACTGTGGGACAAAACCAGAGCACCTGGAGGAAACCCACGCAGACAGTCATCCGAGGCCAGGTCCCTGATGCTGTGAGGCAGCAGTGCTAACCACTGTGCCACCCTGGTAGAGAATTACAATTCTCAGTTGAAACTTCAGATACATCCCAAGTGGAGTTTATTCAGAACACCACAACTCTATAGGAAATGACACTAACCAGATTGTGAACTTATCAGCTATAGATAACCTGATGGCTATAAAAGGTCATTCCTTAAATGCCTTTAGGATTAAATTTTACTGAATATTTTTACGGCTAAGATTTTGACAACCGTTGTGGGTACAAATGGATGCATCTAGTTTTCTGAAGTCATCACAAAATTGCTCGCAACTCCTCAGCATAATGAGTTCAGTCAGTAGCTGCTCTCTGCAGACGAGGTAATTGCCAGTTAGTCTCAAAATGGAAAGCCCAAGTCTGTGGCACAGGCATCTCAGACCACATTCCACTAAAACAAAATAGTTTTAGTAAATTACATAACCAAAAATCACAACAGGATAGGAAAAATACAAGAAAATATTATTTTGCACTAGATGAATCTTCACAAGTGATGAACCTCACTTAAGTCATCACCCCAGTTCCTGTCAGTTATTACAGAGAAGTCCCAATGAGTCAAAGTGTTCAAGAATATAACCTTTTTGTTTTAAACAAATTGATTGATCACAACCAAACTGCAGCTGTTCACATAGGAGACACTTGTAACTCATTCTTAGATATTCCTACTAAACAAATAACTATACTAGTTGATCAAATTGGGATTTTTAAGCAAATATATTACGAGGCAGAACTTCTGCAAATGGAGGCATGCAATATTGAATGAGCATAGTTTTATTCTTAAAAAAGAACCATACAGACATTACATCTACAGCAGTCCCCTGCCAGTAATATGACCAAAGAACTCAAGTGTAGTTGCATCTGAACCACCATCCATTCCATCCAAAGATGGAATACTTTTTGGCAGTTTCCATCAAGTGAGATAGATTAGCCGAAGCTTGGAGCCTCAGTTGGAAACCAATGTTTCAAAACATTTTACTAGTCAGAGCAGATTAATGAACTACAATAAGAGAATAGATTTGGTTCATCAAGCTCTGCTGGCTTTTTACTGGAAAGATCAAAAATTAATTGTTCTGTTTATTCTCCATTACTTTGTATTTCCCACTTACAAAAGTGTACCTTTTTTTAAAAAGGAGATCCCCACCTCAATTGGACAGCACAGTAGTACAGTGGTTAGTACTGCTGCCTCACAGCTCTAGGGACCTGGGTTCGATCCCAGCTCAGGTCACTGTCTGTATGGAGTTTGCACATTCCCCTTGTATCTGCACGAGTTTCCTCTGGGTGCTCTGGTTTCCTCCCACAGTCCAAAGATGTGTGGATTAGGTTGATTGGCCATGGTAAAATTGTCCCTTAGTGTCCTGAGATGCATAGGTTAGAGGAATTAGTGGGTAAAATATGTAGGTATTTGGGGATTGGGCCTGGGTGGGATTGTGGTCGGTGCGGACTCTATGGGCTGAACGGCCTCTCTCTGTACGTAGGGTTTCTATGATTCTATAGATTCAGTGAATTGCTCTGTAGCAAAGCATCCTACACCAACAATTCAATATAAAGAAATTGATTCTCAATTCTGTCCTCTGTGACAAATCTAAATTGAAGACAATTAAAAATTCAGGTCTGTTATAACTAAAAAAGTCTTTGGTTTGAATTGTTTCCTCAAGTGGTGCAAGCAATTTGCTTCAAATGAAATTTGACTCATTGTCCTGTTGAGATTTTGATCAGAGTGAATTAATATGGGTACGCAAATTTAGTGTGATATATAACCTATATTATTTCGTTTGATTTATATTTTTGCAATTATACAAGATGCTGAATGCTGCCATTTGAAATTTCTTTTTAACTTTGAAAATGTTGTTTCAATTCCTCTACAGCCCAGAGCAAGAGCCTTGAGAAATGAGGAATATAAATTTTCAATTAATATCCTTATGCTGAACAATTTTTAAACACTTTGCACGTTTGAGTCCAACCTTCAGAGAGGATCTTAACTGCGTTACAATTGGAGGAACAGAGACAGAAACCATACCTGATGGTATCTCTCACACACTCATCCACCTGGAGAGCAGCCAGAGGACTGTAGTGGTTACAGTAGATAGAACAGGGTGATGTTACAATGGGTTAAAGATTGTCATTCCAAGATAATGCAAATTGTTTTATTCTACATCACTGCCCCCATCCCATCCAAGGATAAACTGCATTTAAGATGGCTACAATAGTGATCACCAGCCACATTACAGGGCTTATAGGATGATGGAATGTTTATGCAGATGTACTAATTTTGCAGTCTTTGGAAATATATGCAGAGACCTATATCTATCATAAGGTAAAACAATCCTTTTCCAAATGCAACAATGGGAAAATTATAAAAGCAGAATTTATTTGCAACGTGCATTATAACCTGTAGACGTTGCTAAAATCTGTCACTTTGCACTGGGTTTAAAAACAAAATCAGAACCTGACATTAGAAATAAATTCATAAATTCTTCCATCTTTTGTACCATGGCCACATGGTGGCTCTATCAATCTTTCCATTTGAAAGATTATATGTTGCATCTAAACAGCATGGAGTTTCTTTGGCCCCAAGGTAAAAGAACAAAATATGCCAACATCACCTGACTGTGGGACCTTGCTGTGTACACATTATGTACCATGTTTCCTACATGACAGAATTGGTTAAAGTACTTGAAACATCCTGAGGATATGAAATGTGTTACAGAAATGCAAGACTTCATGACACCATTTGAAGGATAGGAGACTTCTTCGAACATTGTTGATATTTATCCCTCAACTATCAAGTTGATTGTAAAAATGTTAGAGTGAGATTGTCACAATTCAAAAGCCCATTATTATTGTATGATGCGATGAAGATGGAGGTCAAACTAGATGGACCTTTTCAATCCAGCAATTCTTATGTCCCTTTAGTTCTCACCTCTGCCACCCAGTTTTCTGCACCTTGGTATAGCTGGCTCAGCCCTCTTAAATATACTTGAGCTGAATAGTGCACTTTATCTCAACTCTCTATGTGCAATATCACAGGAGATGGGCTAGTATTTTTCTACAATGAAGAAATCAAAATTAAGTACGAGAGGGGGGCATAAGAATTATTACCTTCATGCGGTACTGCCATTCTATAACTAAAATAAACTGCAATGAGAGGCACCGACAATTCTTCAGGACTCAGCTACAACAGTAACCCAAACTGTGAATCACCAATACATACTGGTCTGGTCAATTTTATCTTAATAGGTGGTCATTTGACCTACTGTAACAATTGAAAAAATCATGCTAAAACTTTCAACTTCATATACAAGTTTACCTTATCACCATGCTGTGGAATTGCACACCCTTCCAGATCTTTTATATGGTATGGTACGGTCATTCTTATCCCAGCTTCCTCATATGCAATGATTCCCTCTTCTGCATCCTAAAAGAGCAATATAAACAAGACAAGTTGAACAGTGAAAGCCACTCCCTGGCAAAATCTTACACATTAATTCGCCCATAATTACAGAAATTGTCTTCATTGTGGCATGCTCTGGTTCCCCAAAAAAATTCAACTATGTTCAAATAGAATGTGCAACAAAAGCTCCATCTGCATGTAGTTTTAATCCAAAGATGACTTTTTTTCAATTTAAATTCAAACCAGTCATGTTAAAAAAATACAAACTTCATTCATGCCCCCAAAATAATAATTGATAACATTTAATACATTTTCTCTTGTTAAAATAGTTACCATGTTTTAGGTGCTACTTATTTCCTCATAATAGGTGAGCAGCATAGATGCACTTAAGGGAAAACGAAATAAGGAGGGAGGAAAAAAACAAAGTAACCACTGGCCACAAACTTAACTGGACTAGTCACAAGCAAATCACATCTCCTCAAAACATTTCTCATTATCTACAAGTTAAAATTGTGGTGTGATATTCTCCACTTGCTCCAAGAACACAGAGCTCAAGACCAAGCATACAAATGACCTGTTTGATCAGCATCCTATCCACCACCTTAAACAATCTCGACCATCAGCTGCAGCATGTACCATATACAAAATGCACTGCAGGAATGCAACAGGTTCTTAGCATGCCCACATGCTCGACAACACAAAAAAAAACAAGAGCAACAGAGGCAGGGGAACATCACTACCTCCAACGGCACAATATCCTGACTTATCATCACTGTTCCTTCACTGTCACTGTGTCAAAGTCCTGGAACACTACTGTGGAATTTATCTTAGAGAGCAATTAAGAATGGACAATAAATGCTAACTGTGCCAGCAGACCCATCGATAATGAAATAAATTTTCTAAAACAAAAATATCAGTTGGTACCGACTGCCTATTTGTGCATTGAAATCCAATGTAATCATGTGTTAAACATGTGTTGAGCATGGAATGACTTTACCATCAAGATTACAAGCAGAAGGTCATTTGACCTAATATAATATTCACAGACCCATAACAGATTCAGGGGACTGAATGACTTAGGTACATACTTAAAATGGCAAAGATATACATTCCTTTCACGGCAGCTTTTAACGGTGTAAGTTTTATCACCTATAATGTGGACTGTGCCAAGTGAGTTTACGCAATTACACAGGTTTTCTACTTCTACCATTCAATGTCAGCTTATTGTTTTTCTTCAGCCATTGTCACTATACCCCTACCACCCCAATGCAGGTTATCATGGTTTCCACCCTCCAGTCCCTGAAGGTTGACTTTCAATCTCATTGTATTATTTAATCTTCACAGGGCAGCATGACAGTGGTTAGCACTGCTGCCTCTCAGGATCAGGGACCTGGGTTCAACTTCAGCCTTGGGCTACTGCATGGAATTTGCACTTTCTCCTGTGTCTGCGTAGGTTTCATCCTGGTGCTCTAGTTTCCATCCATTACCCAAAGATGTAAAGGTTAGGGAGATTGGCCATGGTAAATGTGGGGTTATGGGGCTAGGTTTCTTTATTAGTGTCACAAGTAGAATTATGAAGTTACTGTTACAGCAATTAAATTACTGTGAAAATCCCCTAGTCGCCACATTCCAGCACCTGTTCAGGTACAGTCAGCGAAAATTTAACATGGCCAATGCACACAAACATGTCAATTGGACTGAGGGGGGGAAAAACCAGAGCACTGCAGGACACCCATGCAGACATGGGGAGAATGTGCAGACTCCACACAGAATGATCCAAGAGGCAAATCAAACCCAAGTCCATGGCACTGTGCAGCAGCAATACTGTTGGTCGGGGTGTGGAGGATCCTGGGTGAGAAAATCTGTCAGAGTCAGTGAAGACTTGATGGGTCCTCCTGCATTGTAGGGATTCTATATGGATTGGATCAATCAAATCTCAAGGAATACGACAGTTTCAAAGTCTTAGAACAATGTGTGCTGGAACCTACCAGGGACCAGGTTATTTTACACCTGGTAATGTGACAGGATTAATGAGTGATCTTGTAATAAAAGGATCCTCAGGCAAGAGTGATTAGGGCATGAGGAATTTCACATTCAGCTGGAAATGTGGGTCTGAAACTAGTGTCTTAAACTTAGATAAAAGTTAAGGTGACAGATGGCTACAGTGAAGATAGGTAGAAAGGTAACACAGCAGAGAAGCATGAATAAACTTTGAAATATTTCAAAACTCATAAGATTTCATTGAGGAAAAAACACACCCAACAAGCTAAGGAAATTAAAGGATGGCAAGCTAAAAGAAAGATGTACAATGTTGTAAAGATTAAGATTGGCATTTTGATTTCAGGAACCAGTAAAGGATGACTATAAAAAAATAAATTAGAGCGAGAGAAAACTAACAATATAGAAACCAACAGTAAGGGACGGCACGGTAGCACAGTGGTTAGCACTGCAGCACAGTGGTTAGCACTGCTGCTTCATAGCTCCAGGTACCTGGGTTCGATTCCTGGCTCCAGTTACGTCTGTGTGGAGTTTGCACATTCTCATGTCTGCGTGGGTTTCCTCCAGGTGCTCTGGTTTCCTCCCACAGTCCAAAGATGTGTGGGTTAGGTTGATTGGCCATGCTAAAATTGCCCCTTAGTGTCCAGGGATACACAGGTCGGAGGAATTGATGGGCAAAATGTGTATGGATATGGGGGTAGGGCCTGGGTGGGATTGTGGTCGGTGCAGACTCTATGGGCCGAAGGGCCTCTTTTGGCACTGTAGGGTTCTATGATTCCACAAAGTATATAACAGGAGCAGATAAATGGTACCTTAGAAGATGAGACTAAAGTAGTGATAATGAAGGAAATGGCAAACAAGTAAAAATTTTGTATCCGTCTTAATGACACACAAAAGCACAAGCGTTCCAATAGTAGAAAATCAGGAGACAAAACAGGAGGGATGAGCCTAAAACAATAACTAGGAGAAAATGGACTAGGCAAACTAAAGGCTGACGAGTCTCTGGACCTGATGACATGCATCCTAAGGTCTAAAAGGTAGAACAAGCAAATCCACAGCTTCCTTGATGCGGAGACAAAGAAATTAAGATGAAGCAGGGGGGAAAGTTCGCTTCTGACAGGTGGATAATACAATTGAGAGCCAGGCTGAATATGGAAGGTCTAGAGGGGAATTAAAAAATATAAAAATGAGAAGCAAAGAGAACAAGAGGATACTGGCAGCAAACAAGAGGAATCCACAAGTCTTCTACCAGGAAATAAATATCAATATCGGGAAATAAATATTTGGGAAAGTATGGGGTTAATTTAGGGGCAAAGAAGGGTTTTACATATGGGAGGCAGGAGCATAGCTGAAGTGTTAAATGAATATTTTGCACCTGTTCTCAATGAGGAAAATGCTGCCCAGGTCATGGTAAAAAGATAATTCTTACACCTGAAGGGCTCAAAATTGATGAGATGGTATTGGATAGACTGTCTGTACTAAGGCACCAAAACCACTGAGATGTATCCACATACACAGATGGAAGAGTGAAAACTGCAGAAACATTAGCCATAATTGTCCTTAGACTTGGTGGCACCAGCAGACTACAGAATTCTTAAGAGTTGCACCCTTGTTCAAATAAGAATTGAAATATATGCCCTCAACTTGGGACCACAACTTTTGATGATACATTAACAATTTGGAGGAAGGAACTGAAGGCACTAAGTTTGCAGATAATACAAAAATACAAAGAGGTACAGATAGTATCGAGGAAGCAGGGGGTGCTGCTGAAGCCCTTGGACAAGTTAGGAAAATGGACAAAGATAAGACAGATGGAATACAATGAGGAAAAGTGTGAGGTTATGCATTTTGGAAGGAGGAATGGAGGCACAGACTATTTTCTAAATGGGAAAATGCCTAGAAAATCAGAAACACAAAGGGGCTTGGGAGTCATTGTTCAAGATTCTGTTACGGTTAACGTGCAAGTTCAGCTGGCAGTTAGGAAGGCAAATGCAATATTAGCATTCATGTCGGGAGGGCTAGGATACAAGAAAGGGATGTACTTCTGAGGCTGTATAAGGCTCTGGTCAGACCCCATTTGGAGTCTTGTGAACAGTTTTGAGCCCCATTTCTAAGGAAGGGTGTGCTGACCTTGGAAAGGGTCCAGAGGAGGTTCACAAAAATGATCCCTGAAAAGAAGAGCTTGCGTCTGAGGAACAGTTGCGAACTCGGTCTGTACTTGGAGTTTAGAAGTGGGCTGCAGGGACCATCCTTTAAAACAAAGATGAGGAGGAATTTCTTCAGCCAAAAAGAGTGAATCTGTGGAACTCTTTGCCACAGAAGGCTGTGGAGGCCAGGTCATTGAGTGTCTTTAAGACCAAGGTAGATAAAGGGGATCAGGGTTATGGAAAAAAGTAGGAAAATGGGGATGAGAAAAATATCAGCCATGATTGAATGGTGAAGAGGCCTAATTCTGCTTTGTGACATGGACACGGACACGTAGTTTTAGGTAGGTTTAATTTACTGTTTGTGCCTTTAAAGGAATTTGCAATCAGATTTCATGCTGAACAATAGCATTGGTATGTAGGGGTTAGTTTCAGTTCCGATATTATGTTTAGAGACCTATGGCATTCAGATAGTTATTTAGCAACTAGAGGGGCTGCTCTGAGGGGAGCAGAAGCTTTAGTTTTCAAGTTAAACATTACAGGCAGTTGGAGACAACGAAGCAGTGAACAACACTCAGTTCTACTAAGGGAAGCTAGAGGGACTGGCTGTTTTAGCTTTGCTACAAGAAAAACCCTACAATAGGGTAATGGTTCAAGCAGCCAGTGCCAAAAATCTAAAGAGCAACTATTTAAGAAGCTAGAGAAAAGAATTTTTTCTAGGAACGTGTTAAAGGGAACAAAGATGACACTGGGAAATTGAACAGGATTCTGTTCAAGACAAAGCTAAGAAGCAGCCTACTGATTAGGATTACTTTTAGAAAACTAAAGGTTGAAATGTCTTACTAGCATCTATAAGTAGTCAAGTATTGAGTTTCAGAATTGGTACAGTGAAAACTGTGAAAATTTGGGTGTTAATCTGAAATCCTGGCATGGACATATTGCTGAAAATGGAATGGAAACTCTGGTCAAATGGGTCTTTTGGAAAAATCAATTGAATTTTGGAATGCAGATCACTGAGTAAATGTATTGCTATGAGAGATGATTTCAAAAGGGTATTTTGGGAGTGTAGTCTGGGAACTTGTATGGCCATCATCTGGGGTGAGTCTGAAGAGAAATTCACGAGCACTACATTTGTGCTAATGAAACCATTATAATCAATTCTTCCGTGATTAATTTTTTTTTACTTGTCAAAGCTAATCAGCAGTTCTTTGCCTTGGTTCCTCATTTGATTTGAGGAAGTTAGTCTTTAAAGATGTGTTCAATTCTGGGACCCTCCCATCTAGTTATAACATTAACTGGAATCACAGCATCAGTCATGGTCTTACTCAAGGTGGAGCAGATTCAAGGGGCCAAATGGCTTACTCCTTTTCCTATCTTTGTTCTCATTAGTCTAGCCATTTCAGCAAGTTGGGGTGATTCTTTTTCGTGTCTAATACTTTTCATTATTCCCTCATTTGTCTACTCTTGCAATTACAGCATTTTTCTCTCAAGGCAAAACACAATGATTAGCAAACTATTCTCATGTCTCATAGTACTGCCATTATATTGCTTTATTCAAAAACATTCCAAATGTAAATGGCTGTAGCCTTGATCTTGCATGAACTCTCCTTTTAATCCAATTTCTATTGTTTGGCCTCTTAATTTACTTCTTCAGTTTTACGTTTATAAATTCGGTCTACTGTTTTCTAGCAATGTTTACTTCTCTCAGGCATCCCTTAAATTTTGGCTTGCTTAGTTTGTTTATTCATTCCAAACATGGCCTTTGTTCCATCACTGTAGCTTTTCTCATTCCTTACCTTTAATGTTAAATGCCATTTGGAAATATCCAAAGTTATTCATCTTTTCTTCTAAGCTCCCTTTAAACTCATGCTCTTTTCAAAGCTCTCTGGGGGAGGCTGTGGCATTATCACAGATCCCATATAGATACATTATCCAAAGTCCAGCCGTACAAAAACCGGACATTTCTTCTCTTGGGCGATCTGGGTGCCACTCCTGGCTAAGCATTGGAATGAACAGGCCATTCTCAGGGGAATCCAAAAGATGGAACCAAATGAGAGCTATGCACAGAGGATCTTTATGCTTCAACTTGGTAAAGGCAAATCAATAAATAAGCCTCTGTTCAACTCCTGGTCAATATTAAATCAGCTAGTCCGAGGGCTTAGCTGCAGAAATGTAATTAGACTCAGGACCCCTGACTACGGAACATAAATTCAGCCACACAGTTTTCTTGCCAAGATGTGTGTCCTGGTATACATACACCTACACTTCCAGAGAGTTTCATTTGAGGGGTTAACAATGTTTCTGTGGCAAGAAGCAAATATGTGATTGTTCTTTCATGAAATGAAGCCAACACTAATTCATTTATTTACCAAACATGAATAAAAGTTCTTTCCTTCTATAGCAGCATCTGTTCCATGAACTTCTTGACAGTTCATCTGGACATTTCTCAGCCATTATGAAATAACTCATAGGTAACTGTAATCTCTGGAAAAAGTGCCTAGCTTTGTGCCATGTTTAACTCTATCAATCTTCAAGTCTGAAGGGGAGGACTCGTAGATCCATTTTTGATAAATTCAACATCAAAGTGTACGTGCACATGCCTCTAATATGAGTCACATTTAATTAACTGTCGCATGCATTTTTTGTACAAAAGAAATTAGGGCACATTAAAATCTTGATGGCACAGCAACTCAACAAACTAGTTTTCTAATATTGGTTAACTATCATTCATCAAAATGCAGAGAAAGCACACCAGTTTGGAATGAAATGCAACTATCCCATTTCTGCTATATGCACTTTTACAAGTCATTCCTTGAATCATAAAATGCACTCTTAATTCAGAAAATCTTCTGTATTTACACAGGGTAGATCCTGGAATTAAAATTTTAACCATCTGACAATACCAATACTCAATTCCCACAGCCAACTTGTAAAAGCACATATAGGCCAACCATACTGCAAGAAATAACTGAAAAGGTGGATACAATAAAGTGAAATTCACAGGTTACATTAACAGAATGAAAACACATCACTTCTACCATTTCTGAGTACAGACTATGCAAACATGCCATTAGAAACCCCACAAAAGGATTTTCCCAAGAGCCACGGTCACAAGAGCACAAGATATCAGTATACCAGAACAACATCCACACTTAAGGTTAAATTCCATGATGAGCTGCACATTTGAATAATTCAACAAGTGGAATTATATAATAAAGTTCCTAAATTTTAAACATCTTGCCTCCAAAATCTACATTTACTTTGCCTCTTAAAAAGACTTGTTAAATATAAAGCCATTTTGCTACCTTTACAATCCCCAAAACAGGAAAACGCGCATTCAACTGGATTAATCACTTAGTGCTCAAACTCTGACCAATTCTAGCTACCACTTATATAAAGTGTCATTTCAAAAATAGCATTACACTACAAAGGATAGCTAACCCTGTCAAGGGTAAATTTTAAGACTCATGATTCACTCATTTGCTTCTGCCTACTAGAAACAAGAAAGAATTGAATAAGTTGATTCAACAAGGTGGTTAGAGTGCGTGTCAGAATGATAATTCAGACTGCCATACCTTGCTCAAAAGACAAGAGTCTCAAACTGCCAAAATACAGGATTGTCCACAAGTGGCATCAGGATGTCAACCAGGTACATGGTTGACATCCTGTCTCAGACATGGAAGCCAGTACTCAGCACAAAATTGTAATATTTGCTCAGCTCAAGCACCAGGTAGGGTAAAACCTTGGGCCCTGTATTATCCAACTACATTTAAAGAGAACATGGTGAGCAATTCTACTGTAAAACCAAGGAAAATAGAATTCAACCACATTAACTTCAATTTTATTCAAGGAAAATAGCTTCTCTGAACTCAATTTAATGCATTTGCAAAGAATGCCATTAAACATGTTTGGCAAGAAGCCACCTGCCCCCAGTTTACACTGCACAAGATATTTATACCCTGTGGAAATTAGTTAAAAGTAAGTTCATTTAGTTGGACAGAAACAAACATCACATCATGCACTTGGTTATAAACCAAGAAACTGTGGGCCAATAATTAGTTCACAGCACAACCTTACAATTCATTATTTCAAAATCTGCAAATGCCCAATTCAATACTCTCATTTATGATTTTCACAAAATTCAATTAGAAAGTAAAATAAATCACTACTCTGGTCAATACAAGCCAAAGTCCCCCTTCCACCTGTAAAAACAGCCAAAGCTTCACAACCAAAACATACAATAACAACATGCATCTCACTGCTGCAGCAAACAGGATTTGAAAGAATTGTCATACCTTTTCTTTTTTCTGAACAAGCAAAGATAACAAAAAGGGACATTTTATTAGGATCCAAATACAAAAACGAGATGGAAAAGATGACAGTGAGAGCAAGACTGCAACTGGTAAGCAGAATGAAGAGATCCCATTCATTATGTGCACACATTATTTCTCCAAGACGTTAACCAATAACTATGAAGACACTGACCAAAACTTGATGAAGGAGCAGTGCTCTGAAAGCTAGTGGCGTTTACTACCAAATAAACCTGTTGGACTTTAACCTGGTGTTGTGAGACTTCTTACAAATGAATACTACCAGCCCATTACCAAGTGCAGTACCTCCAGCTTTCAAAAGTCAGTTTTTGTTTTAGTAAACACATGAAATTCTAAACAAGAATGTAAAATGCCAGCTTCCAATCTTCTGCATCATGTCTGTCTGGGGGGAGGGGGAGAGAGGGAGAGAGCTGTGAGAATTAGAAAACTTACCTCAGTGTCAAAGATACAACTTTCAAATTGGGTCAAGGGAAAAAGACAGATTTTGCTTAATTTACATGGATTTCACCAAGGGGTGAACAAGATGTTTCTAATTAAAGTTGGCTCCTTTCATTCCACAGTCCCAAAGTTATTTATCCAATATCTTAGTGATACATTTCTGAATTTAATTAAGCCACAAACTTAACTGAGGCCAAGACCAAAGGTTTTTCCAGAAGCTTAACATCCTATCCAACCTTTGCATCCAAAGACACTCATTTCCATGACTCTTTCTCCACCCCCAGCCCAACCCCAAAACAAAAAAGAGCAAGAAAATGTCATATGGTAAAATGGCACATAAGGATTTGGAAGGGGAAAATGACACTGAAAATCACTTACTCAAACCTCAACAAGCCATTTGAATTACTAGGATATCTCATTCCATGAACTCCTTAACATCTGTCATTTCCTTCTCCATCCCTAACTTCAATCTTTAGCAATACATTTTCTTAGTTATGTCTGAACAAAGGTTTGCAATGCTGACTAAACATTTTTACCAGCACTCAAAAATGAATCCAATCAGCTCGTCACAGTAAATAATGTACTCTTTGGTCAGACCAGGTTGAAGACAGCAAGCTTCTTTCCTGAAAGAACGTCAATCAGATGTGTTTTTAGTCAACACAGCCCTTCATTCCAGATTTATTTATCCCAATTGGCTGTGGTAGGATCTGAACTCACCATTTAGACTTCTGGACTACAAGCCTAGTAACAGCCACTATACTACTGCCCCCATTTGTAAAGCAAACTAGAATGGTTGGCTTACGAGCAATATCCAGGTAGCAGGCAACTGCCACATTACCCACTTGGCAACTGAACTGCTAACTTATTTCTAACATCCCATTGCTGCGCAGGAGTGAAAACAAGAATAGTGAAGCAAAAGAACTGTGATTCTAGTAGATATATCAGTATCATGGCATGCATATCCCTCCCAGAGAGAAGTGAGCTGTTTAAGACAACCCATTAAACAAGTCTCTTGTGGAATCATGGAAACTCACAGCACAAATTAAGGCATTCAGCCCATTGTACCTGGTCCCACATGACCCTGAGTTTGTCTGTCTGTTATCCTACAAGCTCCTCATCCTCAAGTACTGTCTAACTCAAGATTAATTATGGTGCAGCATTCCAGATGCTGGCAACTAACTATTTCACCTCATCTCCCCTCTAGATCTTTTGCTAATGTCTATGACATCTGGTTATTGACCCACTTGCCAGAGAACAGCTACTATCTACTCGTCAAAGGCACTCATTCTCTTCAAAATCTCAATTTGTTTGCCTCTTGACCTTCTGTGTTTCATTCTTTATTCAGGATAACTAGACACAGAATCTGACATTGTTTCAGAGTATCAATGTTTCTAAAGCAGGAACAATATTTAAGTTTCAAACAGTTCAGATAAGTTCCCAATTTTCTCCAAAATCAAATACAAAAAAAACCAAAATCAATTTTGCAATTGGGCAAAATTAAACATGATTTGGGAAGAGTCTACATTAGGTTTTGTGCACACATACTTTTAAAACCATCTGTAGTTTACATTACTCCAATTCTGAATACCTTTTCTTTACCCTTGGCTGGGCTTGTGGATTTAGATATTGAACCAGTAGCCTCTTTCTCCACCATCCCAAAGTAACGCTGTTCAGATTGCGTGTGAAAAGACACTGTTCCTTTTGGAAGTTTTTTAATACGAATTGCATGGTTTCTCTGGGCTGAAAGTACATCCTTTAAAAAAAAAAGGAAAAACATTTTAATGGATAAAGCTAACACCCTAATAATATTCAAGTCTCATTATCCATAGGGGATACTACAAAAATATTCAAATTTTAAGAAAACAACATGAGGGCCAGTCATCTTGCTAAGGTTAGAAAATGGGAATTAATTTCATTCTCAGTTTCTACTTGACACATGACTAAGCAATAACACTGCAAGTTTTACTCATTCAGGAGCAGACATACACACAAGAATTACGTGCCATAATATTTGACTGTGCTAGTTGAAAGCAATGTGGAAACGAGTCATATCTACAGTAAAACTGTGTTACGGAAGAATTCATTCTTCTCCATACCCTTAACGAAGTAGTCTCTTTGCCCCCCCATCCCCACCATTCATCTAGCAATCAAGATTTAACACAACATTTTAAAGTCATTTGTACTTTGCACAATAATAGCAAAAGTACTGGTGCTTGAATATGGGTTGGTGAGATTTTGTCAAACAACATTTGAGTTGAACTACAGTGTATAATTTGGTGAATAATTCAGTCCCTAACTTGTCATGAAATCAAGCGGCTCAAACTTTCATTTCACTTGTTTGAGTGGATACAAAAGATGCTACAGCACCATTCCACATATACCACAGCCAATATTGCTCTACCAACCAAAATAAGGTTAAACCAACTGTTAACTACTTCAATTGCAATTTCTGGGATCTGAACATAATGGCCATTTGCCTACAGCAACTGTAGTTAAGCCAATCCATTGAAGGACTACCATGTAAAATGTCTCAAATTGTAAACATGGGTCAACCATGGTGCATTTAACACAACCCCAGGCGAGAGCAGTGAACCAGATATCCAGGTTTCTATATTTGCTTAGTCATTTGGGAAGCTGACAATCAATATTTAGACAATTTAAGTATCCAATATACAAGTTGAAGCACTTACAGGGACAACTGTGAATTCCACTTCATCTGAGATGTGGAGCTGGAGACTATCCATGATCTCACTAAAGTGGAAGAACATTCGAGCATCGCGATCTACACATTTAATGAAACCAAACCCATCTCTCATGGCTGCAATCACACCCTACAGAGACAAAGAGAGTCTGTAAATTTTCCAGGAAAAAGAACTAACTTGAGATTATACAGATGCTTTCAGTGATCTTTAACAAAAGATTATTTGAGATATTCTGAACCATTTGTGTGGGTTTCCTCTGGGTGTTCTGGTTTCCTGTCACTCAACATGCGCAGGTTCAGTTGATTCGCCATGCTAAATTTCCCCGTAGTATCAGTGGGTTTAGCAGGGTAAATAAGTGGGGCTATGGGGATAGGGTCTGGGTGGGATTGTCATTGGTGCAGGCTCAATGGACTAATGTCCTTCTTCTGCACTGTAGGGATTCTATGATTCTTGCTCCCACTCCATATCTGTCACCACCCTACCTCCCTCTGAAACTACTCAAGGCTCTCAAGATCATCAACATCTAGTCTGAGCAGGGTACTTGGGTTAAATAAAGGTGATTAAAAAGGGTTAAAAGAGTAGCTTACCATTTCTCTGGTTTCACCAGTTAACTCAAAAGAATCTGTCAGAATTTCAATATTTGTAGCACGTTCCAATTTGTCACGTCGATCAGTGGAGATATTAAACCTGACATGGTCACCTTCCAATAGCGTCACCTTAGATCTGGTGTCCTTATCTCCAAAGGGAAGTTCTTTGGAAATGGCGAAGTTTACTTTGATGCGCCCTGGCAAAGGGTCAGTCTACAAAACAAAAACAAAATTATAATCAACTCTGAATTCATAGTTTCTCCATGAGTACAAATGGGCTCCAGGCCAAATGCACCCATTCTAATGGTGGTCCCTAGTATGGAAATGCAGATTCCCCTTTGCTTATTGTCTTTTATTACTACAAGTATTGTAGTTTACTAGTCATCGCCCACGCAATGCATAACTATGTATATACACAAGTTGTAGCACAACATCTGGATGTATAAAATATGTACTGGAATACATTGCTTGCTACTTGATTGTCCACCTGTTTGTGCTAATAGCTTTATTCATTTCCAAAGAAGTAGAAAAAGATGCTGATATTTCCCTAATCTATTTACATCCTTTGTAACCCAATAAAAAAATTTGGAAAGGAATTTTGCAAACTTCTGTCCCAGGCTAGCCACAGACATTGGGAGTTCACTCCTGATTAGTTAATTGGATACTAAATATCTAAAAATGTAATTTTACAATCACACTATTTCCACAGACCATAGTATTCAAAAAACTTTGAATGGTGGTTAGCACAGAAACTGTCACTAGATATTAATATGTATAACCTGAAACTAGCCAAACTATAGCAGCCCTCAATCCCCAAAGTCAATACCAACATTTATATAGAACAAAACCCAATAGTCAAAGCAGTCAAACCCTAACAGCAGGCCTGTAAGACTGCTAAGAAAGCAACAAGAATGGCCATATGATTAAACAGCCCAAGAGGCTAAAAGTAATCAAAACCATTACACATTTTTGTTTAAAGTGACCACTGCTGCATGGTTCAGACTGTCTCCATTTGGGAAGTAGTATAATGATAGTGTCACTGAACTAGCAATCTAGAAGTTCAGGCTAATGTTTTGAGGACATCCCACCAAGGCAGCTGGTGGGATATAAATTCAATGAATAAATTTGGAATTGAAAAGCTAGTCTGTGATGGTGAGTATGGAGCCATTATTGACCGTTGTAAAAACCCACCCTGTTCGTTAATGTTCTTTAGGGGAGGAAAACTGCCATCCACAGCAATGTGACCGACTGAAATGGCCTAATAAGCCACTCAGTCCAAGAGCAATTAGGATTGGGTAACAAATGATGGCCTTCCCAGCAACACCCACATTGTATGAAAGAATAACAGGGAGATAACCGTATATTTAGGATTTTTTCCAAACAGTGATTTGTAACTATTGTCTACATAATTTAAGTTCCAATTTTTTTCACAATTCCCTCCAACCATGGTTGGGCTATCAAGTTATAAACATGCTTGTGGTCAAATATAAACATTGGACTAATTGGCCATTTTGCTACTCTTCTGTAACTGAGACAGAACATTTGCTTTCAGATTATTCAAGCCTCAGGTAAAACAAAGCATTTTGTTCGTGCATCTTTCAAAGGACCATGGCGAAAGTCTGCAGTAAGCTACTTTACCTGGGTTTTACTGGATACTTTTGGAATAACTTTGGTGACAGTTCCATCAAACTGTTCAATACTAACATCTTCAAATATAACAGTTCCTTGGGGTAACAGTTTCACTTCAGTGGCAACTTCTTTTCCCTGGAAAAAAGTAGTATCAGTTACTGGGCTGTATATTGTCTGTCGTCACAAAGAGGAGTTACTTTAGAAGTTTCCTCAGTAAAAGCCACTAATTATGTTCCTGGTGGTCAGATATTCAAGACTGTATACTTCCAGATTTAGAAATAAAGGATTCAGAAAAATACATTTTTCTTATGGCCTTTTTCTTAAAAGCTCCAGTCAACAGTTTAAAACTAAGCTAGATAGATAAACTTCATTTTATTGTATGTGTAGAATGAAGTGCACATTACAAGGAAAAATCAAATTACATTCAGTGGATCCCACAGAAAACATACTATTAGAAATTACTGCATGCTGAAATCAGAGATCCCCATTTTACCACACTATGATAACTTTAAAAACAAATGGCTAAAAAAAAATTAACAATTTTTGAAGTAGTTTGAACTAAAGAACCCTAGTTGGAGTAGATTAATATTAAAAACCTTCACTCGAATCATCTACCAGCAATTTATGGTGGTGATGGGTGTGGGGGCAAATTTTTACAGCCAAGTCCAATTTTCTTCAACTTAAATGTCAAAAGATGTGCATTCCAAAAATAATTGTTGGGATAGCAATAACAAGAAAATGTGCCTGATTTTCTCCTCAGTTTTTCAGGGAGGCTTAATGATGCACATACGACCAAGTTCAGACCAACTAGCTTTTATAGGCTGAGGATGAGATCCAAGACCTTTCAGGTCTATGCTCAATATCGATGGAAATACTTCATTTAATTACAGAATGTGGTGTAGCCAAACAGGCCATCTAAAATGGCGTTTTGTAAAGCACTCTGGGACAATTGGGCAAGAAACTAAACCGACAGGCTGCAGTTTGAAGACAGACAGAGACAAACAGGCTGCAACCCTGATGAGTGAATAAACAGGATATGGGCCATCTCCAGGATGGAAGAGACTTTCTGGTCACACTGGGTTGTGTGCCAGACGTAAGGGCACCGTGAATCCTTATTTAGGAGGAAGGTATGTGACTTATGTGCCTACACCACCTACAGGCATGGCTGCTGGGGTCACACCCAGAGATCGGTGTGGTAGCACCTGATTGGACTCTTATCGATCAGGGTGATCAAGTCCTGATCGATTGATTGGCAATGGCCAAAAAGGGGTGTGAAACCAAATGGGGTATAAAGGATGTTGCACAACCAGGAATCGCTCGCTGTCTGACCCCATGAACGAGCTACAACAATGGTGAACATCGCCAGCAAGAGGAGAGCCACCACACCTGAGAAGGAAGGCTACAGCCAGAATGCCAGACCAGACCAAACCACACCACACAGACAACTACCAAGACCAGAACACAGATAAAGTACTGGGTACTTGTCAGTCACACAAAGTTAAGTCAAGGTCTAGTATTTTCTGCAAGATGCTTTGTTGGTCAGGTGGTTGATTATTGATTGTGTGGGTTTAAATAAATATTGTTTGTACTAATATGACGTCTACTCGTAGTTATTTGTCCACCATATAAGGGTTAAAACAGACTGATTTTACAAGTGGTCTACCTTTAAGCTTTGGTTTCAGACCTCTTGTTTAAAGAAAATGAAATGCATAAAATGACATCTGTTTCCACCTGACACTTCTGTTCTGGGGATGACAGTGGATTCCTTTTTACTACACAAGGGCTGAGTAGCAAGTGGCTAAATCATTGAAAATTGCAAATCAGCAATACTTAAAAGTAATGGAAAAACAAAGTCAGGAGTAATTTGTCTACCATAGAATGTACAGAAGTCTTGGAAAATATTTACCAGCACATCATAAACAGCACACTGAGAAAAAGCACTGTAGGATGATTAGAAACAGGTACATGTGGCGTCCTTACTTAAGGAGGCATCCATTCAAGTCCTGGAAACTTGATCACAGCCACATGGATACAGCCAAGTGATTGCAAAAATCCCACACTAGCTAAATGAGCAGGCACTTAGCTCATTGCGTGACATGTATTTTCATATTTCCCAAAATCAGATTAGTTATTCCCCAATAGGATACAACTATATTGCTTACATTTCTTTCTTTAATAGTAAATTCCACATCATCGCCTGGCTGCAAGGTCTCCAGGTTTCCCTTGAATTCACTATAGTGGAAGAAGATCTCTTTCACAAGGTCACCTCTTTCAATGAATCCAAAAGCTTCCTTTAAAGGCCAATAAAGAATTAGCATTAACACAGTACCTTGTGATGTACATCTACACCCACACATAGTAATCTGATGCTTGGGCCTTAAATTACAAGCTTGTACAAGATGCCATTTTTCTAGCCATGTAGCACAGTTTAGATTTTAAATCAACAGTAACAAAGTATGCAATCTCCCTTCCCATACTAACTGCATACCAGCACTGACAACCATTTTTCATTTCATAAAAAGATCTGATCTAATTCAATATAAAAAAAGCATCTAATTCAGAACAGTGGTTTGTGAAATCTGATTTTTGTGAAATCTGATACATACAAACCTATTCTGCTGGTTCCTTTGAAAGGAGAAATGTGGTGATGTACCAAAGTCCAGGACACTGAAATTAGGCTGTCAGAAACTCGGTGACAATTCTAATAATATAGTGTAGGCCAAGATCAGGAACCTGAATCATTAGTGCTTATGCTGAAGCTACACAACTCAAATTTACGAACATTTATAACACTAAGAACATAAGAAATAGGAGGAGTAGGCCATCTAGCCCTTCGAGCCTGCCCCGCCATTCAATAAGATCATGGCTGATCTGTCGTGGCTCAGTTCCACATTCCCGCCCTCTCCCCATAACCCTTAATCCCCTCGCTTATCAAAAACCCATCAACTTGCGTCTTAAAAATATTTAGCGAGGCAGCCTCCACCACTTCAACGGGCAGAGAATTCCAGAGATTCACCACCCTTTGAGTGAAGAAGTTCCTCCTCAACTCCGTTCTAAACCGCCTACCTCAATACAATCCACTAGATTCTTCTCAAAATAGAACGGCAGATAAATTGACAAGCCAGTAACTTAAGGACATGTTTTTGCAGACTCTAATCTTTACAAATCACAGTCCTAACATTTTTATTTTGAAATAAGCAATCAATTCAGGTTCCTCCCCTATTTTGCCCCATGCAATTGTCAACCAAATATGACCAAACCCCAAAATAAGCAAAACACTGCAGATACTGGATTCAGAAACAAGAACAGAAAAATGTTGGAAGAACTTAACAGGTTTGGCAGCATCTGTACGGAGAGAAATCAGAGTCAACGTTTCTAGTTCATTTAACTTCAGAATTAAAGAGGGAGAGAAACAATGTTAGATATTAGAGAGAGAGACTGCAACAGGGTAAAGCACCTTCAAGAACAAAAGATGGCCTGATATGGGAGGGAGGGGAAGGGAGAATTATCGCATTGCACAATATATGTATGGGTTTTTTTTAAAAAGTGTGTAAGATAGAGGATAAGTGTCACAGTCTGAAGTTGCTGAATTCAATGTTGAGTTCCAAGGACTGTAGTATGCCTAATCAGAACATGTGATGCTGCTCTTTCAGCTTGCATTGGACTTTGGATATTACTTATGTACTTGGGCACAAGTAAGCTGCTGAGTTAAAATAGCAAGCAGCAGGAAGGGCAGGGTCACGCTTAAGAACTGGGTGAAGGTCTTCTGAAAAGTAGCAGCCAATCTGCATTCAGTCTCCCTAGTGTAGGAGAGACCACACTGGGAGCAGCAAATACAGTCAACCAAACTGAAGTGAAATACGGTTTAACCTGAGTGTTTGGGGCCCTAAATGGTGAGAAGAGGTAAAGGGGCCAAGTGTTACACCTTCTGTGGCTGCAAGGGAAGGTACCGCAGGAAAGGAATGGGGAATTGACCATGATGGAAAAGTGGACTAGGATGTCAGAGCGAGCAGCCCTGTTGAACTGAATTACTGCTTTTCTTCAGGATTTTGTCTGTCTCTTTCACCATGTTTCCCTTCATTGCTTTCCATTTCCATCTTGGTGTTTGCTAAAAGTTGCTTCCACAGCCACATTTCCTCTCTTAGCAACTGTCTGTCTCCAACACACCCCACATGAATTCCAATTTAAATTCCATGTTTTGAATCCACCCAAGGTTACAGCTATCACTGGGATGTATAATGCACCTCAGACTGCTGCTCTCACTGTATTCTGATATCCACAGTGACATGTGCTGCCATGTATACACACACCAGCAGCACCAGCTTGTCCTCCCTCAAAGCTGTTCTTGTCCCCAGTTCCATTTTATTCTTCGTCTCATCTAATATCTTAAATTTTTCTCCTTTTCAGGTGTTAAGCAAGCGCTAACAAAATTACACTAGTGATCATCCAGGACCCTTCACATCTGCCCCATTACCTCTTCACCATTCCAGTCCCCAAACACTCCTTTAAGCACTTCTAAATGCAGCTGAGTGACCACTGAGGAACATCTTTGCTTGGTCCACAGGCATAACCCCAACCTTCCCGTTTGTCATTTTGACTCAGCACCTTGCTCTTGTGCCCACATATCCATCTTTGGCATGCTGCGGTGAAGCCTCACACAAGCTAAAAGGAGCAGCATCTCATCTTTGATTAAAGATGTTTTGGTCCTTGGGGTTCAACAACTTTAGACTGTGACCTTATTCTTCCATCTTAAATTCAAACCCACACACCTTAAATATCCCATACATTTAGTACAGCTAGCTACAATTTAATATCTAAACACATTTCTCCCACTCTAGTTCTGAAGAGCCAAACAGACTTGAAACATTAACCCTGTTTTTTCTCCCTGCAGATGCTGCCAGACCCGAGTTCTTCCAGCATTCTCTGTTCCATGGCCAAACTCTGTTGTTTTCACTTAAGTAGGGATTTGCCAGCTTTCCAAATATAAACTATCTCCACCACACTAAAGATGCAGAATAGCCCAGAACACATACCTTCATGGCACAAACTACACCTTGACACCGACCCGGTTTCTTCTTCACCAGTACAATGTTGTGAGCATTTACAGCACCAGTACTAAGAAACAAAACCATTTGTAATTAATGCAATGTCCCAGCAATCTTTACATTTAAGCTAAATATCAGTTCATAAGCACAAAAACATCAATAGACAAAAATATTTTCAGAAGTATAAACAGATTTTTCACAATTACCCTAAAGGCACAATTCCAGCTAGAATAACGTAAAGCATACAGAGATTTAATGCTGCCTTCCAAATTCTTTGAATGCTGTTCAATCTTCACACACAATAACCCATCATCCAAAAAAGGATGAAATACAATAGGTCACCAGCCATTCAAATTTGGCACTATTACATCATGTTCCTTTCAAGAATAACATACCACCTTTTTAAAAGGAAGAATATTAGAATAGATCAATACAAAGAAACTGCACCTAAAAAAGTTCCATGCTAGATGGGAAACAACGGTGAAAATTGAGCTTTTGTACAATAATCAGGAATACTATAAAATTTGAGAAAGTTGATGAAAATAAGCAAAGCAAAAATTAATTTTTTTAAACATTGCTGTTCTGCAAACAACAGCAAGGTAAACAATTTGTAAAACAGAGCATACTCCAAAGATCCTTGGCGGTTCCTGACCAATTAACAAATGAAATATAATTTGGGGTCTATTTAATGCAATAAAGCAATCTTGCAAAAGGAGCTGCTCATCAAATGAAACTGCTCAGGCTGGCAATACCTGTGGTTTCAGTTAACGGAAATACAAATACTATGTCAATTAAAGAATACTGGATCTTTTCAGAAAGCAGTGTGTAAGTGCAAACTTTAGATTTTGTTTTCTAAAGCACAATATATCAAACCACTAGAATTCTAATCATCTTGTATTGTTATTTTGGATTAGCACTGCAAGAAGCTATTGGCTTAAACATCTAGAGGGAGTGGCATAATGTTGTCACTGGTAATCCAGAAACCTAGGCTATTGTTCTGGGGAACCGGGTTCAAATCCCACCACAGCAGATGGTGGAATACGAATTCAATAAAAATCTGGAATTAAAAATCTAATGACCATGAAACCATTGTCAATTGCCACTATCTGGTTCACTCATGTCCTTCAGGGAAGGAGGTCTGTCTTCACCCAGTCTGACCTACATAACTCCAGACCCACAGCAATGCAGTTGTCTTAAATGCCCCTCTGAACTGGGTTAAGGATGGACAATAAGTGACAGCCCAGCCAGCAATGCCAACATCCTGTGAGTGAATAAAATGGTACACTTTTGAGACAATGGTAGGAGCCCATGAGATCCAAGGTCAGGTTGACAGCAGCTGCACCTTAACCTGCCCATTTACTTCAAGGTAAAGAGTTGGGGTATCAAGGATAGACAATTCAGCATTTCTACCTGTATGAGGCCCATGTGATTTACATTGCCATGGAGATAGGCTCTGAAGGAAGGGATTCAAAGATACCCATGAAAACTCAGCCAAGGTTAGTCAGAGCACACAAGACTTTGTGGTTCACTACACAGGAATGGAGGTGTGCATTCTGATTGCAAAGATCAAATTTGTGAGGAGTTAGAATGAAGCTGAAAGTCTTGGTAGTGTTGAGGAGCAGAAGGATCTTGGGGTCCGGGTCCATAGGACTCTTAAATCAGCCTCGCAGGTGGAAGAGGTGGTCAAGAAGGCGTATGGTGTACTGGCCTTCATTAATCGAGGGATTGAGTTTAGGAGTCGGGAGGTAATGCTGCAACTTTATAAGACCCTTGTCAGGCCTCATTTGAAGTACTGTGCGCAGTTCTGCTCGCCTCACTATAGGAAAGACGTAGAAGCTATTGAAAGGGTACAGGGGAGATTTACAAGGATGTTGCCTGGACTGGGAGGCATGCCTTACGAAGTTAGGTTGAGGGAACTGGGTCTCTTTTCCCTGGAGAGACGTAGGTTGAGAGGCGACCTGATAGAGGTTTATAAAATGTTGAGAGGAATAGATAGGGTGGATTCTCAGAGGCTATTTCCCCGGGTTGAAATGGTCGCTACGAGAGGACACAGGTTTAAGGTGCGGGGAGGAAAGTACAGAAATGATGTTAGGGGTAAGTTTTTCACTCAGAGGGTGGTGAGTGAATGGAATCGGCTGCCGTCAGTGGTGGTGGAGGCGAACTCGCTGGGGTCTTTTAAAAGACTTCTGGATGAGTATATGGGGTTTTATGGGATTGGGGGTTATAGATAGGTGTTGATGTGATCGGCGCAACTCGTGGGCCGAAGGGCCTGTTTGTGCTGTGGTGTTCTATGTTCACATAGCTTCTGCTAGAATCATTTTGGACTGGTTCCGAAAAAAATGGCTGTCTACTTAAAAGGACAGTTCTGTTGTGCTGAAAGTAAAAAGGGAAGTTCAGTTCTATGACAATGTTTAATCAATAGTGTTTTTATCTTGTGTTACAGTTCAAACATATAACATGAAATTTTGTTGTTTTATCCCTTCAGTTATTAACTGGAAGCTGAAATTCATTTTAAAAAGTGATCGGTCTCTTCCAAGATCATAAATTGGGGATCTGTCTGGTATTTTGAATCCACAGGCTGAGATAAGTATATGGTTTTAGCCAGAGTTTAAACAAACAAGATTTCAGTGGCTTTTACTGTTTTGGTTGTGTTGATTGTTGAAACATTCCTTATTTGAAAGAATAGCACAGAAGTCAGAAACAGTTGAAATATTGGTGCAACAGTTGAATCTTGAGGGGAAAAAAGTTAATCTGTATACAAAAAAGTTTGAAACAGCTAGGGGTTCAGTTATAAATGTAACCACCAGAATTAGAAAATGAAGAAATTGAATTCAGAAAAGAAAGTGAAAAATGGAAAAGGGAAAGGAAGAGAAATGCAAAATCTTGAATCAGAATTTCAAAGAATAAAAGAAAAGGAAAATGTAGAATTTTGGCTGTGGTGGCAGGGGGAGTCATGCACATTTAAATTAGATAAAGGCTTTGAATAAGGAATAGAAGGCAGTTGTTACATTTGATCAGATTTAACACTTAGGAGCATTCACCTAAGACTAAAATCAAGTTGCTATAAAGTTACGGCAGCCAAGAGATCCTACTACAAAGTGTTTGGTAGGAAAATCATTAGAGGCTTATTCAACCCTTTCAAATGAATGCTCACAGACAATTAAGATATTTAAGGCTATGTTAATACATGAGTTAGAAACCCTACAGTGGAGAAAGAGGCCATTCGGCCCTTCAAGTCTGTGCCAACAACAATCCCACCCAGGCCCTATCCCCGTATCCCTACTTTTTAACCTGCTAATCCCGCTAACCTACGCATCCCAGGACATTAAGGGGCAATTTAGCTTGGCCAATCCACCTAACTCACATCTTTGAAAGCTTACAGACAAAAGAAGTGTGCAAACCAGACATGAGATAATCAGATTTGCGGAACATGGAGATAAAGTTGGATTTGATCAATGATGTAGGATAATGAAGCTTGATCAAGGTTTTGAAAACCTTTAACGGAGGAATTTAAAAATAGTATTCTTTTAAAGATCCAGATCCCACCCAGGGGACTAGAAGGGAAGCAGCAGTTTTGGCTGATCATAAATGATCCCACAAACACATAGGTGGCAACAAACTCAGTCAGAAATTGGAGGGCCAAGTGATAGTGAACAGAACACTAAGAGGGGTAAGATAAGACTATAAAAACCATGTAGTAAATGAGACAGTGTGGAAGAGATGTATGATTCAAAGGAACCAGCATGTTACTTTTGCCATAAGACAGGACAGGTGAAGGCAGACTGTTGGAAGCTAAACTGGTAACTTTTGTGGGAGTATCTTGTATTCCTCACAAAAGTTTTTGTTCACTGGTACATAATTTCTGACAAACCAATATTATCTAATCCACTTACAGGTGACTGGAAATCAGAACAATGATGATCATGGAAATTGTGGCTGACGTGACTCCATTTTTGACTAACAAGGGAGTCAAAAAGTTACTTACTTTTTGAAAAATGGGATCAGTTCAAAGCCTGATGGCAAAGGACATACTGTCTCTCCAAAATTCACTAAATATAGTGAGATTGGCTATTAATAGAAATGGTTTACCTGGTCCATGGTGTAGGATGAATTTGAGCAAGGTATTTGGTCCCTTATAAAATATCTATTCAGAGTATTAAATAGCAGAACCATTGCAAAAAAAAAAAAATACCCCAGATTGAATAAAGGTGGCTATACATACTGTTTGTTTGTTTCCATGGAGAAAGAAACTTTATCTCCTGTTTCAAGTTGGACATTTCCATCAACATCTTCAGGTGTGTATGTCAGATAAAATACTTCCTAAACCACCAAAAAAGAGAGTTAACTTTTAAATATAGTTCACATTCTTTAGTGCATGTACAGTAAAATATTCAGATCTTCTTTTCTGGGTTTGCAGTAATGTACTACCAGCTTCCTGCTAAAAAGCACAGATGAAAACACAATTGCCAACTTTCTAAAAGGGGATCTGTACACCTTTAGGGCTATCCCGTTTAATAAATATAACACTGTCATAACTGAAGACACTGACATACAGCCTATAATAAGCAGTTAAATAGTACTGAATCTTTGCTGGTCTTGCAATACTAAATTAACAGATAGATAGCAGTACGTATACAGGTCTGAAAAATCTGAAACTTCACAACATGCAGGTAAAGTTTCTCTACCATATACAGTTTTAAAATGGTTAACAATGTTAAAACAGTAACATGAAAATAAGAATCACTGGTGCACAAGACCTGCTGTATTTATTTACACTTCAACTATCTGGTCCACCAAATGTTTTTGAATTGTTAGAAGAGTCCCAATTTTTTGTTCATGGTTTCAGCACAAAACAGTCTGACATCTCTCTAACCAGGCTGTAGGAACAATGTACACATTGATTCAAATGAACTTCTTAAAATCTATTTTCCCTTTATTTGTCATTTTCCCTGGGCAATGGTTCAGATTTGGAACAATGGGGATCTCACGTATAAACTATCAAAGTATTTTGTTACCCACACCCCACCAGCTATCTTTTTTGCCAATTACATTTAAAATCTAATAGGTTTGTACTTGGCTGATGGTGACAACTATGTCGTCAATCTTAAATGCAAGTACCATCAGCTGATACTTTTCTCACTCAATGTTAAGTGGATAAATTTTAGTAGTGTCTAGGACATTTGGGATAATAACCGGAAACAATTTCCAAAATCTGAGGTCAATTACAGTATTAGTACTGTTGTCCAGTTGAGATCAGTTAATTTAGCACTGGTCTTAGATCAAACATTACACTTCTCTTGTCTGTAGAGACCAGCCATTCAATTGATAAACAGGTATCTTTCAAGTGGAACAAGAGCATCTCTAAATGTTGTTCTTCCCAATCATGCCCATCAAAACAAGTGCAATACATGTCATCTGATTAAACAGTCAATCTGCTTAAATGCCACTCATTAACTTGTGACTAGCACCTTTTTTTTTTAAGCATATGGATACCCTCACCACCTTTTGTCCATCAAAGCAGCACATGGAGATCAGGAAATTATATAAAGGTCAAGAGCAGTAAGAAGAGAGAGCAAACATGTATAGGCCAATTACAAATGTTGTATCAATGTAAACTACATAGTGCAAGTCAGATAGGAAGTCACCCAAATGCTGTTCAGGCAATAGATTACTTCACTCATCTTAAATCGAGACAGTGAACAAACTCCCAGTAGGTCCAAGTAAATAGATTTCAAACTTTAATAAACAGGGGTAGAAAATTCAAGCAGAATTTGGATCCAAATGCAGGATTCATATTTTCCCCAGTCACAGCACCAGAGCCAGCTGAACACCAGCAGGTACTAATTGGCCTCAGACAACAGAGGTTTGATGAGGGTACATGGGTTGATGACAGTTTAAATATGGAACAATCCAATTTATCCAAATTCTTGCATGTTGATACCGGAGACAAACATTAGCTGTGCAGGAATTGACATTAGTCATGTGCTCAGTGTTACAGATGTGCAAAGTTAGAAAATTTCTCAGATCAGTCTCCCATACACACTTGGGTTTAGCTCTGAACATGTGAAACATTTTGCATTCTTCTGCAGATAGCCATTAAACGTGTTATTTAAGGGAAGTTATCAGTATTGGGAGGAATAAATATTATTTTAGTTAAGAGGAGATGGGCAAAATGGCACAGAGAAGACATTGTAGCAAAACAGAATTATCGTGCATCATTTCCTAGGCAATAAAATTTGCACCACACAGTGCCAGGCGATGACTGCCTCCAACAAGACAGAACTGAACCATTATCCCTTGGCTTTCATATTGCTGAATCCCCAATCATCCTGGGTCAATACTTAACAGAAGCTGAACTGGACTCGCCATAAAAATGCTGTGGCTACAAGAGCAGATCAAGAGGCTAGGAATCCTACCGAGTGTAACTCACCTTCTGACTCCCTGAAGCTATCCAGCATCTACAAGGTACAAATTAGAAGCACGATATAAATCAACAGTCACCATTTGCTTAGATGAGTGCAGCTCCAACATTCAAGAAGTTTGACAGCATCCAGGACAAAGCAGCCCATTTAATTGGTACCTTATCCACAACATTCCCCCTCTCCATTACCAATGCAGTGGCAACACTGCACATCTACATGATGCACTGCAGGAGCTCACCAAGTCTTCTTAGATAGCACCTTCCAAACCCACAAGCACCAACATCCAAAAAAGACAATGGAACATGGAGGCTCTACAAGTCACTCACCATTCTGACTTTGAAATATATCATTGCTTCACTAGCACTGGGTCAAAATCCTGAAGCTCCCTCCCCACAGCATTGAGTATACCTACATCACATGGACTGCAGCAGTTCAAGACAACAGCTCACCATCACCCTTAAGGGCAATTAGGGATGGACATTAAATGTTGGCCAAGCCAAAGATGCCCAGGTCCCATGAATGAATAAAAACACAGCTGAAGTTTTCCAAAGCAATACCCAAATAAGGAAAACCATAAAACAGATGTCCAAAGGCCCAGCAGCTCAAGAGTACTGGCACAGCACAACTCCCCATCATAATCTGAGATGGGTACAGATACAGAACCAAATGAAAATAGTGTGCAACTATTCCAAATGATCATTTAACTTGCATAAAACGTAAGGGATGTCTAGGAACAAGTCACCCGGGAAAAGAAATGGCAGAAGGAATTGAGACAGAAGATTGATGCCATCAGGGATTCCTCATCTCCCATAGTGTGTCCTGCCAACCAAGTAGTGCTCCTTAGCCTATGGGTGATTGGAATAGCTTCAAAAGTTGAGATACAGTGCAGCACTATGGGAAGACTAGAACACAACACTCAAAATCAAGGGGAACTCAATCTACAGATCAAATAAGGGAAGGAAATGAAATTACATAAGCAGTTAAAAAATGTTCAGTTTAGAGTACATAGATAAAAGTTAATCTGCATCCATTTCTGTCCCTCCATGAATTCAAGCAAAGTTGAATAAAGTAGAGCCTCTGAAAAAGCAAGATTGGTTGAGCAGAACTTGAGGTAAAAGGAACCCCGGGTAAAGACTCAAGATCTTGCATAGTCTACAAGATCATAAAACTGCAATCTGTTCGCAGAAATAATACAGCCATAAAAGGACAGCATTCTAGAAGCATTCAATGCTATAAACTGGGCACCTAGAAGCTTGGAAAGATTCTTTCAAATTGCAGAGAAACAATTTAAGTCAAGCCCCCTAACAAGGGGTACAGCTAAGATTCTCAGTGTCCTTCAAGGCCCCTTTTCAACAGAACAACAAAATACACCAAGAGCCTCTTCAATGTTGTTACAAAGATCTAATTGTCAAGCCCCTATTGAACCAATAGGTTTCAAGGTGACAATTGCCTGAACAGAATTAAATTAGTCCATCAAAAAAATAAATGTTTCAACTAGTGATATCCATTTTGAAACAAAAAAATTGTTAACTTTATAAAGTCTGCAATGCTACGACTTTTGGAATTGAGAAATTCAGAAATAATTAGGGGAAGGTAATAATAGTAATACTGAATTAACTGATATCACAGACTACACAATTTCTACTCCTACAATAATACTGAAGCTCCATTTATACACTGTGGTCAGTCTAAGACTGTTTCTCTTCTCAAATCTCTACCAGAGTGGTGTGGGAGTCAGAGACCAGGAACTTCTCTGCAGGAGACAAAAACAAACGTCAGATACTGTCACATACATTACCCCAGCCAGTTCCAAACAGGAGCAGTTTACCCACAGGCTGTTGGAGGATATGCAGGATCTAAGCCTAGGAGTAAGAGAAGAGTATATGCTCTCGAAGTATCTCCATGAATAGAGTAAAACATTAGCTGTGCACCATCTTTCTGTCAGAGGATAAGTTGTTTCTCTACCTCCATCCTCCAAATTTTTAAAATATATGCCAACAGCACACAAACAACTGCCAAATTAATATCTTGCCACTCAAATCAACTGCATAGCACCATCATAACTCTGCCAGGAAACAGCAGAACTGAATGCTGCCTAGAGGCATACCTGGGGGTGAAATGGGAGCAGGAGAATGTGAGTACTCCCACTTCTCTTACTCTCTCCACCCTTTCCCCTCATGGACTGCCTTCCCATCCAGATGCCAATTAATGCCCACCTAACCAGCTGCAGGCAAAATGGGGAGACCAACAAGCAAACTACTGTGGGGGTAGGATGGGGGCATGCTTTCTGCCAACCTTCCTTCCCCACACCTTCCCTAAAAGCTGGTGACTGCATCCCATGATCCCAAGCACATCTCACTTGCCTGTAGCCTGAGTGCTTCACAATCCTAGGCCTCGCCTTTAGGTGCTTCACCAGCAGCTGACACCGCTCCAGAAATGCTAGCTTCTGATTCCAGAAAGGCAGGATTGCTGCTGGAGTTCAGAAATCCAGGGCAGGTCTGATGTTGGCCAGTTAATTTTATGACTTCTCCAATTAGATAATACAAGACTGCCACTGCTTCTCCAACCAGCAGGCAACAAACACCCTGTCACCGTGATTAAATTCTGCCCCAGTTTCTTCACCAAATCCCACCACAGCAAGAGAACTGAATGCATAATTTGTTGTGAAGTTACGGGTGCAAATGCATGCCAATCTTCAGTGCCACACAATGGCATTCCAACACACTGCAACCATATAAAATATGCTTTGATCGCCATGAAAATTTAAACCCTAATCCCTCAGACACTATGTTCGAATTAACTGCAAAGCATACATTTGCTAAATGTCTCATAAGGCTGACCACAAACACAGGAGAGCAAGAGTAACTGCCACAAACTATTTATTACTATTCAAGCATGCTTAAACATTATTCTCAATTAAATACATGCTGTATGGAAAAACTGATGGAGATGCCAGCGTTGGACTGGGATAAACACAGTAAGAAGTCTCACATCACTAGGTTAAAGTTCAACCACTAGTGGCATTTGCTACCAAACAAACCTGTTGGACTTTAACCTGGTGCTGTGAGACTTCTTACTGGAAAAATTGACGCAGCCCAGAGACTGAAAGCAGTTGTTTACAAACCAGCAGATTTAACAAACACCTACTTGCTATATAGCTGAGAACTAACACCTAACCCAAGAGGAGTATGTCACCCTATAAGCTGTAAAGAGGTACAATCTGCTCTTTAGCAATTTTTAGTGGTTGAATCAAAGTAACTGACACACTAAAATCAACAAGTTGTTCACTGTTTGATAAATAAACTAAGTAAACTAACAAAACTGAATAAAACATGATTCAAATGGAATGCTGTTCCAACAAATACACTTCCCACTCAAAAAATAGAATTTTAGACACTAAATTACAACTAGGTTTTGCATCTTCTGGAATATTCCAGGCCTTCTCTGTTGATTCTTCTTTGGTACATCTGCTATCTAGCTGAGCTAAGAGGTGGTTACTCTCCTTACTTGTTCCACTGCTCCCTTCCTTTTGTACTTGTGATGACATCAGTATCTCCCACAATAGGTCCTTGGTTGCCAAAACCATCAGATTTAAATTTAATAGGTTCTTGGTATCCAAGTGCCTAATTCAAATTGATTGTCTAAATTCAAGAAATTCAAAAGCCTGAAAGCTTGTTGCCTTGATAACACTGCTGCTTGGTCTTTTGATACAAATGTTTCATTTTGGGCACTCGTACACTTGAATTTTAACTGTCCGAGCACAGGAAAATTACCATCTATTAAAAGGGACCATGCAATGCTTTTTTCCTAGCATTTTACAATTTTAAAAACACTAATCTACAATTACTCAACTTCGCAATATTACTAAATACAGGTCATACCACTCATCACCACAACCAATTTGACAAACGTCAGGGTCATAGTGTCTTTTATTTCTTCATGTGAGCAGGGGCCATTAGCAAAGTCACCACTTATTTCCCACCCCAGTCCTCATGACAAAGACAGTAATACTAGTCCAAGTGCATTCTGGAATCAAAAGAGTCAAACCATCTCATGCTAAGCAATGTGCAAATGAGGATTAATGAATGATCTCAAAGAATTCTCTGGGGAAGTGTGATTATAACATGCAGAATTTCACATTTAAGTTCCGGGTGAGAAACTGAAGCCTAGTGTATTAAACTTAAAGGCAATTACAAGAATATAGAGAGAGAGAGAGAGAGAGAGAGAGAGAGAAAATTGGACTAGGAAAATAGGTTAAAGTAGAAAAGCAATGGCAAACATTCGAGGTAATTCATAGCTCTAAAAAGAAATTTCTCCACTGAGAATAAAAGACTCAACCCTTAGCTAACTTTGGAAGTTAAGAACTGTATCAAATGAAAAGACCTACAGTGGCTGAAAGTTTTAGAAACCAAAAGGATGACATATAATATAAGGGGGAATGAAAGGAAACAAATACAGAAACAGACAGTAAGATCTTCTACAAATGTACAAGGGAGTGAGCAGCTAAGTAAATGTTAGTCCCTTAGAAACAGACTAAGGAATTAATGAAAAACAAGGAAATGGCAAAGACTTTGATCAAGTATTTGTATCTGTCTTTAAGACAAAAAAACAAAAAGCATTCCAGGAATAGTTAGAAAAATCAAGAGGCTCAAGAGGCAAAAAATTAAAACAAAATCACCATCAGCTACAGAAAAGTAATGTGAATAAAGGCTGACAAGTTCCCTGGACCTGATGGTCTCCATCCAAGGGCCTGAAATGAAGTGGCTGCATTGGTTGCAATCTTCTAAAGTTTCTTACATTCTGGCAGATTTTAAAAGCACAAATATAACACCACTCTAATCAAGAAAGTAGACATAAAGAAGGAAACTCTAGGCCAGTTGGCCTAACACTTGTCATTAAAAAAAATGTTGAAAGATACAAAAAAAATTGAACGATACAAAATATAGGTAGGAAAGCAAATTGAGGGGAGGATACAAGATTCTGCAAATGGATGCAGATAGATTGAGAGTGGAAAACAAAATGGCAGGTGAAGTATAATATAGGGAAAACAGGAGGTAGCCTAATTTGGGTGGAAAAATTTAAATAGCAAGAGGCTGCAGAATGTTGCGAGAGAGAGAGATCTGGGTGTTCTCATACTCCAATCTCAATAGCACAACATGCAGGTACAGCAAAGGTAAATGGAGTACTCACCTTATTGAAAGGAGGTAGTAATATAACAGTTGCTACAATTGTACACGATATTGATGGGACTACACAAGTGTATAGTTTTGGTCTCCTTATTTGAGGATAGGGATGTATTTGCATTACAGGCATCTCAAAGCAAGTTCAGTGGACTGATTTCTGGGATTAAGGAGCTGTTTTAGGAGGAAAGGTTATGCATGTTGGGCCTATACTCATGCAAATTTTTGAAAGTTGATCAGATTGGGAGGGGATTTAGCAGGAGTAAATGTTGAGGTTCTTCCCCCTCATGGGGAAACCTTAACTAGGAAGCACAGTTTCAAAATAAGGAATGTCACATTTAAGTCTGCAATATGGAGGAGCTCCTTCTCCCAACGGGTTGTTAATTTTTGAAAAGCCCTAGACAGCAGTGGAGACCAAGTCACAGGTTTTTAATCTACAAGAGGAGTAGAATTCTTTGTGGCTGGGAGCAGGGGGGTGCTCGAAGTGGAATTACTGAATGGCAGAGCAGGTCCAAATGGCCTACTCCTGCTTCTGCGTTCTTATGAAGGTATTCCCCAGAATGCTGTTAAGTAGGGAATTCTAGGATTTTAACCTAGTGATGATGATGGCACAGTGATACATTTCCAAGATAGGAAGGTATCTGTCTGAGATGGTCCGATGTGGCTGCTGACCTAGTCTTTCAAGGCAGTCAGAGAATGCTGAAGGGGACACCTGATGACTTGCTGTAGAGCATGTTACTGAGACTACACACTGCAGCTGTTATGCACCTGATTAAGTAAGTGAATACTCAAGGTGATGGATGAAGTGCCAACCAAATGGCCTGCTTAACTCCAGATGGTATGAGCTTTGAATGTTGGAGCTCAAGTGGAGTGTATAGATGGTGGACAGGTTTTGGGAAGTCAGGAGGTGAGTTACCTGCCACAGAATTCCCAGTTTCTGACCTGCTCTTGTGACTGCAGTAGTTAAGTGACTTGCCCAGTTCAGTTTGAGCCTACGTGAGGTCCAAGTGAATTGAGGGGAAAGCTGTTAAGTGCAATGGGGAAGTGGTTAGACTCTTCTTGGTGGTGGTCTGGTACTTTTGAGGCACAAATGTTGCTTGCCATTTTATCAAACAAACCCTAAATGTGATTCACGTTTTGCTGCAAGCATGAATGGCTTCTTACCCAAAGAGGTGCAAGTGGAACCCAAAACTGAGCAATAACAGAACAGCACCATTTCCGACCATGTAGTGGAGGAAAGATCACAGATGAAGTAGCTAAAATAGTTGGGCCTGGCCACATTGGCCAAAGGAATTTCTGCAGTTATATCCTTGGGCTAAGGTGACGATCCTTGAACAAAAATCTTTGAACTCTCAGACTTCAATTTTACTATGCCAAAAAGTTGAATAGTGCCTCAATGTCAAAAGTAGTCACTCCTGAAATTCAGATCCTTTGCCCACATTTGAGCACAGACTGTAATGAAGTCTGGAGCAACGTGACACTGAGGGAACTCAAAATTCAGCAGTGAGCAAGTCACTGTTGTTTGAGTGTCCCTCAAGAGCATTGTTAACAAAACCTTCCAGTTTGCTAATAAAAGTAGGTTAATAGTGTGGCAATTGGCCAGACTGAATGTGTCCTGCTTTTTCTAAATGGGAAATACCTGGGCAATTTTCCATCTTGCCAAGTAGATGCCAGCATTACAGCCGTACTGGAAAAGCTTGGCCAGAGGCAAAGTTAGTTCCCGAGTACAAGTGTTCAGCAGTATACTGTGAAGGGCCATAATCTTCATTGTATCACTGCACTCAGCAATTGCTTGACATCACATGGAATTAACTGAATTGGCTGAAGATCCACATGTGATGGGGACGTCAGAAGGAGGGAGAGATTTATCATCTTTGAGATTTCTGGCAAAAGATAGTTGCAAAAGCTTCAGCTTCATTTGCACATTCAAATGCTCCATCAAGGATAGGGATATTCATGAAGCCTCCTCCAGTTAGCTATTTAATTGTCTGCCATACATGGCAGAATGTGGCAGGACTATGGAGCTTTGATCAGTGGGTTTTGGGACAGCGTGTTGCTCCATCAACAGTATTCTAGTTCTACTGTTTAAACACAGTCCTATGCTGTAGCTTCACCAGACTGCCACCTCTTTTTGGTGCACCAGGTACTGATCCCATAGCTCCCAATACAAGATACTTCAAATTCAGTATTATGGTATGATTCAGGCAAGCAGCTGGTTCTGAACTCCAATATCAATGTGGAGATTAAATAAAGCACTACATCCATGAAATGAGGAGACATTATAATCTGCTGCACAAACTCCATTGTTTGAATATGACAATCCTCAATGCCATCTCGATCATTTACAGGGTCAGGGAACTGGTCTGTAGCCTAGTCTGAATATAGTCTGTACAACCTGTGCCCATCTGTTCTAAAGAGGTTAAGTACTTAAAATTAATTGACTTTGCCCCCCCACCATCACCACACATGTTCACACGCCCAATACAGTCCTCACTTTAAAAACAAATTGAGGATGCTAGCCAAACCAAATCTGTACCCCTTAAATCATGTAAAAAGGCACGTAACATTCACACAACGGTCCAAGGAATGCATAAATATATCCTGCTCCAATCACAATCCTTATGAAACTAATGAAATGCTCCTTTTGAAAAGAGGTTTCCATTTGTTTACCTCTCCTGAAATTAAGTGCTAAAGTATCAAAGAAATTTGTGGTTAGAAATTTTAAATATGTAAAAAAGAAACATCACATGGGAGATGAAAATCAAAATGAACAAAGAAACACTACACTGGTGATATATTTACAGGAGCAGCAATACAGATCTATGCAGGGCATACTCATTTGGAAAAGGAATGAATTAAAAAATTCACTCTTAGGACTGCTACACTTCATGGTATGTGGAGGATAACACACAAGCTAGTTAATTAATTATTCGAAGACATGTCACAGCATCCATGGAAAAACAGCAAATCTCTATTACAAGAGTTCCAATGCAGTCAATTTTACTTGTTTGCAAAATGGTAACTAAATCCAATTGCTGAAGAGCCAACATTCTATTGCTGAAGTCCAACTAGTTGCCCATTTCTACCATGTGACTGATCAGGAAATTTAAGGGTCTAATATCAAAGCTACATTCACCAAATGCATTCGTTACACATTTCAGGTAATAAGTATGAGTCAACACAAATGTTTCTCCCCCAAATGAATTAAGTTTCAGTAACATGAACGACATCACCAGATTGTAGTTAGTTGTATCATTTACGCATCTCATCTAACTTGGAATCACAATGGCCAATGTATCAAAATTCAAGAAGAGTAATCAGATGCAGAGCATTATTTTTAAACCCGCCTACCCATTCACTCAAGATTCTGTACAAATTAAACAAAGGTAACATCTGATGAAAATCTTTGTGGCAAGTAAACCAATTTATCGTGGGAAGTAACCACAATATAAAAGAAAATCCTGTGATGACCATGTATAGAACTCAGTTTCAGGTTATGCAACTTGCATATTGCCGTCAGTTGAGACATTTTACAACGTGCTGCTGATATTTTTGTTCAAGCAAGTCACTGGACAACCTCTAGCTGAGATTAGCGTATGCAAAACACTGATCTACAGCAGACACAACCTTTGAATCATGTATAAAAATAAGCCATCATTAAGACACTCTACAATAACCCAGGCTGCCTTTATTCACAAGAGTCACTCAATCCATAGGATCAGAAGACAAATTAACATGCTCCAAGAAGTCAGGATTTGAAGTATACAGCATTAAGGTTTACAGAAGCCAGTCATTCACTCCGAACAACTGGCAATCTTTTCAAGTAAACCATTTTGAACTGGTTTCCCACTGGAAGCCCTTCCACATGAGTTGACAGCAAATTTGTCATCTGTCTTGCTCCTAAACAAATAGACAGGATTTAAAGTGGAATTATCTTTGGCCACAGAAGGTTCACTTCATGAAACCTTTTATGTAGCTTAAAAGGGGAAAAAAAAAGAAAAGTTTTGCTACAGCCTTGTCTTGTGTATGTCTTTAGGGACAGTTTAGGCCAGAAAAAACTGCCCAATAGCCCAAGGCAGAAGGCTTTTCAGCACAAAGAACAGAATACACATCACTGAGATAATAGCATTGCATGCTGTTAGGTCATGTGTCTTCTCAAGGTTAGGTGGCATCCAAGTGCATCTTCAGTATCCAGGAATGTCCATTTTGATTTTCGATGTACTGCTTATATTCAAAAACAAATACCTTTCCCTTAAAATCAGAAAAGTGTGACATCTTGGGAGTTTGACGTGATAAGGCTCCATCTGCAGGCAAAGATGCTGGAATCAATGCTGGTAAGGTTTTGTAAGAATCTATTTTTTTTCCCAAGGGCTGAAATAAGCATGTTTATTAAAACTTCAAAAGGTGGCAATCTTCCAAGTGTTTTAAAGAGCATGCACAACACACACTGAAGGAATGTAGCATAAAGCCACTGTTTCTGCAGTGGTAGAATCTAGTTGATAGCTCAAACACATTTGTACATTTCCATGCTTTTGTCAAACAAAACTAATTTTTCCTTCATTATGTACATTGTGAAACTTCAAATCTTTAAAAAAAAATCAAAGTTTAGAAAGAGCTAGGCTACTTAAAGCTTATTCCACATGGGAACATTTTCAAACACTACTCAACTGACAAAGAGCCCCAAATTAGCATATAGCAAGTCTAAAAGTAAAAGGACTAAGGTTACTGGGGCATGGAATTTCAATTGGGTGTGGAGGCTACCCACAAAATAGGAGCCATCTAAATTAAAACAAACAATCTGGCTGATGAATGCATGCACGCCTAAACTCAAGTGCCTTTATGGACAACCTACCTGAAGATCATTTATTACCTGGAAAGACAAAATCCAATCTTACCCCATTGCGTTCATAGCACACACTGCCTGAAGTCTGACCAGGAGATGAAGGTTTCAGCCCAGATTTGTTCTCAAGGTTAAGGGGAGCAGCACAGACAACCTGGACATACCATGACATAACAAAGAATAATGTCAGGAGGGTATATGAAGGCTTTCCAGGGGTTGAAAATGCCACTGATCAAGGCCCTAGGTCTCTATTTTTGGGTTTAGACCAGCAGAAAATATTCCTCCAATGTCTTATGAATTGGTTGAAGAACTGACCTTCTGTTATAGTACCAGATTTCTGCCACTGGGTATCCCATTCACACAACAGTATCTAGCAGCAGTAATTCGGTACTGAAACAGTAAATATCAGATGTGCAATGGCCTGACAACCTGAATATATTGGCATGCCTGTTTCCAAACCACTACAAAACTTTTCAACCCCTGATTTCCAGCTGATTTGTTGGCAAAAAGTGCTCTTTTACAGGTCAGTGGTTGCTAAGAAACGGTTTAGTTGTAGACACCAAATCAATAGTAAGAAATTTGCAGATACTCTTCTATTAAAGATAGCTTACTCACCATAAGGTATAGTTTCTTTCCTTCAATCATGAAAACAAGTTATCCTCCACATACCATGGGAAAAATAAGTGATACAATGGGATAGTCATTTGTCCCTTTTAAAAAGATTTACTGTGGATTATGCAATATCCCTTCCACACCCCCATATGTAGGAGAACCCCTTCTAATCCCCTCAAAAATCTATTAATTTCAAGGGGATAGTCATTACAGAGCAGGTCACACCTTTGAGCTTGTTGAAACTAGGAACATCAAAAAAGGAAAAACTAAAATTCAAGAATCCTGTTACTGAAGCGGGGGAAGGGGTGGGGTGGGCATGAGATGGGAAAGCAGCAAGAGACAAGGAATACACAAGGTACAACTTAAGTTATAAAAATTAGAACATACTTTCAACTCTTTCACAAATCATGTGTACCTCAATAAACAACAGGTAGAAATTTGTTCTTTTTTTTTTAAACAGCCTAATCTTTCAAACTAATATCCTCATTAGTGGTCAAATAACAATCTTGTGGTCCAACACTACTCCACAAGGATTTTCTCTTTGAAAAAAGGTAGAATGTTGTGAAGTCACCTGGAATTTAAACACCGTACTTCATAGGAATTTGAGTGTTAGCACAAACCCAGCTGCTCTCACATCTGAACAAAAAAATGTACCAATACGTATGGTTCACTCACCCAGTTGGCTGATACTCAAGCCACAAGAATGAAATTGTTCCATATCTAAAGAATAAACAGATCTAAAGCTACTCTATTCTGCCTCCATCATTTTAGTCAAGTAGATTACCTATTCAACGGAGTGCAGAGCTTGGATTATAATTCTTACGCATCACAATGGGAGTGTTCCATACCCTCTTGTAAACACTGTAGGCAACAAGGCCTTAAGGACTTGCACACATGACAAGCCTGTTAATCCCTTTATCACAAAGGACAAATCTTTCCTATTTACTTAGTGGTGGATGCCATACTCAGATTCATCTATAACTGTGGGCAAGAGTTCGCAAATTTGTCATTTTCTATAGCCAAAAAGGATAGAAAAATACAAAAATATTCCTCCCTTTTGAAAAAGCTAGTGTCTTACAAGCAGTAAGATCCAAGAATAAGTAGAATTAACCTGATTCTCTTTTCTTCACTTCAGCAACCTAAAGGTGAATTAGAACACAATCTCCTCAGCTGGATAAGCTGATGAAATAGAACATGCAGGGATTTTTCATTAAATGAGAAACTCTCTTCAATTTTTAGGGCACAGGACCAGATTTTGAAGGGCCCTTTGTGCAAATATATCTCATACTTGCATGTTTGGCAAGTCAGCACTAGTTTTTAAAGATTCACGGGGTGGGACACCATCGGCTAGGTCAGCTTTTACTGACCCTTCCCTAGTTCCCTTCGAGAAGGTAGTGAGCTCTTCTTGAACTGCTACAGTCAACAAATCCCATTGCAAAACATCCTGAAGGCATATTATCCCTTCCGATTTACCTAAAATTAAATCACTGTAGTGTTATCCCATTCACAAGACCAAGTAACTTTGCATCAAAGCTGAATATTTAGCAACCAATCATGTTAAGCAGATCAAAAATCATGTTCCTTTTCCTTGCCAGTTTTGCATGTGGGGGTTGTGTTGAATGTTAGGGACAATCTGTGGAGGTATTTGTATTAATAATGCCAAATATCTTTGCAGCTTTTCTACCACTGAAAATAATTTGGGGTTGATCCTAAGATTAAGTGCAATTCACTTGCAGTGGTCTCAAGTCAACATTATGGGACAACCAATATGGTTGCTGGTACTGCCCGCCTACTCAGTCTGAAAACAGGGCTTCCTTGAATCTGGAACTTCAATTTTAACTTCAAGTACCTTATATTTATTGACCACACAACATGTCCAAGTTTGCACACAAGACGACAGGGCAGTTTTCCTGGTTCTTTCATCATGTGTGGGGGCTCTAAGCAGCTATTCATAAATAAGTAAACCTCATTCCTTACTTTCTCCTCTCCATTTATAGTACAGGAGCAAAAGTTGACTAAAGTTGGGATAGAGGACAGGAGCCTAGGGAGAGAAAGGGCATTTGAGATCACAATACAACCCTCACGTGCATTCTGACAATCTCAAAATGAGAATTTATCAAGGTTTGCTGCTCTGACATTCGCTGATCAAACGATTGCCTGACATTTCCTCCACCCAGTAGGATTAATGACAGTCAGGATGATCATTCAATGAGGCAACCTACTATTATGTCCAGGCAAAAGTCTTTTTTGCAATCATAGTGCTTTAGTCTTAAGCAGGACTGCCCTGTTACAAAGGATAGCCTCTTTTACACTGGGCAAATTTTACAGTGGGAATTGGAGGGGAACAGCAGTAAAATGGGAAGGTAGGTCAAAGAATATCTGTATGAAGTAAAAAAATTGGTGCATCTGAAGGGCAATTCAATTAGAAAAATACATATTTTGTCCTTATTTTATTCTATGCATGCCTGTAGAACTGACAGGCCCAAATATCAGGTTTGTTTAGATTCTATTTCATATGTAAAGACTGTTTATTTTCACAGCATCCTCAATAAGTAAAACAGCATTTGTAATGTTCTAACCCAGTTGGGCCATGAATAAAAGCAATATGCCTATAACATAAAAGTATAGGCAAAATTGAGATAATTCCTAACATTTATGAAGCCCATCTGCAAAATCCTATAACATGACTAACAAACAAGTCTTCCCAAAGTACTAGCATGACACAGTCATGTACCTGAATGCTGTGGCAGAATTCCCAAGTTAGCAGGGTCCAAAAGTCCAGTGAGCAGCATTTGTTGATAAAGTTGATCAACTTCCAACTCCTCTTCTCCAAGCCTACCCCCATTTTCCTTACAAATTAAACAAGGAGTATGGAGCAGAAATACTGGGCTTGATACTGGTTGTCATGGAAGTAGCAATCATTGCTTTGGGGATGTCAGCTGCATAACCATGCTTCTCCTGAAGCATCGAGAGTTCTCTTGATCAGCCACCTAAAAGCAAGAGCTGTTTCCCAGAAGACATTTGAATTTCTATGTACACTTACCTGACAAGATCACCACTACTGAAATGAAAATGTACCAGTGCAGATTTTGAACCTGACAGGATTTATGTCAACATTTGACTACCACACTTGTGTTCTGTGCAGATGCTGTGTCTTCCATTTATTTTCATGGATTAGAACAGTTTCCTCTCTAAACAGTAAAGGACTGTAAATTCTGAGATTCCCAAATATTTTTAGATTCAGAAATCTGATTTAGGGCCAAGGTCATTGGTACAAGACTCAAAAGAACAAGTTGTAGCAATTAGGCAGCACCTGAGATTTTCCCAGAAGATTAAAGGACATGAGAAAACTAAAGTCAAGAAGTTCCATTGTGCTTACTCAAGAAGGAATGAATTAGAGAATGATATAGCACAATGAGTTTTGATTCAAATGCAGGAACAGATGCAGGATGTGTAAGCCTCTGGGAATGAGCAACTAAACAGAATGGTTCAGCGTAGCATTAAGTAGGTGCTTAATTCAGAGGTGAAAGAAATATCACAAGTAGGAAGGTGCTAGAAGAGCTTTGACAGCAATATTCAAAATTCACACGTTAGGAGACTACTTGGGACAAAGTAATGGTTGAAATGGAAAATGTTTCACGCATCCATCTTGAAGAATGCAAAATTAGTTCTATTAGCAAACAATGCAAGACAAGAATGTGAACAAAGAGGAATGATTGGAACCAAAGAGTAAATGGCTTGTGACTACAGCAAGTTGCCACTGAAGAGGCAAAATGACTTCAATATTCACTGAAACTTGTTTGCATTGAAAACAAATGAACAGACAGCACATATAGCACTGATGAGTAGAAACCATTTAGAGAACAGCTAAAAAGCTGCAGAAGAGAGGGAAGATACACTGAGTACAGGGAATCTGAGTTAATGGAAACAAAGATTCAGTAGATTGTCAATTCTGACTTTTTGATCAACTCAAGCTTGATCTCATCTATTTTAGCTTTTCACATAGTTGTAGCTTATATTGAAGTAGGTACTCCTTAAAAACACTGATACTCAAATTCACTATTTATCCCAGGGCAAAACAGAAGTGGGGAAAACCTTGAACTACAAGCATAATTTCACCAAAAACTAAATGGGCATATTAAACAGATTGGCCAAGAAAGGGAATGACATGCAATACAAGAAAAAAAGAATGCTAAATACCACCGCTACCACCATTGCTTATTAGTTGAACTGGAACATAGACTGATGTTATTGACACCTCTCATGTGCAAGAACCTGAATTTAAGTGCATTTGGGTCACTTCTGATGTCGTCATTTCAATATACAAGATTATCTTCTATATGCATACAGAACTTACTCAGCCATGAGGATTTTACAGCTTGGAAACAGCAGTAAAAACAGGCCATTCCTTTGTTTCAAAATGCATATTATGGACTCCATTAGGGCTACGTACATTTGAAATCCCAGTACTACAGAACATTAGAATCTCAAGATTGGATCAACAAGCCAAAGCCAGACAGTATGACTGCATGGGAGATGCAGACAAGATATTCTTTCAAAGGGGCAGGAATTCAAACCTCAACAGTCCATGTGAGATTTATTGATGTAAGGGGCTACCAATGGTATGTGGAGAACAAAGAATTTAAAGCAGCAACTTTCACCCCACCCCCCAGCTTTGAAAGTGTTAACATTTTGATTTGAAAAAGATCAGGCTTGTTGCATGCTTTCCTCATCATAAAACCCTCAAATTGATTTTAAAAACTGGTATGAAATGACCCTTTAAGAAAAACTATTGAAAAGGTGGTTAGATTTGTGTTGTAGATATTGCAATAACACAAGATTCAGGGTGTAGTTTTACAGAAAATTCACTGTAAACATTTTAAGGAGAAAATACTTACAATTACCATGTTATTATAAAATGGTTGGCTCATAAGTACATTTTAAAAATCTATGTAGAAAACAACAGATCAGTGTAGCAATTTAACTGATCCTTACCTGTCCAGTAATCCTTTCTTCAGGCAAAATTTCAGGCTTCACTTTTAGCAATTTCACAGCAATTGGTTTTCCAGTCCGTCTGTCAGATGACACTTCAAATTCCACATCATCTGCAGATCAATTCAAATCAGTTATTATCCAGCTTTTACTAGGTCTAATGTGCAAAAGTCTACACAGCGTAGAAATATGCACCAAAAAGACTCCCCATCAATGCAAATTCAGATAGCTTCATATCGAAACGCTCACTCAGCAAGACTGGGGTCACTATAACTTGACCAGAATCTTTTAAGGGTGAACTCCTCCCTCCACAAGTCACAAGTGCTTTAGCACAAGTCAGCACATCTACAAGAGGGATGGGGGTGCAGGTAGGGAGGAACAGCAACAACTTGTAAAACCACAGTATTGAATGCTGACTCAACTTTGCAACGACAACAATTTATTCTCCATCTGCACACACTGAAAACAGTTTGGGTGGTTAACAGCTTTATCATTCAAAAAAAGTCAAACTCTTCTAGAATTGAATGAAAAGGGGCAAAAGTCCATAAGTTGAACAGAATCTGCTTGCTGTGCAAAAAATACCCACTAAACATCAAACCAAACATGGCAACTGGACTAGAGATTTTGAGCCTACAAATTCAGAACATTTCCTTTTCACATTTAACAGACAGACTTGGTTACAGTTAGAGACTGGTCAGAAATTAAAATTAACAAATAGCATGGCTTAGATGTTTTAAATACAAGCACTGAACATCTTTCAAAGTGAACTTACTTTGTGCATTTATAATGTGAATTCTAACATTTGCATCAGTGGCAGAAACAGAAACTACAGTGTAACTAAGAACTGAACTGCTCAGCTGCACAGTTCATCCACTGAGCGAAGTTCACTCCATAAAGTTTGTATCTTGAGGTCTTGATGAGATGCAGCAGACAAGAGACATCCATCAGGGCTGTGTGCAGCAAACTGGATTTTCACTGGGCTCTTTTTTTTAATGAAAATGTAGCACAAATAGCTTATAAGTACATAATAGGAGGAGTAGGCCATCTAGCCCTTTGAGCCTGCCCCGCCATTCAATAAGATCATGGCTGATCGGAAGTGGATCATTTCCACTTTCCCACTCTCTCCCCATAACCCTTAATTCCCTCGTCTGTCAAAAACCTATCTACCCGTGGCTTAAATATTTTTAGCGAGGTAGCCTCCACCACTTCAACGGGCAGAGAATTCCAGAGATTCACCACCCTTTGAGTGAAGAAGTTCCTCCTCAACTCTGATCTAAACTGCACCCCCCCCCCCACTTATCTTGAGGCTGTGCCTTCTAGTCCTGCTATCCTTTCTAAGCAGGAAGAACCTCTCTACCTCTACCCTATCCATCCCTTTCATTATCTTGTACGTCTCTGTAAGATCCCCCCTCATCCTTCTAAACTCCGAGTACAGACCCAGTCTATTTAGTCTCTCTTCATAGTCCAACCCCCCTCACCTCCGGTAACAGCCTAGTGAACCTCCTCTGCACTCCCTCCAAGGCCAATACATCCCTGCGCAAGTGCGGCGACCAAAACTGCACACAGTACTCCAGCTGCAGCCTCACCAGTGCCCTGTACAGTTGCAAGATCTCCCTGCTTTTATATTCTATCCCCCTCGCTATAAAGGCCAGCATACCATTCGCCTTCTTGATCACCTGCTGCACCGGTAGACTGGGTTTTTGCTACTCGTGCACAAGGACCCCCAGGTCCCTCTGCACTGTGGCATGCTGCAGCTTTTCGCCCTTTAAATAGTAATCCCTCCTACTATTATTTCTGCCAAAGTGGATAACCTCACACTTGCTAACATTGTACTCCATCTGCCAGGTCCTCACCCACTCGCTCAGCCTATCCAGATCCCTCTGCAGACTTTCCACACCCTCTGCACTATTTGCTTTTCCAATCGTGTCAGCAAATTTCGTCACTCTACACTCAGCCCCCTCCTCCAGATCTTCTATATAAATGGTAAATAGCTGAGGCCCCAGCACCGATCCCTGCGGCACTCCACTAATCACCAACCGCCAATCAGAATAGCACCCATTGATACCAACTCTGCCTATTAGACAACCAATCCTCTATCCACACGAACACCTTACCCCCAACTCCATGCACCTTAACCTTCTGAAGCAGCCTTTTGAGGCACCTTATCAAACACCTTTTGAAAATCGAGAAACACCACATCTGCCGGTTCCCCCCCCATCCACTGCATTGGTCACATCCTCATAGAAATCTAATAAATTCGTCAAACACGACTTCTCCTTAACGAATGCGTGCTGCGTCTGCTCTATCAAACCATTCCTTTCCAGGTGCCTCGCTATTTCTTCTTTGATGACGGATTCAAGCATTTTTCCAACTACAAACGTTAAACTAACTGGCCTATAACTCCCTGCCTTTTGTCTGCTACCTTTTTTAAACAGCGGTGTAACATTAGCCGTTCTCCAATCTTCCGGCACTTCCCCGGAATCCAGCAAATTTTGGTAAATAATCACTAAGGCATCCACTATCACCTCTGCCACCTCCTTCAGAACCCTGGGATGCATTCCATCTGGTCCTGGGGACTTGTCCACCATCAGTCCCGTTAGTCTATCAAGCACTACCTCTCTAGTGACAGTAATCGCATTCAGGCCCTCAACTCCTACCATCCTTCTATCTTTAATACCCGGCAAACTATTCGCGTCTTCCTCTGTGAAGACAGAGGCAAAAAACTTATTTAAGGCCTCAGCCATTTCCTCATCTCCCACCATTAAATCCCCCCTCTCATCCTCTAAGGGTCCAACATTCACTCTAGCCAGCCTCCTCTTCATATATATTTGCAAAAACTCTTACTGTCCTTTTTTATATTCAGTGCTAGTTTAGCTTCATAATCTATCCTTCCTTTCTTTATCAACTTCTTAGTCATTCTTTCTTGATTTTTAAACCTTTCCCAATCTTCTAATCGCCCACTACTTTTAGCCACTCTGAACACATCAGCTTTTAATTTAATAGTCTCCTTTACTTCCTTCAATAACCACAGCTGGTTATCCCTTCTCCTACATTCCTTCTTTACCATTGAATATATTTCTGCTGAGCACCAAAAAAATCTCCTTAAAGATCCTCCACTGTTCCTCAGCCATCCTACCAACAAATCTGCGCCCCCAGTCTACATTTGCCAATTCTTCTCTCATCCTATCGTACTCCCCTCTGTTCAAACAGAGGACACAGGCTCAGGACCCTAATTTCTCATCCTCCATCTGCACCAAAAGCTCAACCATGCTATGATTGCTCATCCCAAGAGGATCCCTCACAATAAGATCCCTAAGTCTTCCTGCCTCGTTACACAACACCAGATCTAAGATAGCTCGCTCCCTCATTGGTTCCGTCACACTGTTCAAGGAAACTATCCCGACAGCATTCCAAGAACTCTTCAAGCCCACCGCGTCCGACTTAGGTCAACCAATCAATATGCAGATTAAAATCCGCCCATAATTATCGCCGCTCCGTTTCTGCACGCATCATTTATTTGCTTGTTTAAAGCCCACCCCACCAAGTTATTATTTGGGGGCCTATAGACCAAACCCCCCACCAGCGTCTTCCTCCCCTTAGTGTTCCTAATCTCCACCCACAACGATTCCACGTTTTGCTCTTTGGAGCCGATATCTTCCCTTACTACCGCCCTGATATTATCCTTAATCAGCAGAGATACCCCATCCCCTTTACCCTCTCATCTATTCTTCCTAAACACTTGAATACCCCTGGACATTCAGCTCCCGGTCCCTGTCACCCTGCAACCACGTTTCTGTAATGGCCACCAGATCATATCCATTTGTGCTGATCTGCGCCACCAGCTCATTCACTACCTGAATGCACAAAGCATTCGGAACGAAGTGTCTTTATCCCAGCCTTTATCTGGACTTTATTTGAAAGAATGCTACCAACCTCTCTCATGCCCCCTACTCCCTTTATTATTGGGACATCCTCAACATTTTCCCATGCCCGTGCCATCTCCTTTACTTTAGATATTGTAATTTCTCCCATCCCTGTGCACCGCACCCTCCCCCCAATTAGTTTAAAGCCCTATCTACAGTCCTAGTTATATGATTCGCCAGGACTCTGGTCCCAGCACGGTTCAGACGAAGATCATCCCATCTGCCCCAATAATGGTGCCAATGCCCCATAAATTCAAACCCATTTCTCCCACACCAATTCCTGAGCCACCCATTCATCTCTAATCCTATTTACCCAATGCCCATCTGCATGTGGTTCAGGTAGTAATCCAGAGATAATTTGACTGGATTAATTTGATAATTAATCCAGAGGTTATTTGACCTAATTGGCAATGTCAATCTTTGCTTTGGCCATGGCAAAATTACTGTTTAGTTACATGGGTTACAGCTGCAACTTCATTAACCCAACAAAAATGGGCAAGTATGTCACTAAAAATGGCCATTTTTTCAAAAAAAATCACAGAAGTTATATCGTTCCCAATGTTAAATGTGGAATGTACAAGACATGTAGCAGTCCACAAAAAAAAGTTTAACAAATGGGTTTTAAGGCATCTTCAAGGAAGAGGTGATGGTGGGATTTAGAGACAGACAGGCCTTAGGGAGCTGATGGCATGAAAAGGAAGGGGCAGATAAAACAGGAGAATGAAGTTAGATAACGGGAGAAGTTTTTTTGGGAGGGGGGAAGAGGACAATAAAGGGAAATTTGGAGGGTTTGATGAGGTTACAAATGTAAGGATTTAAAAACAAGGACAAGAACTTTAAATTGGAAATTTGATGACAAGGACAGGAAAGCTGGCTGGGCGCTCAATGGGGCAGGCAGCATTTTGAATGTTAAAGCATTGAGGATGGAAAGCTGGCATGGTGGACGTTCAGATGGACATGGATAGCAAGGATGGAGAATTTCAGGAGATGTGTTGAAACAGGAGTTGAGGTGCATTGTTATGTGGTGCGATTAGATGGCATGTAATGGAGAGGATACTTGAGAGCACAAGCAAACTTCTGCAAACAAGTATATCCCTCAACGTCAATGGGAAGTTGAAATATCAGGTCAAAATCCAAATGATTGAAGGAAACGGGTTCTCATTTTTGATGCATTCAGAAATTGGCTATCAGCCATTTTAAGTTAAACGGCTAAAATATTTCATGATCATAAAACTGCTAAGTTAATTTGGTGACTTCCACAACCTGAAAAAATATTAACAAGTAACAGACACTTTAGAATCCATACATAAATATTTTGTACATTTTTCTTTATACTGAGTGATTTGAAGAATAGCAAGCATTAATTGGGGTAAATACCTAATGAGCTTCAGAATAGACAAGTGTGAGGTGGTGCAGTTTAGTGGGAGGAATACCTACCTACTTCTTGGAAAGTAAAAGTAATTGGGCTAGGAGCACAAACAAATCTGAGCATACAGGTTTGCAAATCATTTAAGGCAGCCAAACTGGTTCATAAAAATGCAGGAAAATACTGACAGGGGACAAAAGACTGATGTAGAAAAAATTTAAGTACTATGTAATTATCAAGACTACTGCGTGTTATAAAACCATTTTACCATAACTACAGACACCAAAGTTCTCTGTAAATAAACATTATCCTAGAATGTTAATTTTGCCCAGCTTTTCAGAGTGTGGGAAAATAAACTAAGCAGCAGCCAAATATTTTAAAGCTCCAGCCCCTCAACATGCACTAGCTTTGTTTTTAATAAGTGCATACCAGAAGTCCTTGTGTCACCAATGCAACTAGAAACAGAATAAATTTGCAACAATATTTCCAATCAGCAAAACAATGGAAGGAGCAGTGTTAGAACAGCATTTATTCATCAATGCTCAGTTTGGATTTCTGCAAGGGCATTTAGCTGAAAATGGCATCCAGCCAAGTATGGATAAAGCAGTTGAATTCCAGGAGTGAGGGTTCCTAATCTGGAAGCAGATTTCAAAGTTAGCAACAAGGAATACTCAAGGAAGTCAACCGAAATCAGGGGGAAAAATTTTCAGTAGCTGGGATTATAACTGGCACAACAATTCTGATCATCTCAATTCAGGACACTGGTACAGGAGCTCTTTAGAGCAGCACTGATGAAGCAGAATATGTTAAAGATCCTTTCCACTGCAAGACTACAGGAGGACTGTTTGCCAATGACTGCACTGTTCAGTACATTCATAATTTCTCAAAGTGGGGCAGAATATCCTGCTTAGAGCAAAACTCGGACAACATCCAGGCTCGGGCTGATAGTTGGTAAGTCATATATGCACAAGTGCCAGGCAATGACCATCTTCAACAAACGAGAATCTAACTTCCTCCCCATGACATTGAAAGCCATTGCCACTGTCAAGTCCCTCACCACCAACTGTTACATCACTTGGGATCTGCAGACAATGGACAAATACAAATGCTGTAGTTACTGGAGCAGAGGCTGCTATTCTCCAGCAAGCACAACACCTCAACTTTTCAAAGCCTGAGCACCTACAGGGCATAAATCATGAAAGCGATGGAACTTTATTTTCCTGCTAGAATTTCAAATGTACGCAGCAAACAGCCCAACTGTTTAAAACCCATCAACTCCTACCATCAGCATATTGTTCGCAACTGCAGCCACTATTTACAAAGTGAACTTCAGCAATGAGTATTCTTGTTTAATGGTGAGTACTATATACTCAAAAGATGATACAAAAGGATTGAGAAGCATTTTAAAGGTCACAGCTTTATAAATACAAAGTTAATTTCTGACCTTCATGGAGAAACCAGGTTTGTCTTCCTGCTGAAAGAAATGATAAAGCAATTTTCTGTCCAAGGCAGTCTTGACCTGCATGACTCAACTAAATACGTGGAGGCATCCACCACAGAAACTAAACAAAGATGCAGCCATTCAAAATCAACTTTCAGACCAACCCAAAGACTCTTTTTCCTTGCAACAATTAATGGAAATACTTCGAACACTTTCAAAGTAACATCAGTTCAATCTCAGCACAAGAGCACTGACTTTGCATGTCTTCAAAACAAAAAAAAAGTGATTTAAACAGAGGAAAACTTGAGCACATAGCAATTTCTATTGAATGGTAATAAATCAGCTTTGCTATAGCTGTGTTTTAATGGTTTTTGCATGTTTGAATTAATTTTATTTAGACTGGGTAATTACATCTTCTACATTCTAGAAATAGCCAATTCTTTGCTGAGCAATGAAAGCATTCTGGAACAAATTGTTTCATTTACATTCAACAACAGAACTACATTACAAATATAGCAACTTTATCCTAAAAGTTGAAACTGCTATAAAAGAACCAGCAGTAACTAATTCTTACCTCCCACTTTGAGATCTTGGAGATTTCCACTGTACTGAGAGCAATGGAAGAAGAGTCTAGCTTGACGTTCAGTGCACTGGATAAAACCATATGATGTCAGCAGCTTCTCAATGATGCCTGTTTCGCGCAGGGCTCCTGAGGTACCATTAGCAAAACCAGAGTGGCCGTTGTTATGCAACAGATTCGGATCAAAGCTCATCTGCACAGGGAGAGAGGGTTTCAATAAGCTAACATTTGAGAGAAACTATAAATCACATTGAATCAATTCCAGTAATAAACATTGCAAACCAAAGCAGGCTGGAACTAGAGAACTTGGATAATGATCAGAAGTACATTTTCTAAATGGCACTTTTCTCATGCACTCAAAATGAAACATGCAAATTTAACTGAATGGTGCACTAGAAATAAACCTCACCATGACTAAGACGCCACTACCATTCAAAAACCATGAAGTATACTGACATGCAAATCAACTTCAGGGGAGGAAAATGAAGCAGTTAACTATATTTTAAGTATAGCCAATGTGCCATTCTGGGCACACAGAGTCAAGTTACTCAGCTAAGATCAAGTTCTTGGCCCACAGCAAATTTACTGGAGGATTTAATTGGGTACCTTTGTAACTGAGGATGTGAAAGGTTGAATTTATTTATTTTCAAATGGCACCTGACAATATTATCCAAGCTTCAAAACACAATGATGAACAATTTGACAATTCAGACTAAATCATGCCATTATTTGTAGTTCCCAAAGTCAATTCAGCAAAAATAAGCCATGCAAGTTTTGTGACAACCTTCAACTAGTTTTAAAGGGGGCATTACTTTATGGAGACCTTACAGTATCCTGAATTTCAGGATGAAGGACATGGAGCTTTTAAAGTGTAAGTAATGAGAAATTAATGCTCCCACAGACAAAAATAATACTTCTTGCCTTTTCAAAAAGCAAAACATCCAGAGTCACAGATTAAAATTCAGATCCTTCTGTAGCCACAATATCTGCAGTTAAAGTGGTTATTACAGCAAGTAAAAAATCTAAAAGGTCAATTTGAACAAAAAACTAATGCTGCAAAAGTCCAAAGATACAGTTCAACATGCAACTACGTCAATCAATATTCATTTAGCAAATCAAGCTAAGTCTGTATATTAAAAATAAATGCTCACTTTAATAATGATTGCTGTCAGAAGATAGGTACTGTAATGTTTCGAGGAATGCTTGTAGCAATCTTTACTGCTGAACTAAAGAGTAGTGTCTCCTGGCTGTGACCACGACTACAATGGGATATAGATGCGAATTGTTCCTTGAATGTGTGCATCATTTCTACTTCTGTTCAACTGATGCTCAGAAATTCCAAGGTGTAAAAGGTGCTCCAATGTTTACCTCAGACCAACCTAAGATCTATTCTCTTCTACTTATAAATTTCTAAGTAAACCTTTATTAAAAATTAAATTTGGGTTCTTTTCCCCCCATTCATTAGCTGAATCCCAAGTGGACTTTTTACAGTCCACCGCACATTGCAATTTGGAAGGGTTTATGCCTGCAAGTTAAATTATCTGTTCTCTCCAAGCCTGTGAGTAATTTGCCGTGTTTCCAGAAATATTTTTAATCTTGTTTTCCAGCATCTGCTGTATTTTACTCATTACTTTCCCCATCTGCTGCTGCTGAAATTCATAGCCCTATTGCTGTCGAAGCAACTTCACAGTTCTGTTATTGTAGTCAATTATACCTAGTATAGACTTTCTCCCTTCTACTTATAGAAGAATTAACTTTGAAATCCAGTAACATCCTCTCTCAAAATAGCTCTAAACATTCTCTCTAAACATTTATGTTCAATTTATTCTAATTCAGGCACATCAGGTCAAGACAAAGTTGGTTAATTATAGGATTCAGTGTCATTTTGATATAATTCGAGTTATATTTAATTCTATTACATTACTTACCACAAACAGATAAATCTAGTGATCCACTGGCAACCTGTTATTCAAAGGCTCAAGATTTTAAGAAAAAGCATTCAATGTCAGTCCATGCAAATGCATTTACTCCCCAGTCAGCAGGTCAAATGAAATGCTACCATTACTACATGCTGTTAGTATGACTACTGGATTACTGGTCAGTTCTTCCTCACTTACTGATCTCTGATAAAGAGGAATTCTCTTCTGTTTTTTAGCACTGATTGAGGCAGAGCGTGTAGTTGAAAGAGGGTGAGAGAGAGTACTCGGAGCTGGAGGAGCAAGCTGCTCTGAAGACACAGCGTAGAGACTCTCCATTTTATACAGCTGGAGTATGAAAGTACAGCATTATAGAACAAATTCATAAACGTAGGTTAACTACGTACATTAATAGTAATCTCAATTTCTTCAAAGGGAAAATTTCTAACCTCTACACCAAGAACAGTAAAAATCACTGCAAAATATGGCTCTCTGTATATACTGCAAGAATTCATGATTTAGAGAAAAGAAAAATCATGGTTGATAACGCACGTGTCTGTCAGGGTTACACTCAGAAAGCAAGCTTGAACAAAGTTCATTTGAGCAAGGTACACCAGGCAGCAGCTTGCACATAGGTGCATAGGGAAACCATGAAAAACTGGACACAAACAGATTTACAAAAACATAATTCCCAACATTGCTGAAGTTCATCTACCTTGTACAAACAGTCTGAATAGTTATAGAATGGGGGTTTGTATGTGGAATTCAAGTGATGCAATGCTTGTTCCATTCATCTCAAAAGGAGCAACAAGGTTGGTTTCAGTGGCATCCTTAAATTGCTGATATGACTAGGAAATCTCATAAGTTGGGTTTGTCCAAGACCATGCAAGTCCGGAACAGAATTGCTATGAACATTCCCCATCAACATCCACCAGGACAGTTTAACGGGGAGAGAAACTGCATGAAGATCTCCATGCCAACAAGACAATTTGGTAAAAACAAACAAGGTATACTCTGAATACAAGATTATCTCTGGATTTTTCAGTTATCAAATCTCTGACAGTATATGTTAATTGATGACAAGATGTGCATAACCCCCTGGTTCAAAGGAGGATCACAATCTTTTCTGATTAAATTTTAAACTGAGTTACAAAAATGTGTTTATTCTCAAGAATATAACAGCCAGAATTGTGTAGTGGTGCAGAATTTTCTCCTACAGCAGCTGGTTATACAAAGATGGTTCACGAATATACATCCTGATATGTTCACTTCCATCTCACTCCAAATCAGCAGCTCTGCAAGAGATTGCTTTCATTCTAAACCAAGTGTCACTACTGTGTAACAGCTGTGATGCAAGCATCAACTGGAGGTGCCATTTTAACAATTCACTACGCACACTTCAGGAAAAAAGCGATGTAGTATATTTGCCTATAATTCTCAATAGTTTGTGCATTGTTAGCATAAATTGTTACACTCAGCCACCACACTGTCCTGCACAACATAGCCTCACCCATGTAAAATAAATAAAACCCATCAGGCTCTATTCCATTTTATTATGTAGTTGAAAACATGAGAGATTGCTGGTGCAGTAAAATGGTTAGAATGTGGTCATAAATCTCAAATTCCACTCAGATCTAGGTCCAAAATAATACTTTAAGTTTTTCCTGCAAGCTATAAAAATTATAACCAACTTTGGTCTAGTATTCAGCACAAAACTTGCCCGTATTCAGGACAAATTGACAATTGGATTCAGATTCTAGCAGCTGTAATTCTTCTCTCCATGTCTTATACAAGCACAGCAAGAATATTCAAGCTTGAATAAAAACAGAGGGAACTGGTCACTGATGCTCATTGAGAAGATACACCCAGACTCAAATTAACTGAATGAGGCTGTGCTTCTTCTGAAAACTTTATAGGCTTGAAAATAAGAACGAGTCTTTACCTTAAATATTGCAAAACCCCACCAACTATCTCTGATGACCATTTAATCATGAATATTTAGGTAGTTTGGAGCCAGACCCCTCTACACAAAACCACGACTAATGGCGATTTCAAACTCTACAATAATTTCCTTCACAGAAAACAGATTGTTACCCAAGTTATTATTTCACAGTAGAATAGTTCACTTTCAAGGTTAAGTTATATGCATCTTCACAACAGCTCGTAGTCACCGAAAACACATTAGAATGTAAAGCCAAAACAAATCTAGACAAAATCTCACTAGTACACAGAAAATTAACTTGATGCTGAAACACAGCTAATGGGATTCACTCTTTGATAGCTGGCACTTGGAATGGTGTTTTTTTAAACTCCCAAAATGATTAACATTGATAGATACTGTCACATTTTTCATAAATTGGTTTATGTTCACCGAGTTCTTCAGTTAAACGGAATTCCTTGCCCTCCCATATCTACAGCATGGTTTAACTGAATTGCACATGAACCACAGAACAATTTACTTAGTCAAAGAATAACATGCAGCTCCAATATAAAAAGAGGGGGGTGGAATGTAAAAACTGGAAGTCCCAAGGTCGAAAGTTCCACAGTAAGCAAAAGTGTCCCAAAAAGACTAAATTTTACAGCCTGTTACATATCCCAGATTTTAATCGCTCCATCATGCCTCTGGTCGCAAGGATCTCAGCTGCAACATTCTTCCCTAAATTTGTCTCTTTCCTCATTTAAGACCTCAAAACCTACCTGTTTGATCAAGTCTTTGGTCACCTGCATTAATGTTCTAGTCGGCACTACAGCAAATAAAATTTTAAAGTGCTCCTGTGCTGTACATTGAGATATTTCATGACATTAAATGACACTATGCTATTATGCAACTTTGCATTTTCCTGGGAAGGGGGCAAAGAAAGGTAGCTTTGGGCTGATGGAGATTCAATACTTGCCCTCTTCTCTCATCATCCAGGGTCAAACGTTTGTTGAAACAGGAATTCAATTGCAATTTTAATCATACTGCAACCACTGTCCTTGAGGCAGTCTTTACAATGGGGAAAGAGGAGAGAAGTGCTTTCTTTGCTGAATCCTTCACTATAACTGACAGGGTAGACAAGGAAGCCAGTGGATGTACTGTCTTTGGATTTAAAGCATTCACTAGGGTCCCAACAATGGATTCATTCACAAAAATGTAATTTATAAGATTAACAGATAATATATTAGCAAGAAGTGAAAACTGGTTAACTGAAAAAGACAACAGGATAAACAGGTCTTTATGCTGGATTAGCTGACTGTAATTAAAGCATCACATGAATCAATGCTTGGGCTTCAGCTAGTAACAGATCTTCAATGATTTAGATGAGAAGACTGAACACAAATGTTTAATATGAAAGCTGAGAAAATAAACTGAGGAGCATGCAAAAAGGTTATAGACAGGTTAAGTGAAATGGGTAAGGAAAGGCTGTTGGAATATAATGTGGCGAAGTGTGAAGAGCTTTGAATAGAAAATGCAGAATGTTTTCTAAACGGTGAGAGACTGAAATGTTGGTAGAGGGACATGGCATGTGAATTAAAGACATGAAATAGCTAGAGAAAATACATTAACCTTGAAGGAGTGCAAAGATTCACCAGACTGAGTGAGATGATGCATTTTGGAAGATCTAAGACAAATAGGAAATATACAGTAAGTGGCACCCTTAAGGGTACTGATAAGCAAAGGAATTGGGTGTACAGGTACACAGGTCACTGAAAGTGGAAATGCAGGTGGAGAAGGGAGTCAAGAAGGCACATGGCATGCTTGCCTTCATCAGCCTAAGTGTAAAAATTGTTATGTTGCAGCTTTATAGAACCTTAGTTAGGCCTCACTTGGAATATAATGTTCAATTTTGGTCACCACACTACCAGAAGGATGTGGAGGCTTTGGAGAGGATACAGAAAAGATTTACCAGGATGTTGCCTGGTATGGAGGGCTTGAGCTACGAGGAGAGGTTGGAGAAACTTGGTTTGTTCTCAATGGAACGACAGATTACAGGGTGACCTGACAGAAGTCTACAAGACTATGAGACACATGGACAGAGCGGAGAGTTAAATGCTTCCTCCCCAGGGTGAAAGAATCAGTTATGAGGGGGCATAGGTTTAAGGTGTGACGAGCCAAGTTTAAAGGCAATGTACGAGGCAGTTTTTGTTTATATACAAAGGGTGGTGGTAGTGGAAGCGGATACAATAATGACTTTTAAAGAGGTGTCTTGACAAGTACATGAATACGAAGGGAACGGAGGCAGGGGGGTTTATGTCCTGCACTGTAATTTTCTTAATTCTTTGCCTAGCTCTTGGTATGAGGGTGTTGTACAGTAAGGAGAGATGAAAATAAAAGTTCAGTCTTTTATTTTCTGGAATTTAGAAGAATGAAATGAGAAGTGATCACACAATCAAGATATCCAAGAAGTTTAACAGGGTGCATATTTACTCTGGCTGTACAGTCCAGAACTAGGGATCGGTCATTTAAGACGTGGGAGGAAAAACTTCTCACCCGAGGGTTCAGAATCTTGGAACACTTTACTCCAGAGCGCTCTGAACACTCAATTTACAGTATTTATGCAATATTGAAGCAATTATTGCTCCAACAGAATTGACCGGTATGGGTGTAGTACAGAAAAGCTGGAATTACGCTACTGAATGATGGAGCAGACTAGAAATGGCTCTTCCTGTTCCCACATTCCTAGTCAGGATTGAGTTTCAGTCACTTGCCATTTCACATCTCCTGCAAATGAAGCTCAACAGGAACCTGCACCAAATCTTTTCATTAGGCACTTGACAATCTTCTGGGCTCAACATCTGGTTCAACAATTTAGATCATAAACCACCAATTTCCTCAAGTTGCAGGTACTGAAAATGATTGTTGTTCATTAAGTCATTCCTACCATCCCTTTTGTTATTTCCGTACTTGCTTAAAACCTGTTACATCATTTTCCAGGTCTGACAAAAAGGTTAACCTGAAACTGTTTTTCTCTCTCTTCAGAGAATGTTGAATGGCCTGTTGTGTATTTCCAGCATTAGTGTTTGCTTTTGGAAAATACCACACAAGTTTTTCAGCAATCTGGAATTAAAAAAGTTTAATGATAGCCATGAAACCATCACCCATTCAGTAACTCATCTCATTCACAAATGTCCTAACGAAAGGAAACCTGCCATCCTTACCCTGGTCTGGCCTACACACGATTCCCAAACCATAACCAAGTGATTGATTCTTAAATGCCCTCTCAAGGGAAATTAGAGATGGACAATAAAATTTGGCCCAGCCAAAGAATTAGAGAGCTCAATATCTGATAATGAAATTCCATGTAGGATTTGTGCCTAGTGTACAAAAATATTTTAATTCATGATAAACTAAAGGAAATTTCAATTTCTAGTTACTGGACTTGCATCAAGAATGCAATGGTAAACTGCCACATTACCAGCAAGTGTCAGCCAGAAGTGATCTCAATACACAGGCCACGTGTGTCAGGGAAGTTCTGTTTAAGCAATGCATCTGTATAGTGGAGTAAAATCAAATTCATTTAACTTTTGGACAATTATAGGTATTATTCAACAAATCAGATATTGGATTTGCTCTGCCATACAAAAACTTTAGGCTGCCTGAATAACCTTAATTAAAAAGAGCAAAGGCAGATCATTAAACTAAAATAGGTAACATACTGCAGTGACTACAGTCAATGGTATAGCCCCCACCACAAAGTATACATTTAAAAGGGGTAATCACTTATCGGCCAAAACACAACAACCTTTAACCATCTGCATTTCAAAATTACCACTTAGAGGCTGAACGCTCTGGTTAGTTTGGCCCGAAAAGCTCCCTGATCAAAGTAAGCTTGCTACTCGTGTTGTGCAATTTACATTGCTAATGCAAAAATATCAATTATGGGGCTGATCATGATTGTTAGCCCATCACCAGACTGGCAGACCCATTTTAGTCTTTATCCAAGTCCCAACATATTAATTGAGCTGAAGGACAGTTCTCAATTCTATGTCATTCCTTTTGCTGTTCACACTGCCAAACCATAGAACTAGATGCGGGCATTAAGAGAAAGGATGCTGACAATGTTGAAGCTCTGGGCTAGAACCATTTATAATTGCAATAAAATACATTACAATCTCTATTTTTATTTCCATTTACACTTTGTTTGATAACTCTCCTCAAATGCCTTAGGATGTTTTACAATGAAGAAAGGTGCTCTAACTGCAAAATGTTAATAAAGTTGCCATAAAGGCATTCAGGCACTAGTTCAATAGCTCTTATTTGGACAAATGACCTTAGAGATTATGGCTTTTGTGCAGTACACTACTCGCAAATACAGGCTTGGTCAGACAAATCTGCAGTATCACACTGCAAGAAGCACATGGTAGAGGACCATCACCATCTCAGGAACAATTAGAGATAATAAATGCTGGCCTAGCCAGCAATGCCCACATCCCATTAACAAGCTAAAATAAAATCAGTCCCCAGACAACCACCCACAGGATTGGTTTACAGATGTATCCAAATAAACTATATACTGGCTTCTGTATAGCCAGATAATCTCATTTCGCACAAATACACTGTAGGAGCTACAAGAGATAGCAGATCTATGTGGTTTCTGTGGCCAACATGAACTGCAGCATTGTCAAATCAATAATACTTATTTCTATTCCTTCTCAAAGGGGACATACCAGGCAATATTTCCACAGGCAGCTTCATATAAGTGACCATTCATTATTCACAGGTCCAGATAATATTGCCAACAATCATTACAACCAGAGGAAAAGCACTGTACTTGGGCTTCATCCTTTCCTGGTGCATCAAGTACCACTGGAGTATCAGGAGACTGATGTTTTTTGTTTAAAATTATTCCTTGCCCTAAAAATCACAGATGAGTTCAGAATCATAGATCCCTACAGTGCAGAAAGAGGTCCGTCGGCCCAACGAGTCTGCACCGAACACAATACCACCCAGGCCCTATCCTCATATCCCTACATATTATACGACTAATCCCTCTAACCTAGGCATCCCTGGACACTAAGGCGCAATTTCTTAGCATGGCCAATCCACCTAACCTGCAGATCTTTGGACTGTGGGAGGAAACCGGAGCACCCGGAGGAAACCCACGCAGACACGAGGAGAACTGGCAAACTCCACACAGACAGTAACCCGAACCAGGAATTGAACCCAGGACCCTGGAGCTGTGAAGCAGCAGTGCTAACCACTGTGCTCCCGTGCTGCAGTACTGTGACTTGTAGAACCCTGGTTGAGAATCAATGTTCTAATTCATAAGAACACAAGAACAAGGAAAAATAGGCCCCTTCACCCTCTCCCCATTCAATAAAAGCATGGCTGCTCTGACTTTGGCCTCAACTCCACATTCCTTGTTGCCCCCAATAACTCAGAAGCCCTCATCAATCCAAAATTGACCCAACTCAATCTTAAATAAATTATGACTCAGCCTCCGCTTTCTGGAGCGGAATGCCACAGAATAATGACTCTTGGGAAAAAAAATCTCCTAATCTGAGTCTTAAACAGGGATATCTAATTTTTAAAATTAATGTCCTCTAGTTTTAGACTCAGCATCTACCCCAACAAATCCCCTCTTGATCACCTCCCAATTCTTCTGAACCCTAATAGTTATAGGCTGAACATAAGCTTAACCCCTTCACCCCAGGAATCAGTTAAAACGAACCTTCTCTAAATAGTCCCAAAGACAGTCATATCTTTATCAAGGAGACCAACAGCACATAGTACTCAAGATGTAGTCTTACTAAGGCCCTATGCAGTTGGAGCAATACTTACTTCACTCAATTCCCTTTGAGAAAAGGTTAGACAGATAGGCCTGTACAGAGTTTAGAAGGAGATTTGAACTGAAAATCCTGAGGGGGTCTTAACAGGACAAATGTGGAGAGGGAGTTTCCTCTAGTGGAAGACTCTAGATCTATGATCACTTTAAAAATAGGGAATCGCCCATTTAAAACAAAGATGAGGCAATATTTTCTCACTCAGTCATATTTTTGAAACACTCATCCTGAAAAGATGAGTGAAGCAAGAGTTTTTGAGTTTTTAAGGCAGAGGGGAATAGTTTTTTTATTTGATTTATTGTTACATGCATTAACAATGAAAAGTATTGTATCTTGCGTGCTATAGACAAAACATACCGTTCATAGAGAAGGAAAGGAGAGAGTGCAGCATGTAGTGTTACAGTCATAGCTAGGGTGCAGAGAAACAGCAACTTAATGCAAGTTAAGTCCATTCAGAAGTCTGACAGCAGTAGGAAAGAAGTTGTTCTCGAGTCGGTTGGTACTTGATCTCAGACTTTATCTTTTTCCCGAAGGAAGGAGGTGGAAGAGAGAATGTCCAGAGTGCGTGGGATCCTTAATTATGCTGGCTGCTTTGCTGAGGCAGCAAGAAGTGTAGACAGTCAATGGATGGGAGGCTGGTTTGGGCTACATTCACAACCTTTTGTAGTTCCTTGCGACTTTGGGCACAGCAGGAGCAATACCAAGCTGTGATACAACCAGAAAGAACGCTTTCTATGGTGCATCTGTAAAAGTTGTTGAGCGTCGTAGCTGACATGCCAAATTTCCTTAGTCTGTGAAATTTGAGGCGAATGTGGGGGTGGGGGAGGACGACAGGCTGGTAGTGATCTGGACACCTAAAAACGTGAAACACTCTACTTTTTTTACTTTGTCCCCGTTGATGCAGACAGGGCCATGTGCTCCTTTCCGCTTCCTGAAGTTAATGACAATCTCCTTTGTTGACACTGAGGAAGTGATTATTGTTGCTGCACCAGTTCAGACTGTCTGCCTTATTCCTGTACTCAGTCTCATCATTGTTTGAGATCCAACCCACTACAGTGGTGTCGTCAGTA